>NC_031772.1:12037678-12075861 GCF_001522545.3 Parus major | reverse complement strand
CCAGCCCTGTCCCCGCCCGGCCGCATGGCCTGGGCAGGGAACGGCAGGCCCAGAGCTCTGCCACTCTTCACAGCCAGGAAACAAAGAGAACCAAGAGAGCTCTGGTTTTACACTTTAAGGTAGGGTTCACAAGTTGATCTCACTTTTCAATGGCCTAAACTGCTGTCAATTCTCAGCAATGACCGATAATTGGTCAGAGAAAAGACTATAGGCAGTTCCCAGAAACTTCAACTTTTCTTAAAGGTAAAGTAACTCCATGACAACATATCATTCCATGCCAGAGGAATAAAACTACCCTTTTCTCTCCCCCACCAACTTTTCTCATTCTTCTTCCATTTTTATATGCTCTTAATCTCAAATGTCATTCCAAAGGTTTTCTGGTTTCTAGATATCTTCTTGGATGGGAAACAAAGCTTTCACTTTCTCAGAAGAGAGAGCTACATTCTCCTGTAAAACAGATATATAATCAGCCAGAACATGACCCCCCATCTTAAGATCTCAAAGCTGTAAATATTTTATAATACATGTTACAGCAATGCTTTGCAGAACTAGTCCAGTAATGATTGCAAGGAAGTAATAAATTGGGAAACACCTATTATAAAACTTATTACATTCAAGTCCAGAAGACACAGTAGATGTTTGCATTTTCCCTATTTCTTTTATTTCAGTTAGCAGTATACACAATCTACATAAGTTCTGCTCTAATAAAACAAACAAGTTGACCATGCTTTATATAAAACAAAAGTTAATGGTAATTTGAAGCCAAATTGGAAATTATCACGATTATTAATATGTTTTTGAGATTCTTTTACAGGATTTATGTGAAAGATTAAATTACCTATATAACCAGTTTTATTTACCTATATAACCAGCTATTATTTATTGTATTTGACTATCAAGAGCCAACATCCTGGTAAAAATCATATTGCAGAAAGCACAAATTACTGTGGAGTTGATTTACCAAAAGATGGATATGATCTAGTATCAGTATCCAACTATAATGGACAAAGACTCTTTAACCAATTAGGATTAAAAAGTGTATGTTTATTGGCAGTCCTGGGCCAATGTGCAGGGTGACCTCTTAATTCACACGGCCCTGAGTACAGGTGAATACAGGCTTTTTATTTACAGAAGTATTGAATACAAATACATATTCATAACCCAGTTACCACCCACTCTCCACTTCTTATGCTAATTTTAAAAAAAAATAAATTAAGCATGTGTAGTTTGTCCTTCAAAATGGGTCAGTGGTCGTTTAATGAGTAGGGGTCATGGGAGGGAGGAAAGGATATGGCTCTTCTTAATTCTGACCTTTCTACCTTTTCAATACAAAGGGACAAATGACCACCTGGCCATGGTCCTAGTTTCATGTTTCCAATTGGTTTCTGGTTTGCATTGTCTTGTGTTCTTGAAGTTCCTTACAAGATTTCCCCTTTCTCATTATAAACCCAGCTGAACAAACATAAGGTTGATAGTTATTGGCTAATGATTAGCTCCTAATTCTAGTAGTGCCTCTCTACAAGGATTAGTTTTTTATTTGATTTAACAAAAATTAATTTTAATTAAGGCCTTAGCTTTTCTAATATCTTAAATTCTTCAAAGTTTATGCTTCAGAGTAACCTTTGGGTCAATGAGACCTGGAATGGCTGAATCACACTCCCAGGGGAGCAAGAACTCTCTGCTGTATTCCTTCTTCTCATCTCCCAATTGGACAAGAAGTGCAAAGAAGCAGACAGTGGGCCAATCCTGGGTTCTATCCACGACTAGAGCAGTAGTGAGACTATAGAAGCCCAAGTGAAATGTTAAATAAATGTATTTTTTTTCAAAATTGCAATCTTTGAAAGAGAATGAAAGACTTTTCTCTTCCATAGCTTACCTGGGTTGCTCCTAAGAATGGCTCAGAAAGAAGTCTTCTGTTAGCTGTAATGATTATACCATGGTAGGTTTTAGGTGAAGTTTTTTTTGAGTATTCAATACCTTATTATTTGAGTCTCTTATTGTGATACTGAAAACTAAGTATCCTTCCTCCTTCACCTAGAAAAGAATGTTATTTTTTTCCCAGAAGAAAAGTGCTTTTATACAACAGCTAAGTTTGTTAAATTGAGTCTTCAATTGTAATTTGACCTAAACTAAGACTAAAACTTGTACTATACCAAATTACATTTTTGTGTGGAGCCTGAAAAAGCTGTGCACAGCTGAAACAGGCTGTGCACATATGAGTGAAACAAACCCAAATGAGGGACCGCTTTAGGATCAGCATTTTTGAGGAATACTTTTTTTCCATCAAGGGTATATCATATGATCAGAAATTCAGTGTGCAATTTGTATTGTGGTTTGGGTTTTTTTTAAGTATTTTGAGAAGTTTTTAATGACACACTTTGTTCACTGTTTAAGCTGATGTTGGGGGTTAAGTGTCCTTTTGTTCTGTCTCACCTATGGAGTTTTTACCCATCAGTGGTGGGGAAATCAGACTGCTGGTACTTAGTGCGTGCTTCAGAGGCACAAAGAGTTTGGCTGGGCCCAGGGGGGAAGTGGGGCAGGAAGAAGAGGAAGGCGGGGGCAGCCGGAGGCTAGCTGATTGCTTCAGCTTCAGAGAAGGACATTCACTGGCAGCTACTGTGGCTGGGAGAAAGGAATTTGCCATCACACAGAGAGCGGCTGTTTCTTCTTCTCCTTCTTCCTCCTGCGTTGGTGGGCCTCACACCCCATGTCCTGCCGAAACGAGCAGCAGTGCCAGGCACCGCCGCGGAGCTGCTGATACACCTCAGCCACGGCCCGGAATCTCTGCTCATCCCTGCTGTTCGAGCTGGGTGTTCCTCAGAGCCCTGCAGGAGCACCGGGACTGACTGCCCGAGGGGGTTTGTGAAGCAAAGCCTCTCCTCCATCCCTTCCCGTCTCAGCTGAGAAGGCTGTCACGGGGTCTGTGATTCTGTTTTGTTGCTAATGCTGTAGTTATTGTTGTTTGTTTGCCTTGTTATACATACTAGTAAAGAACTGTTATTCCTATCCCCAGATCTCTGCCTGAGAGCCCCTTGATTTCAAATTTAGAGTAATTTGGAGGGAAGGGTGCCCCTAGAGGTCAAAAGTGTTGGGCACAAGTCCAAGTCAGAACACCACGGCAACCAGTTTTCCATGTGTCTAAAAAGCCTGTGGCTGAAAAGCTTTTATTGCGAGGTTTTCTAAAACCTTATATAGTTTTTCCAACCAGGTTACCCTGATTGGTAGAAGAAACATCCCCTTTGGTCCCATTGGTGGGACCAGAGAAAACACACCAAGGACATCTGTTCAGTATTGTTTTGAGAAATATTATCTCTTTACAATAACATAATCCTGGAGAGAAAGCTGTTCCCAGGAACCTTTGTCTGGGAACAGATGAGCCCCTGAGAGGCCAAAACTTCTCTCAGGCTCAGAAATCCTGTCCACAGACTTCTCTCAGGCTCAGAAATCCTGTCTACATCTCACCCTCTTCTTTTTATAAAAAAAAGAAAAAAATGAGCCTGGTCGTAGAGGGACCAGCTGAGTGATCGTTTGCATGTTCTGCATTTATGTTGTGATAAATTATTGCATGGATTAAAAATTCGGAAAGATATAAGAGAAATATGTTTGTAATAAAGTGTAATATAAAATGTAAAAAACCCCACCCCGCTCCGGGTCTGGTCAGAGAAAAAACCCCCTTGTTGGAAAAGGACAGATTGCCACCAGCAACCAAGATAACGAACTCAGGAGAAACCCATCTACTCAGATAAAACTGACAAGATGAGGGCCATCAAGGACACAATAGAACTGGCTCAGAGAATCACCAACCTCCGGACCCAAGCGACGCCCTACAGATTTCTGTAGGGAGCAATCAAGTTGCAAAGAGACAGACTCCAAAAAGACAATCACCACCGGACCTGAACACCCCACCTGTCAGACCGGGAGAGGAAGGAGCAATCAAAAATGACAAAAGAGAAGAACACGGCCCAGATACTCATCTGGGCCGGCCCGGATTCCACTACCCTGCCTTGATGAAACCAGTTGAAATACATATAGAGTCTCCTTTGCATATGAGGAGACTCTGCCCAAACCCCAGTTGACTCTATTATTCCATGCCAGGAAATCCATTCTCTGGACAATCAGGGACACTTGGTGAATGGAACCTGCTTGGAATTTTAGCCCAAGGACATAAAATCTCTATAAAAACCCAAGCCTGGAAACCCTCAGACGTGGATTTGGGAAACCTATACCTTTGGTGTAGACCCTGTCCACCCAGCGCTGCGCTGACTATTTTTATTGTGGTATTTTATCATTGTTGCTTTCCGTTGTTCATTAATAAATCTTTCTTTTCATTTATAAATCAATATTTGCCTTTGCATTTATAACATGTCATCACTCAGAGGTTCCTCCACTTGATGACCTTCATTCTGGTCACGGCCTGTGGTTTGTTTGTTGGCTCGGGTCCTGGATGGGTTTGTCCCCACACCCCTGTAAGGGAGGTGTGGGGCACGGTGCACTCTTTGTTGCAGTGGTCCCCATTAAAAATCCATCCTGATCTGAACCCCCCAAACTGCCATTACATCCCACTCCCAGAGGTTAGCCATAGCCGTGGTAACATAAACCCGAACCATAGCCAATTGTCGCTCTGGGTTCGTGATCTGCACCGGCCACTGGCTAATGAAGCATTTGGCTGTTCCACCCAACCCTGTGACAGACGACTCCACAGGATCCAGAGGCCACTGTGGGGGCCACACAGAGAAGACCAGGATGGTGACATCGGCACCCATGTTGATCAGGCCTTGCAGGTGGATCTCCAGCAGGGTGGCACCAGGGAGGCACAGGGTACACCACATCTCAGGCCTTTTGTCAGTCAGGGTCGCAGTCCAGTGCACCTGAGGTGGTCCAGTTGATCCAAAGGAACCGTCTCCTCGACACTAGTCCAGAGCCCTAGAAACTGAGGGCTTGAAAGGCACAAGTTGAGCAATGCGTGTTCTTTCAGGGATAGTGAGAGGAAGGGTGGGAGCGGAAACCATAGCACAAATCTGTCCCAAATAATCAGCGTCAGTAAGTCCCAGATGCACAATGATGCCCTGAAGGGTAGTACTCGATCTTCCCATTAGGAAAGCACTCTTACCCTCCTGGAGGGGTCCATAGGCATCCAAAGGAACTCTGTGCACTTCACAAGAGTTCAGGACTAATGTTGCTGTTGTGCAGACAACAAGTCCAGCTGAGCCAGAGGTGCTGGCCACGAGCTGGCTGAGTAAGCCTGGATCAGCTTTGGGACCTGGGGAACTGCTTATGTCCAAGCTTGTTTCCCCGACACACTCAGCTTCGTGTTTCCCTAATCTGGCAAGGGCTGGCCCTTGGCACCAAATTTTGCTGTGCAAGCCTCTGCAATGTGGTTTGGCTTTCCACACCGAGCACACAGAAGTGAGGGAGCTTTCCCTTTCTGCTTCTGTTTCCCCTGCTTTTTGGTGGCTTGTGCTGTCTCCTGCTTCTGCTGCTTACTTTTTGGCCCTTTTGAGGATGCTGGTAGGGCAGTAGCCAAGGCAGTCATCTTGCAATCTGGGGTGCCTATGTTTGCACAAGCCTGAGCCATCTGTGCCACAGATGGATCACCTGGGAGGGCCTGTATTACCCTCTTACAGTCATCATAGGCATTGCTTCTTTCCAACTGTGTGAGCCGTAGCTGCCTCAGTTCAGGGTCATACACCTGCTTCTCCAAAGACGCAGAGAGTTTCTCAACAATCTGCATGTATGGCTCCTTAGCCCCTTGGACTAAAAGCAAGCAAACTTCTGCATTGGAGCTGACAGCCCAATTGTTTTCATCAGAGTTGCAAAGCCAGTCTTCTGGCATTGATCTAACATCTGCAGGTGGAATGTAACCTGGAAATCAGGGTTAGAAAAATTCCCAATCCCTGTCAACAGACCCCCATACCTAGGGTCCTGTAGAGGCAATTTACTATCTTGTCTGGCTACTTTTGTGGCCAACTGACTCCAACTGGCTTCAAAGACTTCAAATTGAACAGGCTGAAACAACACCTAAGCAAGGTGCCTAATGTCACATGGTACCAGTGGTTCAAAATTAACAACATGAATCATCTGCATTACTTCCTGAGACCCCAGGCCATACTGTGCCCCCTTGTCCCTATGTCTATCGCAGTTTTTGTGGCTAGGACCTGGTGTGTGTTAGTAAGCCCTGTTCTAGCATTTCCCTTAATTACAGGGAAAGCCTGAAGACCTCCCTGCGAGGTCCCAGCATCTCTGTGATCCTGCCCCTTAGACGTCACAGGAGCAGAAGCAGGCATCCGGCTGGAGCTTGCCTCTCCTGTGCCAGACTGTCTGTTCCTGGCAGAATCTGAAAAATCAAGGAAACTGCCTCCAATTCCCCTGAATCTTTCCATGAGTTCCTAGTGTCCCATTTCTAAGGCTTTTTCTTTGACATTGTCCCAAAACCTTCTGGGATCTCTGGGACGCACTGTGACTTGGCATGGCAGAAGGGTCCAATGCGCGCTGGAGTGAGGGCCTTCTCTGTGTCCTCCACTCCGAGCAGACACTCTCCTCGACAAGCCAGAGTCACTTCGAGTCCCTGTGGTAAGCAAGGGAGACTTGTTTGCTCCTGCCCTGGCACCAGCGGCAGCAGGGGAGGCGTTCCCTGCCGGCTCCGAAGCCCGTCCGGCATGCGAACTTTGCTCACTGCAGGGGGAAGGCGGTGCCGCCTGAAAGGCACCCCTGCCCCCACTTGGTGCCGATCCCAGGGCCAGGACGGTTCCAGCTGGGAACAGGAGCAGGAGTGGTGCTCAAAAGCTATAGCACCACCTCCGTGGGCGGCGTCAGCTTTGGCAGTCCCCGCCACCTCCATGCTGGTCGAAGGGGCAGCGCAGGCCCCCGCACGGCTTTATCAGCTTGTGTGCTCCGTGGCGGCACGAGCACTACCTGCCCCGCCCAAGGCGGGGAGGGCTCATGGCGGTTTGTAGCCGTGCTGGCTGGGTCAGCATGGCATTCGCGGCTGGGCCGGGGCCAGCCGCTCTTCTGCCCGAGCCACTGTGTGCGGGACGTTCCCATCAGCCTCAGTGGCTGCCATGGCGGCGGCAGCGGCCGTCCACTCCAGCCGCGGAGCCATTGCTGCCACCGCCCGCGATTGCGCCGGTGGCGGAATACATGCCACACCCTGTGCCGAAAGCTGGGCCGACCCTGTCCTCTTCGGACGTTAAGTCTGTCAATACCCCGATGGCGCTGACTGGAGCCGGCGTGTGCGCCGGGGGACCACTCCCAGAGGGGCCCTGGGAAGCGGACGAGACCCCGCCTGCCCCTATTCCCGCGGCACCTGCCCGTGGGAAAAGGATCAATATGCAAACCCCACAGTTTGCACACGGCACGGGGAAGGGGTCGGAACTGTCCCACCGATGCTGCTGGTGGAGCAGTGGCCAGTTTCGCCCCTTCCGTGGCGGGAAATACCAGGGGAATGTTTTGGTCCCCATCATCCCACTGTGTCCTGAGCCCCGGACTAGGCGGCCCCCGCTGAGCGGGAGGGGTAGGGCCGCCATGGTCAGAATCTCCCGCATCCCCCTCCCCCCGGTCAATGTCCCCGGGGGACTCGGAACAAAGAGCACCCACACCCAGGCTCCAGCCACTAAGGGATGTGGCTGGGGAATAGATCCCCTCTAGGCGATCCTGGTCCGAGTCAGACGCCGTCTCCCGGTCCAGCAGAACAGGCTCCGGATCAGACCAGGATCTTCCATCAGAGCCTGCGTCTGAGACGTCTCGAGAAGACGCTCTGGAGCTTGTGGCTTCCATCACATTCATGAATTTCTTCCACGTGAGGAGCAGCTTCGCTTCTTCCCCACCGCCAGACAGCACCAGCTGATACAAGGCATCACCTACGCTTCGCCAGTGATCCTTCAGCAGTGCATCCGCAGCAGTTGGAAAAAATCCATGTTCCTTCCCCCATAAATACAAAGCATTAAGATCTACTTCAGGAATGGGCAAATCATGCCTGTGGAGGATGTCAAATCAAAGTTCAAATACGAGCTCCTTCTGCCAAGCTAAAACACTCAGTGATTATCATGCTGTCAGCTCACTGGAAAAAGTCTCCAGCAAAAAGGAAAACGGCAGGCAAAAAAACCCCACAGTCTTGACTGAAAAATTTCCGGGCGGGTGGGTGGGGGGAGGGGATGGAAGGCAATTACCGTCTCGCCAGTTGCGGTGTCGATCTAAACCCACATTGGGCCACCAGATGTCGCTAGAGGACACAAAGTGTTGGGCACAAGTCCAAGTCAGAACACCACGGCAACCAGTTTTCCATGTGTCTAAAAAGCCTGTGGCTGAAAAGCCTTTATTGCGAGGTTTTCTAAAACCTTATATAGTTTTTCCAACCAGGTTACCCTGATTGGTAGAAGAAACATCCCCTTTGGTCCCATTGGTAGGACCAGAGAAAACACACCAAGGACATCTGTTCAGTATTGTTTTGAGAAATATTATCTCTTTACAATAACATAATCCTGGAGAGAAAGCTGTTCCCAGGAACCTTTGTCTGGGAACAGATGAGCCCCTGAGAGGCCGAAACTTCTCTCAGGCTCAGAAATCCTGTCCACAGAGGGGAGTCTACATTTTCATTCCAAGGGAGGCTCCTACCCTCCCCACCCAGACACCTGTCTTCCAAGCCAAGACAGCTGAATCATCAGGGGACACATATGACACATTACCTATAAACAATGCAAAGATCTCCTCTATACCATATCTATGATTATTTGACCTTGTTTGGAGACTGCCCAGATGTGTTCTTTTTCCATTTTAGTGTCCTGCCCTGAATTACAGACAACCACAAGTGGGAGGCAGTCTGAATATGTACTAAAAAAGTTAAAATACTTTGTAGCAGCTTGTTAGAGCAGAAGAAATCACTGGACTGGACTAACGTCTGTGGGATTTGTCATACCAATGGAGCTTATTTTGATTCCACTGGAGATTGCATAGGATGATTGAATACTTAGTTTTCTATCTCTTTTGCCTGAAAAATGACCAGCAACAGGGATTATCACATTTTGACAGATGGAAAACAACTCCTCTGTTTTCTATAAGAACTAAGGTTTTCTTTTTGTCTTGATGGATGCTCAACGATGCAGCTCCACCTCTGCCTCTTTATGTTATAAAAGGAGCAGGATAGAGGAGCAACATTTTGAAATTTGACTTAATTCTTGTATTGCTGACCTACAGCTTAACTGCAGAAAGACCTGCACAAAGAGAATCCATGACCCCATAAATCCTGCAAGTTGCAAGAGGCCATGGCTATGTCAACTGATTACTTTCACTGCTATTGGAAAACCAGCTTTGCTACAGTAACATATTGTACTTTAAAGGTCACAGTGAACAGTGCTTTGATACATCAGCCTTAACAGCCACATAGTGTGTCCATGATAACAAAACAAGCTTTAAAATAAGTAAACAAAAAAGTAGGTAGAACATGCAGAATTCCATCTTAGCCTGCTTAGAACAGAAAAATCATAAGTAGGAAAGCAGCACATTTTCTGCTGTCTGGGGCATTTTTCAAATGCCCATCACAATATTAATTCCAGGAGAGCAGGAATCTCATGCAGTTCTTTATCTTATATACTTACTACTAGACATATGTAGACAATCTGCTCATTTCTTCAGAGAAAATCATTTAAATTACTAAAAAGAAATTATGCTTCAAACTTCCTGCCCATAATGTTAACTTTAGTTGTCACTTCAGTTGAAAGGTTGAAAATAGAAGGAAGAAATCAAATACATTCAAATGAAATTTTAGGTACCAGATCTTCCAGAATAACAAAGCAATGTTAGATAGAGTTAGATAGATTTGAGAGAGTCAGGCAAGAATATGTTTCTGGATTTCACAGAGAGACAGTAAATAAACATTTTACCCTCAAGATATACTAAATTGAGCATAGTGTTTTTGATTATTGCTTTCTGTGTGTTTTAAGCATGCACAGACTCATCATTTATATAATCTAGCCATCTGCATACTCAATGTGCTCATTTGTCTCAGCAGTCAGAAAGGCGTTTGCATCCACAAGGCCTTGCTCAGACTTTCAAGTTTCTTTGCAAAAGCTCAAATGTAAGAATTTCATTTATTAAAATACAAGGTGTATATTTGTCACGATCCACAAGGTGGGATTCATGATGTGGTTCTTTTATTTGATCTTAGAGTACAAAAGGTTATCAGCACACCAGGGACTCAAACAGCAAAAAATATTGAGTGCTCATCAGCACTAATATGTGATATAGGGAAAAGAAGAGAAAGCAAAGCATAGGAAAAGAGAGAGTAAGGGGATTATAGCTACCAATGTTGAAGTCCACTCAGCCGTCTGTTGATGCAGAATCTTCTGTCCATTGGGGAGATCTTAAGGGAAGGTAAGTTTGGGGTGTGTTTTTATAGTCTTTTACAAAGTAAGGGGCATAGGGCCAAAAACAGAGATTGATGACCATTGTGATGAAACCCATTGCTCAGGGGGGCAGGTGTAGGATACAGAGCAAACCGCTTCTTACAAGTCTCTGCTCACCAGCAGGAATGAGGGCAGTGTACTGTGACAACACAGCAACCACCTGCAAACAATCACTTGGCAAACATCCACCTCAGCTAGGCCCAAACCCCTAAACCAAATCCCTTGTGATCTTCAGGGTCTTTAGTGTCCTTGCAATGGTCATGAGACAGATGAGAGAATCTTTAGACCATCTCTTACAATATTGCATTTTTGGAGCATTAACATCATTAATTAAAATTAATATAGCAGGAAGATAGTGTTAACCAGGATCTCTGAATCTAAAGAAAAATGTCTATTTATCAAAATCCTAACTACCCATATAATAGAAATACTACAATGTCTTGATTTTATCTGAATATATATTTTATTCTATATCTCAAGATTTAGTCTGAAATTAACTTACTGTATCTCAAATTACCACAGAGTATAGACCTAAAGAAACAATGTCAGACTCTCTTCCCCTAAATCAACTTGAGCTGCTCCACAATCCCAACAACTAAATCTATCTAATTATGTTTGGATTATATTTGTTTTCCATTATCACAGCAATCATGGTGTGATTGGTTTGCTGGAGAGAACATGAGGCACTGTGATGTCTGCTATGTAAAACAAGCAGAGATTCATGAGATTCTACTACTTCAGACTACTATTTTTATATGGCATGACACACTGTCAGTAGAGATAGCACCTTAGGTACAAACTCCCAAGGTAACTGTATTTACTATTTGCTCTGAATAGTAACAATTGGAATTTTTAATTAAAAATAAGACCGAAATGTCAAAATACTCGGTGTGCAATGGTGACTAAAAATCAGATTTTATTACATGAATGGAACAAAAAAACCAGGGTGGCTGCAGCAGGTTTTTTTCATAAAGATCTTTGAGAAAGGGTATCTGACCAAGTAGACAGGCCAGAAAAATGTCAACTGATCCACTGTGGAGAAGCTTGTCATGAACTGTAAATAGTTATGCTTTGATGTCGTAAAGCCCTTCATACAGATTAGAATGCTTGGTTAATTGAATGTGACTTTTTCATTGATGTGATATGACAACTCCCAAGGCAACTTCTGAATTTTATTTAAGACTTCCTTTTCCTCATTTAAAGCTGAATTATTTCCTTCCATGTTTTATCAATGGGCCAGACAGGCTGATAATATTGCTTCCTCTTCCCCTGTTAGATGTGTTTGGACTTGTGCCATCCTGTCTTGAAAAGTAATATATTTGATTTCCTGTCCTGGGTAGAGCAACTGCCTTCATTCATAAAATGGAAGATTAATGTAATCACTGGAAAATCAAGTTAAGAGACGGTTTGCATCTGAGCTATTTGAATTCCTAGCCATTGCCCCAGTAATTTACTGCTATAAGGACACTGCATGAGCAGCACAAAGCAAATGTCTCCTCAGAAGACTGCTGTGACCTATTGTGACTTCTCTCCAGGAGGGAGGTGCTAAGGGTCTGAAACTCTCCTCCTGCCTCTCCCTTATGGTTCCACTCATCCCTCCTCTTCCCCATTACACACTTTTGATATAGAGCTCTGTTCTTATCAGAATGAAGTAGGTGTGAGGGAGATGAAAGCATTGTAGAAATGAAAGTGGCAGGGATAGATAGTGAACTAGCCTCAACAGATTGCCTGGGAAGCATCAACTTGAGGCCTTGGATAATGGAACACTGAGATGGGAGAAAGGTTACAGAGAGAAGAAAGAGAAAAATGGAATAATGGGAATTGCTATGTAGATACTGTTACTCCACATATAGTTATGCTTCTAGTTCTTGTTCTTGATTGGTTCATAGCATGTTACATATAAGGTAATGTTTCTTATTCTTGTTGATGACTGTCCCCTGCCCTCAGATTGTACCATATATATGGTATATATGGTTATGCTTATCTTGTTACCAGGTCTTTGGAGTTCAACCAATACTGTGTATGGCTTTTCTTTTGTTTACTCCTTTATTAAAGTTTGTTGTTGGTTTTGTTTTTTTTTTTTTCTGGGCTACTCCATTGAATCTGTACCTATTCATTTGTTTAATTTTGCCACACCTGGCTGGTCCAGTTCTGAGGTCATGACATAGACATGACAAAGCATGACCTCATTTAATCCTTCACTGTACCTCTCCTATGAAGGAGAATTTATAGGGCTACAGCCAAAAGTGATTCTGCACTTTTGAGGCATAATAAATAGAAAAACTCTTTCCCTTCCTACTTCATCTCCTCAACAGGAATAATAATTTTGGACTTAACAGAATCTTCAGTATTAATGATAAATGTTCTCACATCCCCTATTGGACCTCAGCCCAACACATGGGGAAGTGTAGCAGCTACAGGAAGCTTGACACAGCTCCTGTATATAAATGCTATGAGGCATGAATCATTAAAGTTATCTGGTTCTTGAACACAAGCGCAGAGGCGACAGCTGTTTTCACAAGATACACAATATCACATCCTACTGCACCTAAAAGAAAAAAAATTGGTCCTGGAATGCTGCATTAAATAAAAAATACCCCCACTGATTAATATAAAATTTTCATAGATTGTTTTTTGTGTCAGTTTGAGACATATTTAATTTGTCAGACAGTTTTCTAATATAATTATCCTCAATCGGGTGTAGCATTCTCATTTCAGAAACACATTTTGTAGCATTGAATGCAATCAAAATTTCATATTCTCACTTCAGAAAGGGAAGTATTTCATTGAGGAGTGACCTCTCCTGACATGGGCAAGACACAGTTCATGACTGCCTCATAGCCTATCTGCCTGGAGTGCAAGCTTTTGTTGCAGCAGCATCAGTGAAGTCATCAGTGGTGCTGGCTGCCCATCTTGGCAGCTACTTCATGCAGCTTTACTGTGCATCTTTCCTAGGGTGAAAGAACCCCAAGGTCCCTTCCCAGATCCCCTACATTCCTTTTACTACATCCCCACTTCTGCTCTAAGTTCTTTTATATTTTTCTAGTTATAGTTCCAATCCTCTGCTCCTGTTTTCCTCTCCCCAGATACTTCGCTTTACTTCATGCCCACCACCCATCTTTCTTGGCTTCACTTTCTTGTGAATTCTTTCTTGGCAACACTTGGATCAAAGCACAGTGTGTAGAGCACTGAGCTCCTTAAGAGGCTGCACTGGAATGACCAGGATGTTGTTCATGCTTACTCAACTGCCATGCTCCAACAAACACTGAGATACTGCAGAGCTGTGCGCATTTCTATGATTGTCTCAGAAAACATGGGACATGTTTCCTGCCCATAAAACTAATTTGGAAAGGGTGGAATAGGCTGCCTATGCTTATGTTGTTTTACACAAAAATTATATTTTCATACAAGGCCTTTTCTTAAAGGCAGCATCTGCATAATAATACAAATATAATATAAAACTATCAACCATGTTACATTCAAAGAAAAAATACACACATACATAAGTACTTTAAATATATATATAAATATGTACTTATGGGCATATACATAACCACTTATATAGAAGTGGATTAGTGATTTGGTTTTTTTTAAATCTTTTAAATACTATAAAAGACTTAGCAAGCAAAAAAAAAGTGGCATCAATTCAATTGCTAAATTATGTTATGGTTAAGCTGAACATAACTTGGAAAAAACTGTACTTCTGGTGAAAACCTGTTGAGGAAATTTAAGAGATGAAGTCATAATATGGGCAATTTATTGCCAGAAGAGAACACTGTCATCCCATGATAAAATGCTGACTAATCTGGCAGTAATCTGAATATATTAAAAGTATTATTCTTCAAAATATGTCAGCTTTCAGATTAATTAGAAGTTCCGTTTTAACTCTAAAATCTGAATCCTTTATCTTTATCACAGCAGAAAGCAATGCAAACAAGGTAAAAGAAGAAACACATAAAGAAATTTTTCAAATTAATTTGGTTTAATTTTCGGTGAGATAAAAATATATGTGGTCTTTTTGGTCTGTATGCAGTAGCAAAAGGCAGGATTTTTATAATTCCAGTCCTGCCTGATCAATCAATGGCCTTAAGAGAGCTCTGTGTACCTATCTACTTTAGCTTTTGAAAGTGGTTAAAGTTCAGTATGAAGCAATGATATTTTAATATTTTTAATCCAAAGAAGGAGATTTATAACTTTCAAATGGGACAGAAAGATTTCCCCAACTGATCCATTAAGAAATACTAATAAATGGGTATAGAACAAAATATTTGCATCTCTTTTGGACAGCAGCAAAATTTGGACCTTTGCAGAAAAGTCCTAAAAAATGTAGCATAGATTAAACCCCACAGGTTTTCCAGAAAAAAACAGAAAAATGTTCTACGGGAACATTATTATATCCAAATTATATATTATTTTCTAGAGAATCACAACCATTCTTTGGAAATTTTAGAAGTTACTGGAGAATTATCCATTTCTGTCTATACTGATTATTTTGGTCATTTGATCTGATATCTGTACTCTGATGTAGTGTGTGATTTTCTCTTAGGAAAGACATCTGTTAAAGAACTAATCAAACTTCCAGAACTGAAGTTGTATGCGTCTTGTTGTTTATATTTTACAGTAAAATTTTACCTAGGAAGTTCTTTGCCTTTGTTTTGAGATGTAAACTTTGAAGAATTCAAGATTTTAGAGAAGCTAAAGCCTTAATTAAAAATAAGCTTTGCTAAAGCTAATTAAAATAAATAGATGAGCCTTGCCAAAATTAAAAGTATATAGAGAGGCCTTGCTAAAATTAAAGGTTAATCATTGGCTATTAAGTAATAGTTTGTCAACTTTATGCTTGTTCAGCTGGGCTTATAATGAGAAACAAAGAATCTGGTAAGGGACTTCAAGAACATAAGACAGTTGCAAATCAGAAACCCACTGAAGACATGAAGCTAGGAGCCCAGCCAAGGGTCCATTTGTCACTTTACATTGAAAATGTAGAAAGGTCAGAATGAGGAAGAGCCATATCCCTTCCTCCCTTCTGTGACCCCTCCTCAGAAAAAGACCACCGACCCATTTCAAGGATCAAACTACGCATGCTTAATTGCTTTTTTCCTAATTAGCATAGGAAGCGGAGAGTGGGTGGCAACAGTTATGAGTATGTATTTGTATTCAATATTTCTGTAAATAAAAAGCCTGTATTTACCTGTATTTGGGGCTGTGTGTATTAAGGGGTGACACAACACATCGGCACAGCACTATTAATAAACATACACTCTAATCCTAAAATAGTTAAAGAGTCTTTGTCCATCTCAGTTGGATATTGATACTAGATCATATCCATATTTTGGCAAATCAGTTTTTTACATTTGGCAACTTAAGTATAATATACAGTAAATATATACAAATGAACATCACTGAATGTTTGGAACTGAGTCCTGATTTTTCAGCATTAGGAGATACTTTTTTGGTTTTGTTTTTCTCCTCTGGGTTATAAAGTTGTCACTTCACAGTATATTATTTTGACATAAATTCTCAAAGTAATAACAAACCCAGCAGTCATCGCTTCTGAGACAGATAAGGAGCAGACTCTGCTCTCCCCAACTCCACGAAGTATCTGCTCACCTGTGAACACTTGTGTTTTTTGGAAGATTCTGCTAGGCACCAGGGACAGTCTTCAGAGAAGTTACAGCTGTGTGAATGCAGTAGCAGAAAGACAATGCAGATCACAGCTGAATAAATGCAAATCTTTTATATTTTCAAAAATAGACATTTGGAAAGTCATTCTGCTATATTCATTTAAACAATATTAAATCAAACCTTTGATATTGCCTCTGCTTTATGAAGCTAGACAGCATTTTAACATTTTGCTCTACTGTATGGCAATGGGATTGGACCCCTGGTAAAAGTTACAAAACTGAAGAAACAGCTCAAAATCAAGTTCATCAGATTCTCTGAACCTGGCATTTTCTTTCCTCAAAATACATCCTCATTCCTTCTGCTATGTTTTAATTTAACTTATTATATGCTTTATCTTAGATAGCATCAAAAGTGATAAATTGCCTCATAGATGCCATTATATGATTTGTCTGACTTTCCTAGGAACTTCTTCATAATTTAGTTCTTCTCCACAACTTAGCATGTGTATTGGGACCCTTTTCCTCATTTCTTGAAATCCTGCCAGAGCTGAAAGCGACTTCAAATGAACTGGACATAATGCCTTTCCAGCCACATGTTGGCTGGGAATGTATGGTAGTCACACTCTCAGAAGCTTAACTGTCAAAGTTGGAAAATGGAACAACCATACACAACAGGAATTGCATATTTAAGGATTTCTGTCTATATGCAGCTTGAAAATCTGTGGAGGCTGCGATTTTCCTTACTTAAATAATTCACAATTAATGCATGAACATTTACAAATGTTGAGCACAATAATTCTCGGTCCATTGTTTAAATAAATCTTTAAGCCTTTGTCATTCCAAAGTGGACATTGAGAGGTGTTGCCAGAATCTTAGGTCAGTAGACTGTTTTTTGGGTTTTTTTCCTTTGTTGACAAATGACAGATAGGAGTATGTAAGTATGGAAAATTGATTTTTAAGTGCTTTATAAGGACTTTTTATTTTAGCATTTTAGTATTCCATTTTCTGTCAGTCCTTTGCATCCACTCACCCACATCCTCTTCAGGTATTTCTGTCCTTCCAGAATATCCTCTAAAATTTAAAAAAGTAATCCAGATTAACACTATCACCCTCTCTCTTAAAATCAGTCTTTCCTCTTTTCTCCTACATGCATACATTTTCAAGCTATGATGGATACAGAGGTTAAGACATTCTCTTAGGTGTTCACCTGATTGACTTGCTCGCATCCTATGTATTTGTCTTGGGTTGCAATGCAAGATGTAACCAAACATATGTGTTCTATTACTGTCTGTTGAAACCAGGTGGGGCAATTTTCTTTATCTCTTTCATGACCCATCCCTCATAACTGGGGGATATCTTTTGTTAATGGGGCAGCTGTTAAAACCAGGTGTGACAGTGTTCTTCCAGAGCCCATCCTTCCTCTAGGGGGGATATCTTCTCTTAATGGGCCATTGAGTCTCACTGCATGACTGATAAAATTACATCATCCCAATGTGAGATGCTCCACCCAGGGGGAGGAGCCAAGCATCTAAACCTGGATATCTTTGGAGACTTGGAACACCACGGCAGCTTTTCTCCAGTGAGTTCCCAGTGGAGAGAGTCCGGATCCATCTACACCACCGGATCTTCAGAGGCAAACTCCGCCCTTCTACAGGATCATTACTTCAACAGAACCAGGTCTGTCACTCCAGAAGGACTGCAGCCACCATTAAAAGGACTGCTACCAACACCCTGACTAACAGGGTGTCAGGTTGTATTCTGACTCTGTCAGTGGTTTGGGTTTTTTTTTGTTGGATTTCTCTTTTGTAATACTGCATTTTTATTTTCATTTTCCTAGTAAAGAACTGTTGTTCCTGGTCCCATATCTTTGCCTGAGAGCCCCTTGATTTCAAGACTATAATAATTAGGGGGGAGGGCTAGGGTTCCATTTTTCCATTTCAAGGGAGGTTTCTGTCTTCCTTAGCAGACACCTGTCTTTTCAAACCAAGACAGTACTCCTTAACTGTGAAAAGCATGTTCTTTAGTTTCTTTGAATAACTTAAAACTACATAAGTTTTCATTCCCAAGGGTAAGTGAAGACAGTATTATTTTAAAGTCACTTGAATTGTGGTAGTATCTAGAAATTTCATCTCTACATACTGTGATATTGCCTGTACTAAGTAATAAATTACAGTTCCTGATGAGAGGGATGACGGTTTGCCTTTACAAACAAGCTGTGGGTCTGCTGATAAGACACAACTATCATTGAGAGACAATGGAAACAATAGGATAGATTCCACTAAAAGAGGCACTGAAAGAGCACCATGAATTCCACAAGAGTTAAGAATTAAGAAGGGATTATGCATTGGTGGGGGGGGAGAAGGTATCCCAGGCATCAGGCGTTCCAGGAAGACTGTACCTCTCAAGTACCTCAGCCTATGGGGAAAGAGAGAAGGGACAAGCGGCCGGGAATTAGGATAAAAAGGAGGCTGCGCCCTCCAAAATTTTGAGAGACCCCAAGGGAATGCCCCATGGCCTCTCCCTTTATTCGAATAAAGTAAAAGGACTCCTCTGTCTCCTTTTTGGACATAAACCTCTGGTGTTTGTGGATTAATTTTCCTGACACTGATAATCCAAGAAAAAAGCAGGTGTTGCTCTGCCAAGGCACGATGGGGCCCTTGTATTTACAGTGAATTTTGTTCTTCAACAAAAAATTAGAGAGGCCTGTGGACCTGATTTTCTCTGAGCCTGAGGGAATTGCAGGCTGTCAGTGGTAGATCTGTTCCCAAGGGAAAGTTTCTTAGGAGATCTTGCACTCAAGGCAACATTTGTAAATCATCTTGCTTTCTCAAAACAGTTCTGCATAACTGTAGATAGTGTGTGTTTCTCTTGTCCCACCAATGGGACAATAGGTGATGGTCCCTTACCCCATCATGTTAACCCTGTAGCATAAGACCCTATAAAAGCTGAAAAGTTCGGAGAATAAAGGCCCCCTTTTCCTAGCAACTGGTGGTGTGTTTGCTGTGAACCCACACTGATAGATCATGTCCAACAGCATCAGAGGCCAAAGCTCAGTTTGAACTTACAATAGCAACTTCTGTAAAGGACAATAAAAAATGTTTTTACAAATATATTAACAGCAAGAAGAAGAGTAAGACCAACCTTTGTTCTTTATTGGATAAGGGAGGGAACTTAGTAACTGCGGATGAGGAGAAGGCAGAAGTACTTACTGCCTTCTTTGCCTCAGTCTTTAGTGGGAAAGCAAGTTGCCTCCAGGACAGCTGTCCTCCTGGGTTGGTAGATGGTGGCAGTGAGCAGCATGGTACCCCTGTTATCCAAGAGGAGGCAGTTGTTGTAATGCATTTAGAAAAATGGTATGAATTTTTCATACCCCGAGAGAATGTACCCCTGACATACTGAATGTAAATTTCTCTCCCTTATCTCTTTCTCCCCAGTTCTCCTTATTAGCTGTGCAAATGTAATTCACCCTCTTCCCTGTGCCTTCAAAAAAAATGCACATTATCGATGTTCTTCTTCTTTTCCTCCTGCTCTCTTTCTCCACAGGATCCCAAGCACAAGAATAAAGCTGAACTTCCATCTCAGCAAGGGAAACAGCCTTGGTTTAGTTCCTCTGGTCCATGCTATAATATATATTTCCCCTGTTTCCCTGGCTGTAGCTGGGTGGACAGTGGTAATTGAGAAACAGGGGACATAGAAATAATAGCAGGCAGTCAGAGAACTGTTGAGCTGCTTGGATGTTCACAAACCTATGGGACCAGATGGGATCTGTAGTAGTGCATATTTCTGGGAGTTAGTTTCTGTGTAAACCCTCCCTGCAGCTGTGATGTGTTTTTCCCCTCCCCTCCCTGTCTCTGAATTGTTATCCCCTTGGTTGGTGTTATACGTCTCCCCGCCCCTCTCCCGAGGTTTGAAAGAGTCTGGGAAATGTATCCCTGGCCTCTTCTCCCCCCTGAAAGCCAGCCAGAATAAACATCCTCCGTTACCCCAGAGGGAGAAGCTGCCCTTTGGACTTTTCCTTGGTCGTGAAGAGCCTCCTTGACCCACCCCCCTCGACAGAGCTAGCCAGGATTACTTCGGCGGGCAAAAGGAGATTACTTCAGGGATCCATCCTAGGGTGAGGAGGGAGCTGGCAGCTGAGCTTGTGAAGCCACTTTCCATCATTTGCCAGCAGTTCTGGCTCACTGGGGAGGTTCCAGATGACTGGAAGCTGGATAATGTGACACCCATTCACAAAAAGCGTGGAAGGAGGATCCTTGTAATTATAGGCCAGTCAGCCTGACCTCAGTACCTGGTAAGGTAATGGAGCAGTTTATACTGAGTGTCATCACACAGTATGTACAGGCTGGCCAGGGTATTAGACCTAGGCAGCATGGGTTTAGGAGAGGTAGGTCGTTTTTGACCAATCTGATCTCTTTTTATGACCAGGTGACCTGCCTGGTGGATGCTGGAAAGGCTGTGGATGTTGTCTATTTGGACTTCAGCAAGGCCTTTGGCTCTCTCTTCCACAGCACACACCTGAAAAAGCTGGCAGCCCATGGCTTGGACAGGAGCACTCCTTGCTGGGTTAGGAACTGGCTGGATGGCCAGGCCCAGAGAGTGGTGGTGAATGGTGCTGCATCCAGCTGGCAGCCAATCACCAGTGGTGTATCTCAGGGGTCTGTGCTGGGGCCCTGTTCTCTTCAATATTTTTATTGATGACATGGATGAGGGTATTTGAGTCCTTCATTAGTAAATTTGCAGATGACACTAAGCTGGGAGCATGTGTCGATCTGTTGGAAGGTAGGAGGGCTCTGCAGAGAGACCTGAAATGTTTAGATGAATGGGCAAAGTCCAATGGGATGAAATTTAGTAAGTCCAAGTGCTGAGTCCTGAATTTTGATCACAATAACCCCCTGCAACACTACAGACTGGGGACAGAGTGACTAGACAGTGCCCAGGCAGAAAGGGACCTGGGAGTGCTGGTTGACACCCAACTGAACATGAGCCAGCCCTGTGCCCTGGTGGCCAAGAAGGCCAATGGCATCCTGGCCTGTATCAGGAATGGTGTGGTCAGCAGGAGCAAGGAGGTCATTCTTCCCCTGTACTCGGCACAGGTGAGGCCACACCTTGAGTGTTGTGTCCAGTTCTGGCCCCTCAGTTTAGGAAGGACATTGAGACGCTTCACCGTGTCCAGAGGAGGGCGATGAGGCTGGTGAGGGGCTTGGAACACAAGCCCTATGAAGAACAGCTGAGGGAGCTGGGGTTGTTCAGCCTGGAGAAAAGGAGACTCAGATGTGACCTTATCAGTCTCTATAACCTCCTGAAAGGAGTTTGTAGTCAGGTAGGGGTCGGTCTCTTTCATCAGACAGCAACTGACAGAATGAGAGGGCACAGCCTCAAGTTGCCCCAAGGGAAATTTAGGCTGGATGTTAGGAGAAAGTTCTTCACAAAAAGAGTAATAAAATACTGGAACAATCTGCCTGGGGAGGTGGTGGAGTCACCATCCCTAGATGTGTTTAAAAAAAAGACTGGATATGGCACTCAGCGCCATGGTTTAGTTGATGTATTAGGCATCGGTTGGACTCAATGATCTTGAAGATCTCTTCCAACCTAGTGAATCTGTGATTCTGTGTGACACACCATGGATAGCAATTGCCTACAGAGAGGCAGGAAAGCTCTCTGTGTGGAGTTACAGTAGGGTTCATTCCAACAAGACAGCCAACGGGTCCAGGAACAAAGACAGGGAGTAGTGAAGGGTTCAGGAATATATGTGGGCCTGAGGGGGAGGATCTGCGGGTCAGGGTCCAATAGGAACAGGGTAAAGTGGTGCAAGGTGGGGTCAGGGAGAGGGAGAACCAATGGGATTACAGGAGTGGAGGATTGCACCAAACTGGGGCCAACTGGAGAACAGGGAAAGGAGAACTTTCTAGGGAAGGGACATACAAGGTAAAAAGGGGAGGGACAGCCAACGGGCTAACTGTGTATATGAACTGGGGTACAACAAAATGGAGGTGCAAAGCACTATGGGAAAAGCCTTTCCTATTAACTTTAAAATGGGGGAAAGCTTTACACCCTGGAGGCCTCCTTCCACATCATGATAGCTTTTGGCTCCGGAGCCTCCACAGAGCAGGATGACCCGCGGTGTGACTAGAGCACTTGCTCTACGGCTTTTTGGCTGTCAGTCTGTGCTCTGAGGAGACAAGGACAAGAGTGAGATCTTTTGCATGGGATAATAGAGGATTTATTGCTCTGGGGAATCTTGGGGGCAAAAGACAGAAAATGTGAGAGTACAACAGCTGAAATAGGGAGGCGGTTCAAAGGGAGGGTACAAAGCATCAGCTAATCAGAGATATCCTGGGGAGGATAAAAGGCAGGGTTCACAAAATCATCATCCAATGAGGGAGGTAGGGGGGGAAATTGGGTCACATGGACTAATCATATGTTGAAATTTAGGGGCTTTCCAAAGTGGAGTTCCAAGCATGTGGTGGGGCTAAGATAGGATTGACAGGGGACTCAGGGTAGATTGACAATGTGGGGTGGGAGGGTCTGGGCAGGGCAATAATTGGGACCAAACCATGAACTTGGGCAATAACAGAACATACCATTAACAAGAAACACACTGCAACACATTCCCTTATCACACAAAAGTATATTCATGGGTTTGTATTCATGGAAGAGAAATTCTCATTCCAATGACTTAAAAAGATTGCAGTTAATGACCTGAATCCATGCCACTGCCAAATGAAACTATATTAAACTAAAGAATTTGACTTTTTCTGTACACTCCATTCTTGACTGAAACCTTGTCAGTCAGCTCACACTTTCTGCAAACACAATGGATTCATGATCGTTAGATTTAGTTTTGTATTTTATTGCTTAATTTTAATCACTATTTTGCAAAAAAATAGAAATAATATATATAATTATAATAAATTATATAAAATCATTATATATTATTATATTGTTATAATATTATTGTGTATTATTATATCTATTATATATATTAATGTGTTTATATATGTATTTATATACATATAAATTATATATATAATAAATATATATTGTAATTTATATTCTCATTTATTCCACATTGCATTTCTCAATGTATTCTTTAAATTTTAAAATGGACAATATTAAAATATTAATATTAGTATTAAAATATTAATACTGCATTTCCCATTGTCTTCCATGTATAAATCCCAGAATCATTGCTATATGATTTCTGATTGATGTGGAACAAAGCACTTGCAGAAGATGTGTTCAGTGCTCAGTTTCATCAGGGCACACTAGTCCAGCATCTTTAAGCTACAGAATGAATAGACCCTTGCAATCTCAAATGAATACAGAACTTTTTCTTGAGATTTTAAACAGCAACATCTAGCCATGGCTTCCCTGAAAAATTGAAGTCCAACCTGTTTACCACATATCTTACAAAAGAGTCTTTAATGCTGCAGGTTCTGCAGATTAAGTGGCCTGTTAAAAACTTCACAATAGGTCCAAAATAACAAAGTGCAACATTTTTACTCTTTCAGTGTTCCAAATGATTGTTTCGTTATTGCACTTGGTGTTCTTGAATTTAAACAACAAATTTTTTAATCCTACAGCCTTTGACAGTTGCAGTTGCTCTGCTGCTTTGCTCTTTAAAAATATCTATCATCATCTTCTTCCTTTAGTATTTTGTGGAATTTCCAACTCTGCAAATAATCTACCTTCATAAAGTAATGTAGAGATGTAACTAAATATTAGGACTCAGATCAGCAAGCCATAATTATGATAATATTTAAAATTTTTATTTTGGGTTTTTTTTAATCTTTGACAATATTCCTCATAATTACTCATGCTGATCCCCAAAAACTATCTTTAGTAGACAATATGCTATAGCCATGTAATGACATACAGAGTGTGTTTGCAATTGCAGCATGAACCATGCACTAACATTACTTTAAGCGTACCAACTTATTTTGATCATTTTTACTGCCTCATTTAGGAAAGCATGAAAAAATTCGATAATGCAAAGGTATGTTTAAACTGAAATGTATAGTTTATAGTATTTGCCACTAATGGGAACAAGCAGTACAAAAAGATGCTTAACTTAGTCAGTGAAAAACGCATGTGAATTTTGATTTGCTTATTATGAGTCAGACATTCAAGTGAAATCTGTAAAAATTGTTTCTAACAATTCTGAGACCAGCAATCTTTTCTTAAAATGATACACCAATCTCCATAATTCTTTTCAGATTAGGGTTTTCTTCTCTTCTGTCTGGGCCTTGAAGGTTATACATAAATATGTATAAATCACATTTATGTCCATATTACACAAATACTTATTCTATTTCCTCTGAAAGTCTACTCCACATGTATAGTACTTTCATTTTACATTGACTTTTAATATAAATTTGTTCAACTCTAAATTGTTATGACATCTGCTTGCCTTACACAATTTATTCTAGTGCATTTACTAATTTATTTTAGCCACAGACAACATATGAACACATACTCAAGTCTTCACTGCCCTCTACCACAGCTGCCACCTTCCCATACCATGTCTGCAGCTCACTCAGGCCCTGATCTTGCAGTACCAAAGGCTGCAGATGATTGTGTGGGCCCCCTCAGTGGGATTTGTAAGTCACAAACTTTTCCCAGCAGGACAGGGAAGGCAGGAGAAACTTCATTTGGCAGTGAAGCCTGCAGAGCTCTGTATAGCTCTGCTGCAATAGTGTAGACTTGTACAGAGAAGATCCATTGTGGTTATCCTGCAGCAGGGAGGGGACTTGGGGCGACTCTCACTGCTCACACTGGTAGGAAAGTCTACATCCTCCATATGCAATTATGTTTTATTCCACAAAGTACAGCCACAGATTTGAGAACTGCAGCTAAAAGCAAGCCCATGAGAAGTTTTAGATGTTAGGAGCTTGGACAAAGGTCAGATGACTCTGCTTTGCCTGACAATTTGTTTTATGTCATCTGTCTGTAGTAAGCACTTCTAAAAAGTGGGTTGAAGTACCTCCTTTCCTACTACTACTCAAGTTCAAACCTCCTAATGTAAATCCTAATCTGCCCTCAGTCTGTTCTTGCTAATCAGGAATACTTGGAACAATTAAAACACATTTGTATTTTTAGTACACATTATGTCTTTTCCATCTGCAAGACACTTACTTTATCTACTTCCCTTTCCTACTGGTGAAACTATTTTACTGTTCTCTATTGATTATATTTATTATCATAGTAGACTCTGAGATAATATTAGGATTTCTGACTTCATAAAACAGGCCAAAGATGTAGAATAGCAGAAATAAAATTAAAATTTAAATTAGTGTCTTTTACACTTTTAGCATTTGTTCTCACTGGAATAAAACATGTGACTACTGAATAACTCAGCAATTTAAGAAAATATTTCTTATAGAGCACAGCCGGTGCTCAGAACATATGCTGAACACGGTGTAGGCATAGAAAAGGCTGCCATTTTGAGCTCTGCAGGGGCCACCTCCGAGGACAGGTGTTACCGCTGAAGATGAATAGATCACGCGGACACAGGTTGAGGTGTGGTGCAAGAAAGAGCAGAGTTTATTTTTCCTCCCAGGATTTATAGGCTTCTTACCATGGCCAGGGATTGGATGGTCAGGATAACACTTTCTCACTGCACTGGCCATGAGAGATGCCCATTACAAGACGTGTAACAGAAAGAATGTACATATATCTATGTTTACAGTTACTGTCCTGGGAAAGTCTTTAGAAAACTATGTTAGCAAGCTCAGAAGCTGAGTTTTCAGGGCGACAGACAGGTGGAGAGAAGACAGAAGTAGAAAGAAGAGCTGGCAGCAGAGGTCCAGTGTACTTTAGGGGCCTCGCTGGTCATAATGACTCGCTAATCACCTGCCTAATTTACCTCCTGCTAAGCTGACACTGAGCTTCAGTTGATAATGCAACTTCTCAGCACTGTGTTTTCAGAACAAGTTGTACTTGGCAGACTGCCATGGTGCCGAGTGATCCTTCTCCTGCGGGATTCAAAAGCTTCCACAAACACAACAGGTCACTTTCCACTAATGTGACATAAAAGAAAGAGATTGAAAATGTCAATGTTGACATTACCTGCCTGAATACCAGTATTCATACCAGTATGCAGAACCAAGCTCTGTTTACAATGCCAGATTTTAAAGGAACCTATGTAACTCCCTCTGTCCCCTGAGGTTCTCCTCTCCCACACACAGATTCACCACCACGCTGAACAGCTGGCTGGAGTTTGACCTGAATGGCCACAAAGTAATGAATCTGAACTATTTTTAACGAGTACACAACTAGTTTAGGATGAGAATGGCTGAATATCAAAGCTGCATTGTCCTGCTGCAGAAGCGAAACTTGATGGCTGACTATTACTTATGAATGAGAAGAATGGCATACCAAATAAATTGAGAACCTGCAAAAATTACCTAGGTTTGATTGTTAGAAAATGTGAGCACAAAACTAGGAAATAGAGAGGAAAATTGCTAAAATGAAACAGCATTCATCAGGGTTACTTTTTACAACTCAGATCACACTTCAGAAGAGGTTATGTCAAAATACATGGCGGACTACTGATTCAACTCTAGCTGGCTTACAGCTATCTGGATTAATTTCCTAAAGCTGTGCTGTGTTCATACCAAGGAGAGTAAATCCTTTATAGTAATCTTGAGAACTAGGTCAATTCACACAAAGGCAGGTAAAACCCACAATATTCAGGAAAGAATAACAATTTAAATCAGGATGGTTTTACTTCCTAAACAGACTTTTGTGAAAAACGAGATTCACTTAATAAAATATAAAAAGTTTAATATAAACAAACAAACAAACAAAAGACAATTAGGAGACAAAGGAAATAAAGGAAAGGGTTAAAATGGACGGGTGCCCTGAAGCGTTGCCAGGAACACACCTGGTATCTTGGGAGCACTCTTTTTATCCCCTCCTGCTGTGAGGGTTTAATGCATATTCAAACTTTTTCAAGAAGTATTTAGCATGTCCCCTCCCTGGTTCCGCCTATTTAGAACATGCTCTGTATGGTTTTTATTTCTGCTGTTCAGCATTATTTTTGCTGGTCATCATTATTCTTGCTGATCAGCATTATTTTGAGTTTGGTTTCCTTTCTTCTGCAAATGGTCAGTGTTGGTAACAGTCTGGGCCCCTCGTCCTGCCCTGGTGACAGCTGGGCTTCACAGCACATCCTTCCGCTGCTGCCACTGGCCTGGTCCTGGCTGCTGATAACAGCTTGGCCTTTATTGTTCTTCCGCTGATAACAGCTTGGGCCCCACTGTCTTTGCCCTCTGGGGTTTCCTTGCTTTGTACTAGGAGATTCCTTTAAGCTTAAAACTTGTTAGCAAGAAAAAAAGTACATACATAGCCAAAAAGCATTTAACATATAATATTCATCCTCTTACTTGCGAAAGCCAATATCACAATACAGATTTATAACACTTTGGAAACAGCAAAATCCTTGGTAGGCCATTCTGCAAAAACCAACATTATATTAATGCTAATTTCAGTCATGTGCTATCTATATCACATTAGTTTTATATTAATGAGTAAATGAGCTGTGAAAAGACATTAAAAAAGCACAAGAGACATACACAAGACATGCATCTGTTCACCAGACAGGTTTTTATATTTTTTAAAATTTCATTTATGTCATGCTTCTCTCATACAGTTGTATGGCACAGAGTAACTGGCTCACCACTTCCTGCTTTGTGTTTATTTCTACCCTCTTGTGTTAGTACTGGAGCTGGTTGCTTACCAATCTCCATAACTCCATGGATTATCATATTCATTCTTCTTCTATTTTCATACATTTTCTGAAACTCTAGGGCAACTGAGTATTAAAATCAATCTAGACTCTGTTTTTGAATCCTTGCAGTAAATTTAGTAATTTACTTAGTAAAAAAATTGCCTATTTGTAGGATTCCAAATCAATCAATAGGTAATCACTGTGTAATTTTTATTTTAGAAACAGTAATAGAATACTGTATCAGGTATTTTAGTGGAATGTTGGTCCTAAAAATCTTCTGAGTTTCCTATTATCTCAAATGAAGATAATGATTACTATTAAGACACTAATTGTTAAGATATTATTAATGTGTATTATTTTGATATTATATCATATACTATTCATTGAGACTCTTACCATAGTACAAATAAAGAAGATACAGTCTCCTCCTGTGCTTGTAATTCTTCATCATATTTGTGTGAAAAACTAGTCTAGTACACCAATCCAATTCACAACTAAAAATTATATTCACATTTATGTATGTATTGAGAGACCACCAGCTATTCACAACTCTTCACAGAAGTAAACATGAACACCATTTATTTCTATCTTTAGCACACCTTTTATAGGGTTCTACAGGGTTCGCGGGCTAAGCAAGTTACCATTGGCTAATACACACAGGTTTACAATTTTTCTCCTNCAGAACCTCCTCCAGCATCCACTGTGCCTGTGGGGTCAGTGTCAGAGGTGACTTTAAAATCAGAGTCCCCCTTTAATAGACCAAACAAGGGAGACAATTCTGTCGTGGTCAGTCCCATATAAGGACACAACCATGTAGAAGTCCATCAATATTTGGACATCATTCATGCAGTGTCTGCACTGAATGCAAAAATGATAATTGCACCTCCAAATGTGGGACTGTTTGTCCCAAAAATGATTTTGACCCTCAAATAATTTCAGGGAGGTTGTAGAAATGAGCAGCAGGAAACTGCTTGCAAACTTCAGAGAGGGCTAGAGCCCCATATCATCGGGAAATGCTGGCAAATTTTGCATGCCTTATGGCAAAATCTCCATTGATATCTCTGTGTGGGCTCAGCATTAATGATAGCTGGCACCAGAAAGACAAATTTCAGTCTGTCATCGGGATGCAAAGGAATTGTAAAAAACAATCCTTCAGATCCACAATGAGGACTAGCCAATCAGCAGGAAGCTTGGCAGGTGAAGGCATGCTAGCCTGCATCATCCCCATGCTTTCCATCATAGCATTAACTTTCTGGAGGTATTGCAGCAAGCCCCATTTCCCAGACTTCTTCTTGATACAGAAAACAGGAATGTCCCAGGGATTGGTTGAAACTCCAGATCACTGTGATCCGATTGTCCTTGCATCAAGTCACGGATGGTGACTAGTCTATCATGAGAGAAGACAACAGAAAATGCTGAACAAAGAGTCAGTCTCAAGTTCCTATTTGTGTTTAATGTGTCAGCATCGGGTCCATCAGCAAACCAGACAATCGTGATGCCCATGCCAGTGTCAAGAACCCACAGAAGCTAATCTGACAGCATCTCACCAAGGATGGACAGGGTGCAGACCCGTTCAGGATGATCCCTGGCTGTCAGAACAGCAGTCCAGTGACCCAGGGAGGTCCAGGGAACCCGAAGCCACCATCTCCCCGCAGCTGGTTCTCAGCTCTGCGAACATAAAACTTAAAAGGCACAAGGTGAGCAAATCCAGGTCCCACAGTGATAGGAACAGGAGGGGTGAGTGTGGAACCCATGGCAGAAATGCACCCCAGGAAATCCGAATCAACGTCCTCTAGGTGAACAATGATGCCTTGAGCAGTGGTATTCAACCACGCCACAAGAGCACTCATGCCCTCACCCACCGGACCAAAGCATTCGGAAGCACATGGAATGCCTGATACGCTCAGCTGCACAGTCATTTGACAAGAGGACAAGGTCCACAGGCCAGCCAAAGAGGCTCCAGCAGCCTGGGACCCCTGGCCTGTCAAGGCCACTGGCTCCGTCCCCGCAGCATCACCACCCAAGCCAGTGGTAAACAGCTCAGGACCTTGGTCTGCCACAGCCGCCGGAGGCGACGGGGGAGGGCCGGCCCCAGCCACAGGCTTGGGTGATGCCTAGGAACCTGAGGCGGGGGGGGTTGGAAGCAGTTCAGCGCAGCCCGCCTCCAGCGCCGGGAAGGACCGAGGCGCTGGTACAGGCACAGCCTGCGAAGCCACGGCATTGTCCTCCTCCGCTGCCAGGGAGCAGCCTGGGCTCACAGGGGGAAAACCCAGCAGCATGGGGTCTGGGCCCGGCCCGTCACCCACCGCGGGGCAGGGCACGGCCCAGCTGCAACAGGGACACAGGATAGACCCTGAGGCATCCTCCAGAGGCAGCGCCGCCCCCCATTCAAGCACCCCCGCTTCGGTCTGTGCCAGGAGGGCACACGGAAGAGGCGAGCCCGCCCCGGGCTTCCACTGCCAGGGCGCGGGCCGAGGCGGCGTTACACCCCCCGGGTCCACGGCGCCCTGGACAGCCTGCCGGCAAGGCTCCAATCCCACCTCAGGCTTACACCGCCGCGGCGCTGGCCGAGGCGGGGTCATGCCCATCGATCCCGCGGCGCCCCCGTTCAACCCGCTGGGGGCCCCAGCAATCCTGGGGGAGCCGACCTCGGGACCCGACCTCAGAAAGCCACACCTCCACCAGATCCCGAGCAGCCGGAGCACCCGGGGCTGATAACCGACCAGCAGAGACTCGATCAGGGAATCGCCTAAAGCCTCCCAAGCTGACTGCGAAAAAATCGCTTCAACCACAGGGAAAAACCCCTCAGTTCTCCCATACTCACACAATCGCTCAAAGTCAGCATACGAAACATCAATCCCTCTTTGATCATGCACTGCATGCCATATCTCCAGAACCAGGCCCTCCGTAAGAGAAAGCCCAAAACCATCCATAGCCACAGGCTAGACAGTACCCTGTAACACACGTCGGAGTTCACCAGATGTTACTGCTAAAGATCAATAGATCACACGGACACAGGTCGAGGTGTGGTGCAAGAAAGAGCAGAGTTTATTTTTCCTCCCAGGATTTATAGGCTTCTTACCATGGCCAGGGATTGGATGGTCAGGATAACACTTTCTCACTGCACTGGCCATGAGAGATGCCCATTACAAGACGTGTAACAGAAAGAATGTACATATATCTATGTTTACAGTTACTGTCCTGGGAAAGTCTTTAGAAAACTATGTTAGCAAGCTCAGAAGCTGAGTTTTCAGGGCGACAGACAGGTGGAGAGAAGACAGAAGTAGAAAGAAGAGCTGGCAGCAGAGGTCCAGTGTACTTTAGGGGCCTCGCTGGTCATAATGACTCGCTAATCACCTGCCTAATTTACCTCCTGCTAAGCTGACACTGAGCTTCAGTTGATAATGCAACTTCTCAGCACTGTGTTTTCAGAACAAGTTGTACTTGGCAGACTGCCATGGTGCCGAGTGATCCTTCTCCTGCGGGATTCAAAAGCTTCCACAAACACAACAGGTCACTTTCCACTAATGTGACATAAAAGAAAGAGATTGAAAATGTCAATGTTGACATTACCTGCCTGAATACCAGTATTCATACCAGTATGCAGAACCAAGCTCTGTTTACAATGCCAGATTTTAAAGGAACCTATGTAACTCCCTCTGTCCCCTGAGGTTCTCCTCTCCCACACACAGATTCACCACCACGCTGAACAGCTGGCTGGAGTTTGACCTGAATGGCCACAAAGTAATGAATCTGAACTATTTTTAACGAGTACACAACTAGTTTAGGATGAGAATGGCTGAATATCAAAGCTGCATTGTCCTGCTGCAGAAGCGAAACTTGATGGCTGACTATTACTTATGAATGAGAAGAATGGCATACCAAATAAATTGAGAACCTGCAAAAATTACCTAGGTTTGATTGTTAGAAAATGTGAGCACAAAACTAGGAAATAGAGAGGAAAATTGCTAAAATGAAACAGCATTCATCAGGGTTACTTTTTACAACTCAGATCACACTTCAGAAGAGGTTATGTCAAAATACATGGCGGACTACTGATTCAACTCTAGCTGGCTTACAGCTATCTGGATTAATTTCCTAAAGCTGTGCTGTGTTCATACCAAGGAGAGTAAATCCTTTATAGTAATCTTGAGAACTAGGTCAATTCACACAAAGGCAGGTAAAACCCACAATATTCAGGAAAGAATAACAATTTAAATCAGGATGGTTTTACTTCCTAAACAGACTTTTGTGAAAAACGAGATTCACTTAATAAAATATAAAAAGTTTAATATAAACAAACAAACAAACAAAAGACAATTAGGAGACAAAGGAAATAAAGGAAAGGGTTAAAATGGACGGGTGCCCTGAAGCGTTGCCAGGAACACACCTGGTATCTTGGGAGCACTCTTTTTATCCCCTCCTGCTGTGAGGGTTTAATGCATATTCAAACTTTTTCAAGAAGTATTTAGCATGTCCCCTCCCTGGTTCCGCCTATTTAGAACATGCTCTGTATGGTTTTTATTTCTGCTGTTCAGCATTATTTTTGCTGGTCATCATTATTCTTGCTGATCAGCATTATTTTGAGTTTGGTTTCCTTTCTTCTGCAAATGGTCAGTGTTGGTAACAGTCTGGGCCCCTCGTCCTGCCCTGGTGACAGCTGGGCTTCACAGCACATCCTTCCGCTGCTGCCACTGGCCTGGTCCTGGCTGCTGATAACAGCTTGGCCTTTATTGTTCTTCCGCTGATAACAGCTTGGGCCCCACTGTCTTTGCCCTCTGGGGTTTCCTTGCTTTGTACTAGGAGATTCCTTTAAGCTTAAAACTTGTTAGCAAGAAAAAAAGTACATACATAGCCAAAAAGCATTTAACATATAATATTCATCCTCTTACTTGCGAAAGCCAATATCACAATACAGATTTATAACACTTTGGAAACAGCAAAATCCTTGGTAGGCCATTCTGCAAAAACCAACATTATATTAATGCTAATTTCAGTCATGTGCTATCTATATCACATTAGTTTTATATTAATGAGTAAATGAGCTGTGAAAAGACATTAAAAAAGCACAAGAGACATACACAAGACATGCATCTGTTCACCAGACAGGTTTTTATATTTTTTAAAATTTCATTTATGTCATGCTTCTCTCATACAGTTGTATGGCACAGAGTAACTGGCTCACCACTTCCTGCTTTGTGTTTATTTCTACCCTCTTGTGTTAGTACTGGAGCTGGTTGCTTACCAATCTCCATAACTCCATGGATTATCATATTCATTCTTCTTCTATTTTCATACATTTTCTGAAACTCTAGGGCAACTGAGTATTAAAATCAATCTAGACTCTGTTTTTGAATCCTTGCAGTAAATTTAGTAATTTACTTAGTAAAAAAATTGCCTATTTGTAGGATTCCAAATCAATCAATAGGTAATCACTGTGTAATTTTTATTTTAGAAACAGTAATAGAATACTGTATCAGGTATTTTAGTGGAATGTTGGTCCTAAAAATCTTCTGAGTTTCCTATTATCTCAAATGAAGATAATGATTACTATTAAGACACTAATTGTTAAGATATTATTAATGTGTATTATTTTGATATTATATCATATACTATTCATTGAGACTCTTACCATAGTACAAATAAAGAAGATACAGTCTCCTCCTGTGCTTGTAATTCTTCATCATATTTGTGTGAAAAACTAGTCTAGTACACCAATCCAATTCACAACTAAAAATTATATTCACATTTATGTATGTATTGAGAGACCACCAGCTATTCACAACTCTTCACAGAAGTAAACATGAACACCATTTATTTCTATCTTTAGCACACCTTTTATAGGGTTCTACAGGGTTCGCGGGCTAAGCAAGTTACCATTGGCTAATACACACAGGTTTACAATTTTTCTCCTGTACACAAGGATATCGTTTTGCTTTACTCTCTCTTCTGCAGGAAGTTTTCAAGGACTTTAGCCTTTAATATCACAACTTATTCCAAAGGCTGTTTTGTGCAGACAGGCCATTACTAATATATAAAATATATCAACAATTCCCCCTTTCTCTTTTTGCACAAACCAGGCTTTGGATGTAACCCATTCTATACTTTTATGGAGACAACATAACATACAACTTAAAACTGTTATCTCAATTAACACTATAAGTAAAGTCCATCCCCCTTCTAGCACAAGAGACTTCAACCATCCAGTGATGCCCCAGCTGGCGAACCAACTTCTATTGAGGTCACTATCTTCTTTCAGGGCATGTAACCCATCCTGTAGCTGTTGTAGTTGTTTATGGATGGAAACTGAATGATCAGTAAGATCCAAGCAGCACATGCCTTCAAACTCCCCACAACCATGTCCTTGTGCTAAGAGCAAAAAGTCAATTGCAGCTCGATTTTGTAATACTCCATGCCGTACACTACTCACATCGGCTGAAAGTTCACTTAACATTGTGGATGTTAAGTTCAATTCTTTCTTAGTCTAACAAGTGAGCCCCTTTTGAATTGCTAATCTTTTCTGGGTCTCTAACATAATTACATTGTAATTAATTCAGGCTTTGCTTTGACTGTTAGATGTTTTTTATTTTATCAGCTACATTCAGCAATTGATGTAAGCTTGGATGGAACAAAATAAGTTTCCCAAGATAACAGGGTCCTTCCTCTATGTGGATTAGCAGGAATCCCATTCCATGCTCTATCTCCACAGATGAGGAAGATTGAACTAGGTAATCGCTTTGGTAATTGTCCTGTGAGATTGTACTACGAATAAAGGCTTTACTTTCAGTGTGAGTAATGAGATCAGCTATAGGGTTGACTGCAGCCCAGTGTTGCATTACTTTGTTGGAATGGCTTTTTGTCAGGAGCTCAAACATTATCCATCCACCTGAGGTATTGGTGGAACCTAACAAGTCCAATTCTTCTGGGGCCCTATGGTAATATTAAGAACTTCGGTAATTTTTGCTTGCCAACAGGCTTCAAGTTGCCTTAATGTGAAGCCAGCAGTGCAACTGCACTCTTGCAACACTGCCAATCGATTCAGTCGAGTCTCATTACTAACTAAACCTTTAAATGCTGGAGGATCCCATTCGGGGACTCCTACAAGACAGGTGCGAAAGGTTCTCCAGGTGTGGCTAGGCTCAAACACATTGACCTTTGGCCAGTTCAATGTGCCAGAGTGACCCATATGTTCTGTCGCTTTTGGATGTTAGTTAGCAGACAGTCACGACTATACATAGCAAAATTACTATAAGCAGTTTACCATGGAAATGACACCATACTTGCAGACTCACAGCTAAAACTTTAACGTTAAATGAACTTTCAAAGATGCTTACACTAGCTCTTGAAGAGGGGGGGGAATGCTTATACTTTATACTAATATAACAATTGCTATACAGGCTAAACTCTATCTTAAACTATTAGCTAACTACTTTTAACACATGTGCTCTGGTATATATGTAGTCTAAGTGTGAATGCAATTTGCTGAAAGGATAAACACACAACTACAGTCTGCTTTATATACAATTAGATGGAGTCTCTACACTCTTTTAAATCTTCTGCAGAATTTCCCTCACAAACAGACTATGATTTAACACGATTCAGTCTTGGAATGTTCACTGCTCCCGTGATGTCAGCTGGAAGCTGATCAGTGACTGAGGGCTTTGATGTTTAGGTTGTTCTTCACATCCTTCTAAATCTTAAAACAAAAGATAACTGAAAAAAAATGGTAGAGACACAACATCATAATAACAACATAAAATTTCTGTTGGCAAACTGTCTGTGTAGTGTTCAGACACAACTGTGTCCTGACAGCTCCATGATCCTGACAGCTTCTGATCCATGTCTAGAGTACCAAGGCTGTGTGGTGACTTCTCTGTTCACTGGATCTCGTGTGTTCAGAGGCACACAGTCTGGTCAGGTGGACAGGTGACCTTTTTGAACCTGTGAACAAAACACAGGCACTTCTCCCCTTGAAGTTAATGAATTACACTAATCAAATGCTTTTAGGGCATCAATTTCCCCCATTTAAAAAAAAAATAAAAAAATGAGATGTACTTCTGTCATACACATCAACATCAACACAAAACCATATACACAATGAATAAGAACTTATAGCAGTTAAAAATCAATTAAATCTTAAACATTATTAATAACATATGTAATATAAAACTACTATTTCAGAGTTTTACTAAAACTCTAAATAAACTACTAAAACACTGCACCAGCATCCCATAGTTTACAAACAAACAGAAACAAAAAAAAAATCAGTGAAGGATAGGATAACCACCTCCAAAAATGATTCTCCAAGCCCACTTCAAAATTGATCCAGCTGTCATATTAATAGGGCCAAATTGCTGAGTTAAAAAGTGACTCAAATACTGATTTGGTACAGAAAACATCTGGATCTGCTGGCAAACATTCCATCCAGGTAAAGTCAAGGCTTGGCCAGGGTCTTAGGCTTTAAACTGGAAAGATGCCTCTTAACTAATTTCTAAAACAAGGTTCTCAATAGTAGCAGCTATGAGATGCTTACAGCACAGCAAACTGTTAAAATGCATTTGTACAAAGCAAATGATCAGAAGCCTTAGATAACAGACCAATTAAACCATTCACCAGTTGATTTAATCTGAAGCCTCTCCCATGGCAGCTGACCCTCGCAATGGTACATCTTCTGAAATTTCTGGAAACACTGAAAAATAAGAAAGCTATAACAAACAAAAACTGCAGAGATTGCAACAACCAATAGAACTTCCAATAAAGTCAAGGGCGTCACAGACTGCATTCACTTCTATTCACAAGCAGGTGTTCATCAGCGTTCTATCACAGCTGTTTCAGTTGTAGTTATCTTCATCTCTCTAGGAAAATAACCATACTTTGCAGTTTGGACAAGTGTCTCTAATAATGCATAAAACAATTTAAATTAAACAATATTTAAACCTAATAAAAATTAATTATAGCAAAAGAAAATAACAAGACTTAACCTTAAAAGAATATCTAAGTTATACAACGTAAATTAAAAACATTCAAGACTAAACATAATAAAACCTGACTTTTCTTAATTCTATTAACACTTAATCTATATTAAATAAAATCATAATTTAATCTTATTCTGTTACTACAAAGAGGCAACTAAAAGTTTGATATATACCTTTTAAACACAATACAACAATAACATGGATTCACTATAAAGATTATAAAAATGTAACAAATACATCACAATTCTATGTCATCTAGCTTTGAGAATAATTCACAATAACTGCAAATGTTACTAAAAATACTTATTCATAACAGAAATTTGCCTAGTATATGCTTAAATTGGTTAGGATTTTTAAATGCAGCTTTTCTAGAGAAAAACCACAACAACACAGGATTTGGCAAGTTGCCATTCAGCTTTTGTATCACTTTTCAGAAACATCAAGTCCAATTCTTATTTGAAATCCAAAATCCAAATTGGTATATATGCAGTTATATGTGTTTTATATAACAAAAGGACTCACATTGAAATTACCTTATTAAAACTGTAGAAAAAACATGCAAATAGGTAATGTATATTTTAAGTTAACGTCTCGTACAGTACAGTTCTCTTAAGTAATTATTTTTTAAACCACAAATCTCTTCTGTAGATAACATTAATTGGAAGGTTTTCTTAGTAGCTGTAAATCATAGCATATTTTAACCTTAGGTTTTAAAGCTAATTATTGCAAGGTAACTTCTGTTAATATTCATCTTAAACACCTTTTTTTGAAAAGGGGCTTTTTTAAACTTTCAAAGAATCACAATAATTTCTCTAGTTAAACTCTAAAAACTGCAACTGCATAAATTCATAATTACTTAAAACACAAAATTAACTCTAAAAGGGTATATAAAAACATTTTGAAAAACCAATGAATCATGACTTTTTAACAAACTGGGTACTATCCCAGTGCTTTTTCTTAGAGAGGGAGCTAGGGGGTGGACTGCCCACTCTGCTGCTGCTCTCTGCTGCTGTTATTTTTCTTCACATCCCCCACGTACTCTTGCAGAGAGGAAAAAAAGAGAGAAAGAAAAAAAAAATCTCACAAAATTAACTTTAACACATATAGTTCTTTCTCTCAATTTCTTTCTCGTTGTTTGCAGATAGAGGAAAAAGGGCACAATTTTACAAAAGCAGGAGATGTTACACGAAAAGTCTCACAGGGCCAGGTGGTAAAAATGGTGAGTATTGCAGCTTATCAACTTTTAATTACAGTGATGAATTTCAAACTAGATACCATATAGTTCGTGATTTTTTGGGTTATTTTTGCTCTCTTTGAAGCTGTCTGAGTGTCGTGGTTTTAAACCAGTAACTGAAGAAATTACTTATTTCTTGTTGTGAGATATGGATTAAAACAAGAGCAAAACAGGCTTAAAACTTAAAAGGAACAAAGACAGTTTATTAACAAACTACAAGAA
>NC_031772.1:11882824-12036761 GCF_001522545.3 Parus major | reverse complement strand
CAAAGAGAGCAAAAGAACTCTGCCTGTACTCCTTAAGGGGGTGTTTACAAGTTGAATTCACTTTTTAATGGTCAGATCTGCTGTCAATTCTTGGAAATGACTGATAATTGGTCAGGAGGAAAAACTCCCATCAGCCACCAGCAGCTTCAACTTCCCCTCTTTCCTCAGCTGTCTTAAAGGTAAAGCTACCCCATGACACTGAGCCACCTGTTTCTGCTCAACTGCTTCTGTAATTGTTCAGCATGGCCTTGGAGCTTTTTCTGCACTGCCTCTGCCCTGGGGGTGCCTTTGTTCTCTGTGCACACCTCAGTGCTTTCCTCCAAGTCCCCCTGGTTCGGGTGGAAACCAATCTAAATTTGGCTTCTTTTCTTCCAGGGTAGTAAAGTTGGAACTTAAATAAGATTGTAGTGTTAAAAGCGTCTCCAAAAGTGAAGCAAATAGTTCAGGACGTATCACATCCTACTGTAGCTGAACAGACTCTGCCTGCTGCTTCGGTGTTTGATCTGAGCTTGCAGCTGTTGCACGAGCTGTTCTATTTGTTGTTGCCACCTTAATAGATCTTTTTTAGGTGTACCATTAAAATTTACTGATTCTTCTCCTGCTGGTGGTTTCCTGTCTGTTGACTGTAGCAACACGCCTGGTAGGGAGAGGGACATCCTGCAGCTTTCCCCAGTTAACAGTAGATGGTGGCTGGCAATCTGGGGCTTTGATTTCTGATGACGTGTGAGGCTCCGCCCGCCTGGGGCTGGCAGCATCTTCTTCCTGAGACAAGTCATTTCTACATCCGCATTCAGCGGAGTAACTTCCAGCTTGGGCTCAGCTGACGTGGACTCAGCCACTCCAGAGCACCCCTGAGATTTTAAAAGTTCCGATACAGTGCTACACTGCTTTCCTGTGAACCCCTTCGCTGGCTGAACGTGCCCAACCCCAAGAAAGGCACCCAGACAGCTGATTGATGTGGCAGGAGGTGACTGTGGCACTTTCGTTTCGGGATACACCATGGCTTCTAAGGCAGCGGCTACAACCCTGGACTCTGCCTTCATATTTTTTAAGGTATCCAACACAAGTTTCCATATCGAACTGAGCGATACTACATCTTTACTCTTTCCCGTGATTGCCATTTCCCACATCAGAGCCCTTATATCCATCTATTTCTTAACTGCAAAAAGCAGTGGGGGCACTGCTAAATGCCCATGGTTTTTAGGCCATATAATGAGCTTTTCCAGGTCCTTTTCCCTGGCTGGTTCACTTCGTTTAACGATAATGCTAAGAAGCAGTTTTTTAGCTGCTGTGAACTCTGTTTCCATTTTTTGTGGGGACACGGCGGGGGGAGGGTCGCAACCCCTCACTTACTCCTCCATCTTCAGACTTCCCCAGCGACCTGCCCCCTTTTTCCGTGGGTCGCCTATCCAGTACCGATCCAAGGCAGCATCTATCTGTGCTCAGATCTGCTCCACCAACCTCGGTCCAAGGCCTCGTCCCACTATGCGTGGACCCATCCATGTCCCCCTGCCTGCAGGGTCCCGTTCAGAGCACCAGATATTGAGAGACCGCCAGCTATTCACAACTCTTCACAGAAGTAAACGTGAACACCATTTATTTCTATCTTTAGCACACTTATATAGGGTTCTACAGGGTTCGCGGGCTAAGCAAGTTACCGTTGGCTAATGCACATAGATTTACATTTTTTCTCCTATACACAAGGATATTGTTTTGCTTTACTCTCTCTTCTGCGGGAAGTTTTCAAGGACTTTAGCCTTTAATATCACGACTTATATCAAAGGCTGTTTTGTGCAGACAGGCCATTACTAATATATAAAATATTATGAACATGTATGTTCTTAAATCACAGTTTGAAATCACAAATTTGAATCTCAGATGCTGTTCTATTGCTGTATGTTTGCATCTCCTGCTACATTGGTTTGACCTAACATGTTTCATAGACATGAGACATTGAAAATTAAGAAAACAACAGAAGTTCTCTTGTTTATTGTACTTTAATTATTATTACTGCAAGAGTTTGAGCCAGATTTTCTCTGTGGATATAGGGGTGGAAAGTTGAGCAGTAATTCTCCAGATTCTAGACTAACCCCCACCCCAGTCCAAGAAACTGAAATTTCAGAAAGGCTTTGTCTTTCACAAATATGTGAAGCCTACACAAAAATATAAAATAAACTGTCAGAGGGCTACACTGCACTGAGCTACTGTCTTGGTTCTAGAAGACAGGTGTCTGCTAGGGAGGGCAGGAGCCTCCCTTGGGATGAATGAATGTAGACCCCCTCCCTCCGAATTATTATAATTTTGAAATCAAGGGGCTTTTAGGCAGAGATCTGGGGATAGGAATAACAGTTCTTTACTAGTATAACCAGGCAAACAAACAACAATAACTACAGCAATAACAAGAAAACAAAACCAGAGACCCCGTGACAACCTTCTCGGCTGAGATGGGATGGAGGAGAGGTTTTGTTTTCACAAACCCCCTCGGGCAGTCAGTCCCAGTGCTCCTGCAGGGCTCTGAGGAACAGTCAGCTGGAAGAGCAGGGACGAGCTGAGATCCTGGGCCGGTGGCTGAGGTGGATCAGCAGCTCCGCAGCGGTGCCTGGCACTGCCACGTGTCCCGGCAGGACAGGGTATGCGAGGCCACCAACAAAGAGGGAAGAAAGAGAAGAAGCAGCAGCTCTGTCTGGGTGATGGCGAAATTCCCTTCTTTTTCCCGCAGCAGCTCCGCGACCCAGAAAACAAAAATGTCTCTCCCTGAAGCCGAAGACAGCCAACCAAAAACTGTCCCCACCCTTCTTTCCTGCCCCCTTCCCCCTTCCCCTGGGCCCGGCCACTCTTTGTCCTTTGTCAAGCACCCCCTAAGTACTCACAGTTAGGTTGTCCCAGCAACTAATGGGTAAAAATTCCACAGGCAGGCCAGAAAAACAAAAAAAACAACAAAAAAGGACACCTAACCCTCAACAGCTACATAACTGAAATAACAGCTATAAAACTTTAAAAAATTAGGTTCACATATTCTTTATATAAAATTAAAAAAGTTTAATAGAAAGAAAATTAGGAGATAGAAATAAAGTAAAATATACAAATATGGCCGGGTGCCTCAGCATTCAGCCAAGAGAGCACACCTTACTAACAAAGGATTGTTCCTTAACAACAGAACCCTATTACATATTCATAAATTCTCATACATGATTCAAACATTCCCCTTAAGTTTTAGAAGTTTCTTTGTTTAGTTTTAACTCACCCTCCTTCCAATAGATCGATCTTCTTGGCTCCACTGAGTTTCACACTCCCTGATACAGAGGTGCAATAAATTCCTCCCTTGGAGTTCTGGTCACTGCTGTCTTCATCTGGATAAAATAATCTAAGAATGCAGGGCAGGTTTCCTGACTATCTTTTTCAGTCTCTGGGTTATATAAACAAAAGTAGTTTTTGCTTTAATACCATGCTATAGCCTAACATATTTGTATTATACTACTATTTTTAAGTTTCATCAATAACAGAAATAGAAGGAACTATATTAATACAACAAAGGTTTTTAACCTTATACATATAACATTCATTTTAATATTTGTGAAAAGCCAATAATATAATATGTATCTATAACAAAACCCACTGTGAAAACTGATCCTTGATTCTTCTCTATCATTTAACCACTTATTCACCCAAGTGAGGATCTTCCATCTTAACCTTTGCCAGTTTAACTTCTGTGGGAGCATTTGATGTGATTTTTTAATTTTTTACAAATAAAAGTAGACTGTATAAACTGCTCTCCTCTCATCCACCTGCTCACTAATTTCTTTAAAGATTCAAATAGATTTGTGACAAAAGATGAATTGACATTTCCTGAATATATAGTATTTACAATTGCAGGAACTTACTCCACTCTAGGTAGTTTCTATTAGTTCGCCTGGTACAGTTTTCAACATAATTATTATGCTAAGAGAGGAAAACATTATGCATACTTCTCTTGACTATCACAAAAAGGAATTTCTAAACCAGACTTTGATTTAGCCATTACTGTTGCACATCACTTACCAGCTGGTGTTGTAGTCAGCAACCTCAGGATCTCGTCCAGGGAAGCAGCAGGATTCTGGGGACCAGCATGAAATACCAACCGAGACGGGCTCCGTTCATGAAACCATTTACTCAGCATGGAAACAAAGTCAGGTCCAGAACAGAGAGCCCTGAACAGAGGCACAGCAGGGGTTTTTGAGGGACAGAACTCTTAAGGGTTTCCACCTTTGAGGGTGGAGTTCAGGGTCAGGGACCAGTAGAAGCACACCAAGGGAGAAGCCCCCAGGGACTCAAACCAAATCAGAGCACCTGGGCCGCCCTTCACAAGGGGTTTGGGGTGGGACAATGTAACTTTGTCTCCCCTGAGGCTGCTGCCACATCGTCTCATCTCAGTTTTCTACAATTCCTTATTTTCAGCTCATTTAAAGCATAATTTTGTATTGTGTATTATATTCGTATTGTAGATGTGATACAATGAACATTTACTTTTTAAGTTTTTATTAATTCTCATCTACATTTTTATACAAGTAAAAGGTCTGTGAGCAACAAAGTTGTCCTCGGATGATTGTGATTTTAAATTGTATCCCCATTCATCCACCTAACCCAGAAATAGGTTTTGTATCCTTAAAATTTCATCTAAGAGTAAAAGTGAGCGGAGAGGAAGCACCGGATCTGTTATCAGAGACTGTACTTGCTCCCCCCGCATCCTGGGACGGGGTTTTGACTACAGCACAGACAACAGGGACAGATCACCTTGGCTTTCCAACTAGCCAAAGGGAGAGATCTTCCTGGACTGTTTTCTTTCCTTTTCCTTGGAACGGATCAAACCTGCTCTGAACTGGGGACTCGGGGGAGCACCGGGAGCTTGCACCCGTGGACTACCGGGAGCCCAGCCTGGGCAGCGGCATTTTCCAGCGCCAGAGGGATTGATAACAGAGCGAACACCCACAGGAGGGAGACCCTCTGAATTTGTCATCTCTTCAGAGCGGCAAGAGGTTTTGTAATTTGATATTGTTCATTCTTGTGCTGGGTAGTGCTCTGCATGTTAAATAAATAGGTTTTTTCCACTTCTTTCAGAGAAATCTCTTCCAGAACTGGTTGGGGGGTGGGAGAAAGTGGCCACGTGGGTTTGCTTCCCGGGGGCGGGGGGGCATTGGGACTTTTCTCACAAATTTGCCCTAAACCAGGACAAAAGCAATCAGCATACAGGGAAACTGTAATGGGGATCATATTCTCCTACTGACTTATGCTGAAGATGAAAGGAAAGGTATCAACCATTAACAATACCTGACCTATATTTACATTATTTTAATACTGTATCCCACTGTGAAACTTTGCACATTTCCTATTGTTATGGGAATACAGCTGAAAATTTAAGACAAAAAGCTTTCCTAAATGCAATGCCACACACTGTGGATCCTAATTTACCCTAACCACTGAATGGATCTGGGATCCAATTCCAGCACTGAAATGCTTCCTTAACACTAGAGCAGGCACAACTGGCAGACTGACTCAGCAATAACCATCAGACCCACACAAACACGGACATCCTTTCTTGTGGTAAGATGAATTTTTGTTACACATCTTCCATTCATGTACAGACTAGGCCCAAATCTGCTCAGTTTCTGTGATAATACATGATCCTTCCTCAAGCAAAAAAGCATTTAAACTAACATCCTTTCTTAACGTTCAAGTAATGAACATGTTACCTCTTGCTAATTTTGTGACTCAAAGAACAAGACATTGCTCATTTATGAAGTTTTGTTAGATTTATATACTTTTCCCACAATTGCAGCCTGTATGAAACAAGGCACTAAATGAGACTATTACTATAAAAATCTTTTTCTATACTGACATATATATTAATTACAGAGATGTAGTAATGTATGTGTAAGAAACCAAATTATTAACTTAAACTCTATAATGTACTCAATGCTACCACTGATTATCTGATGACTAAATCTATTAATTTAGATATCCATAATTTATGTCTCTAAGTTGTGTATGAATGCTCTTTTTTGTTCTGAAATACTTGCTCCCTACTGAATGTGTCTTGTGCATGGATATTGGGCATTACTACACAGACCCACTGGCGGACCTGAACTCCTGCTACACTGAGGTAAAGCAGCTCTGGAAAACAAAGTCACAAACCACTCATCCGTTTCAGAAGAGATTCTGGCTTGTACTAATATTTATCCTTAAGATAGCAGCATGAAGATAAGAGGACCATAAATTTGTAACACAAAGAGAATTGCCAAATAACATAGGATTAATGTTACTATTTATTTATTTGATCTCAGAATGTGAAAGAATAATTAAGGGTGGCTAAAATATGTTCAGAACAGGCAAACTTCTAAAGATCTCCCTACACATTCTAATGCCACCAATTCCCATTTTATTATTTCCCTTCCATTCTTTCTACTAGGCTTCCCTTCCATTCTTTCTACTAGGCAAATGACTGCTCCCACTCTCTTTGTGTGACACTCGCAATTGCTAAGAAAATATTTTTGCCTTCCTTCTTTCATCCGTATTTTCCCTTAACTTCTTGAGCTCCACTTTGATAGTCTTCTAGAGATTTGAAATTACCCTCTGTATCAGTGACACTTTGCTGTAAAATAGGGCTAATGAGGTCATGCTGACAGGACCAGAATAATATTTGTTCTGAAACTGAATACTCTGTTTAAATCTATTTCTGCACTAAGTCAATGCACTTTGAACTGTCGTGATGACTCAGAGCAAAGTTGCAAAGCTTCAGTTCTACAAAGAGATTAGTCACTTTGTTTTTTTGCAGAGCTGCTCTGAGTCAGCTGTAAATTGTTACACATCGAGTACCTGGGTACAACTTCAAAGGGTACAGGTAACTTCAGTGCAAATAAAGTTCAGGTTCAGGTAAAGTCCTCTGAAAATTTCACTGGAAAAGTATAGATGTTTAACACTGAAATAACCTGTTTCAACACACACTCTCATATTTACTATAGATTCTCCTTCTTCAAAAATAAAAAAATTTAAAAAATGCTATTCACTGCCAGACTTCACGAAGAACTGCTGTTGCCGCCAAGTTGGGAATTCTCAGTGCTTGATTCCTAGCTGGCTACCAGAATCATTAACCTCTTCAGACATCAAGAACAATGGACCTTTGCCTTGCTAGCTGATCTAATATTAACGAGTACTTTAATCTCAATTTTATTTACAGGAAAATCACTCTTCATCTCCAAATCTGCTGCCTGAATCTGTTAGCAGTCATTGTAGAGCTTAATTAGCTGATTGACTATTTGATTATGCTAGTCTTAATTCTTAAATTTAACTGACAAAAGTGTGTTTTTGTATGTGTTGCTATCTTCTCTCACTGTAACAGATTTTGCTTCCTATAGAATAAAAAATGAGTGCCCAAGGAACAAGCATTAGTTTCACAGCTGACAAGTGAGTAGAATGTCATACGTACATATGAGCAGATAAACTGCATCTGGGCATCTGAAGGTTACAGAGTTCTGCATGAAAGTAATAAGGCATTCCTGCATTCTATGCCACCCTGCCTCAAGGCTGTGCTAAGGACCCTAAATTAATGAGCCAACCTTGAAGAGAAATTATTTCCTTCTGTGAGCAAGTGGAGAAGTGGGGGGAATTTGGGTCAGAAGCAAAGATAATCGTCATTCTCCTCCCTTCTGTGTCAGCACAGGATGCTGGCTGGACATGAAGGAAGGAACGTGCTCCATCTAGCAGGGTCTGATGGCACACTCCCCACTTGTGCAATGCTACAGCTCAGGGGCAATATGATTCAGAGGATGCCTGAGTCACAACTTTTCACTGAGCTGCTCCGAACTGCCACAGCCATGTTTTGTCCCATCATGGAACAGATCCGGCTCACCTTGCATTCTCAAGTGTGTCAAGCAAGCACTGACTTCGTGAGGGGTACCAAAGCACTAGGCACTAATTCCTTTTGCAATAATTAAACCAGACTCACATATACTAACGAAAAGGCAACCACTGTCTGCTAATGTCATCAAACAGTAAAGCAGCACATTTAGTATGTGTGCTGGCTGAGATGTCTGTGGTGTCATACTACACATTTAAAATAATTCCTTACAGACCAACAAAGGTATTTTCACCGCACCTTTGGGGAGCGAAAATTGCAGGTTCTCCGGAGCTCATAGCATTGCCACAGCCAGGGGCACTCCCTGCAGCTCGCTACAGGAGTGCCAAGCAGGGCAACACTGTCTATCCGTGTGTCCCCCCGCAGGTCCAGAGGCACTCCTGAGCACCACCTGGCACCCTCCCAACAGGATGGTACAAAGCCATGTCCTAGGCACTCGGCAGAATGGTTGTGGCCCCTGGACAGAGCTGCCGTGGGAACACGCTGCCACCCATTGCTATCCCAGGTGCCAGAGCCTGTCCCAGGGAGTGGGTGGCAGCATGGGAGCAGTGAAGCCAGTGGTGGCCAAGAAGACTGATCTGATCACACTGGTGGCAGCACTGCAAGAGGAGGGAGAAAGATTAAGGAGCATCAGGGAGTTCCAGATGACGAGTGGAACCAAACTCTGCCCTCCCCAAGATGGAAACAGGGATGACCACCAGAGAAAACCCATAATCAGGCTTTCCCCCCTTCTTAAATACATTATCCCTGAGGTGCTAGCACCGCGTAGGCTTGCATTGGCTATACTGGACATGGGGGAAACTTCTGGCAGCTCATCACAGAAGCCACCCCTGTAGCCTCTATCCACAGCTACCCAAACCTACCAAAATAAACAACCCACTTCATGTCACCAACACCATGCTGCCTCTGCCAGCAAACCCAACACATTCATTCCCTCACTTCTGGGTACTGTAAGTTTAAGAATTATCATTAAAATACACATTCATCACAAACTTCACTTATATAAACCAAAATAATTCCCTGCACCAAAATCAAAATAACATCAACACCAACAAAAGTTACAGACAATACTTCCCTCATTCCTTCACTACAGTTACAACTACCAAAATACTCTACAATCATTTACCTCTTCCCCCTCTAGCATTGTTCATCCATATTTTGTCCATTACCATTTCCTCTGTCCTTATCTCAAATTCCTCATGTCCCTGTTTGGGCATCAAAAAGGCCTTTCTTATTTTGGTGGGGGAAGATGAAATTAATCCCACTGCCTGGTGTTGCTATAGATTGCTACAAGTACTGTATACCCCCTTGCCACAGTCTATTAGCCCAGTCTTCAGTAGCAATAACCAGCACAGTGCTGTCCCTGGCAGTCACACCTCCAGAACTGGCTCAGTTCCAGTCATAGCAGCAATCCTCATCTTTGCCTGTGGCACCTGTAGAGGCATTGCCTGGAATTCTGTCTCCATCACCAACCATCAAACAGTGGGCAAACAGTACCTAGCAGCAGACTCACTTCTCCAAGTCACATCGGTCTTTCTCTGAACACTGTCCCAGACTTTTCTTACTCAAGCAGTGAGGATGGATTCTATGATTCATCAAACTTGTGCAAAAACCTGAAAGTTCTCATTTATAAATTGTCTAGAGGGCATTTATTTCTGCTAATAATTTTTCAAAATCAAAGAATTAAAGACATACTGGCTTGCAGGATATCAGGTTATAATTGTTAAAGTGGTTACAGCTTATGCTTACCAGAAGGCCCAATGGGAAAGGCACAGCTGCAGGCCGCACAGCTGAAAGTCGGTTGAGGGCTGAAAGGCAGTTAGGAGTGAGGAGACAGTCAGCTGAGTGACAGTTGGGAGTGAGATTGTGATTGGCTGAGGAATGTGTAGACAGCGTATGAGCGGGAAGCTGATTGGATGTTAGAATGTGTAGACAGCAGCACTGCAGCTGAGTCAGCCAATGGGTGCCCTTCTTCTGTTAAATTCTTTTAGGTCTCAGTTTGGTTTCAGTTATGTCAGGTAGAGATTAAAGGTATAAAAAGGGTGTAATTTCTACAATAAAGCAATCTCCATCAGATGCATAAGGGAGCCTGTGTTGCTGTGTTCCCTGTTGCTATGCTGGCTGATTGATATAAAACTCCTTTTGGTAGATAGGATGTACTGCAAAGAAGGTAATAGGAAAGCTTCTTTTGCACTCAGTTTGGAAAAAAAAATGGTTTTGATTTACAAAAATAGTCCTGTCTGCTCATTACCATGAGTAGTTAAAAACTGATATTAATTACACCATTTTCATTTCCATTTATATAAACAGGTATTTTTACTTTCTGTTCCACTCCACTGTTCTCCAAAGACAATCTGTGAAATTACTAAGAGTCTGGTTGCTTTAGTAGTTTCCCCATCTTAATTACCTGGACATACGACTAAAACTATGTACAGAAAAAGGATACAATAGTGTTTCTTTCACTAGCAGGGTTGCATAATATCACAGATAATCCTAAATATATATATCCCAAGCAGCAACTATTCATCAATAGGAAAACAAACTAGTAAGAATAGTAAGAATAATCTTACTATTTATTCATGATCCAGTGAGAAAATGTTGTGTAAATGTGAGTGTAAGCCTTTGAAAAACAACATTCTGTGGCTCTTTTCATTGTGTGGTGACACCATCCCCAATTGTATAAAACAGTAAAGAAACCAACCATCTGAGTATTTCTCTAGACAATATGATAGGATTAGATAGATAGTGAAAGGAGTATAATGGAACAAGTAAACAACCAAATCCTCATTATCAGAGAGGTGCTGAGCACCCACAGCTCTGGGAACTCTTTAATATGTCTGCCTTTAATCTTTGTGCCTGAAAATCTTAAATTCAAATCTGTGCATTTTCGTAAGTGAGCATCATCACAATTGCTGTGATGGTTCATATTATTTCAACACAGCAAGGAAGGCCTGGATGAGAGAAATAAGACCCCCATGTAACTTATGCCAGAAAATGCATGTGTAGAGGACTCTTAGTGCACAGTGGATTCTACACAATCATAAGGATGAAGGAAGCTCTCAGGTTGGCTTTACAAGAATTTAATATAATTTATATATATAATTTAGAAATATTTATATATAAATAAATAATACATAAAATGATAATAAATATTATAGATATAATTGGTGTATTTTTTATATCAAAATGTGTGAGATTTTTTGTCATTAACAGATTTTATCTCTAAACACAGTATTTTGAGCAAGGGAGGGGATTATTATTTCCATTAAATGATCACAGGATTGAAACAAGGTAGAGGGAGAGATTTGCCCAAGGAAGTAGGGTAAGTTTGCCACAAACTGAAGCAACAATTTAGAACTCCCTATCTGTACTTTAAACAGAGGGTATTACTGTCCTCTGGATCTTGGTTAAGAAATGGCACAATAATTCAATTTTCTTATTCCACTGACATACAATGGACAGGGATGTTTCGCCATCTGCAGAATAACCCATGCTAACTGGCAATTTCAAACCACAGTTCTACTTGATTTTGTGAGCTAACTTTGCTTCTTGTAAAAATCATTGTATCACCTACTGTGAGAGCAGAACTGCTAAGAAGTTAATGACAGCAGGCTACTTTGGAGATGTAAAGTTAAAATGAGGAAGAGTTTGGGCCATAAATATACATTATGAACAATTACATTAATTTATTTTGCATAAATGTATAGAAATGTATGATTAGTGAAAATATAACACATACAATTAAAGACTGAATCTTACTTTTCACTTAACATCCTTTGGTTGCTAAATACTTCTGGGATATTTTTATTCTAAATTTCTACAGAGGTGGTTTCTCCAGTTCCTTTTCTTTTATGAAAATGTCACAAGTACAATTGAGCCAGGATTGTGTTTTACTATTCAAGAAAACTGATGTCCTTTTTGTTTTTTATAGGGTAATTACTTCTGTAAATATAACTGAGGATGGGCATAAGATAGGCTGTTGTAACTAGAAGAAATGAGCAATGAACATGCAACATCACATCCAAAACCATTTACTTCTTATATTTTAACTAAATGAATAATATCACTTCTTGTGGAATTTCAAAGATCCCAACAGAAAACCATTCCTTGTTCCTTAGTACTTCAGCCACAGATGATAAATTTGGCCCTCCACTTGGATCAACAATAGTTTAATTGCTTTATATTACAGACTTAATAGCTACTTGTGGAAACTATAATGAAAGAAATGGTTTCAAATTTCTGGCCTTTGACAATGCCTGCTTCATGCAGACATTTGGTAGGGTAGAAAGAACAAACACATGAAACATAAAGCAAACATAGAAGCTCTAAGAAATACAGGTTCTTCAAGTCTGGTGAAGATCAAGAGACATGTGGAGGGAATTTTGATTTCTCTGAAAGACAATGCATCCACAGCTAAGGAAACATTTCATATACAGGCTATGTTGGTTTCTGTAAGCAAAACTGAAGAATATAAAGCTGATGCTATATAAAAAGTGGGGCACTGATTTTACAGAGAAAACTATGGCTATGTGCCAGACAAGTAGCCAAAGAAATGGTAAGAAAGAAACCTACAGAAGTTTGTGAAAGTTATAATAATTTGTGACAAAAAAGATAGTAAAATTAGATCAAATCCCATAGCCAGACACTTATCTCAGTAATGGAAGGGTATTATACATTAACAAGTATGCTAAAATGTTTTATATAAGCGACAAAAATAAAAAATCAATACTACAGGAAAGCAGTAATTTTGATTCCACAACTGCACAAAAGACTCTACACAATAGATATTCAAAGAGAGAGAAAACAAATAGTTGTTTTTCCTACTCATGACAGTTGAGTAAGAGTATGCAAATTATAGCTTAGCTTGTACTTTTGGTAAGTATTTTTTGGTAGTCACATAGGAAAACATGAACAAATTATGTTTTCAGGAATGCTAAGCACTGATTTTATGCCAGAGAGAACACAGTGGAAAAATCCATTTCTATTAATTCTATTTCTGCAGGTCCCTGTGGATCTGATCACATGTGTCCACCACCCCAAAATTCTGCATTACTTAATTATGCATTGGTTGGTTTCTCTACTCCCTAGCAAAAACACTGTAAGTGCAATGTAAGAGAAAACAACTTTTAAAAGAGACCAGAAAACAGTGATAAATTTCTTCTTACAGGGACAGATTATTCATAGTTACTGTCAAACAAGCCCAGAGGTTGATGACTAAAAAAATACATAAACGAAAAAGAGAAATCAAGCCTTTTGTTTCAAAAGTGTTCTTTCTTTTTCTCAAATATGTCCTTCAGCAACCTGTCCAAATAAGCATGCAATGAAAAAAGTTCACCTTGCTCTATGCATTTAAAACTTCAAATTTCCAGGTAAAAGTACAGAATGAAACCCAAACAATTATGGAAATCTCAGCCTCACCTGATTGATAGACCAGGCAGAAAATAATGAAAAATAAAAGGAATTCATCTTCATAAACCACTTTAATTCTAACATGGACTATCAACAATATAATTGTATAGTTAATTCATGACACCATTAACTAGCGGGGAGTTTAGTTGTGTATTTTTGTGCCAACATGTCTGAATGGCTTTAAAAACTATATTTAATCTCAGTTTTCTAGCGTTAATTTATTTTGGGAATACTTATATTTCTGTAATTACAACTTATTTACTGTATTGCCATAACACTTAGGAGCTCTAATCTTGTACAGAAATATAACACATTAGATGATGTAAAAACATAAACTAAAAAGAGTGCAGCTTAAACACATTGCAAGCGAGTAGTGAATAGAGAATTATGGAAAAACAAAGAAAAAGAAAGAGACATTAACAATCAATATGGCAAGTACAAGGTTTGGCATGTCAGTTTCCAAACTGAGTTGCTGGAGACTTCAAAAAATATCTTTTCCCACACCTGAGAGGCAGAATGGAAGAAAACATGGAGCTATTTATCCCAAAACAAAACAAGTGGGTGGTGGAAGTTGGTGTTAGGAATTATTGAGAGCTGTCATCTCACAATGAATCATAGGTGAGGTAATCGAAGAGTGACCTGGAAAGCGAATCAAGACAGAAAGTAAAGAAGTGTGTGGTCAAAATTACTGGCTAGGGAAATGATCTTTGCTGTTGTATTAGGAAAATGATTTTTTTCACACTTGACATGACTGGTACACACTGAGAGGAATTATGAGCTCGTCTTTACAAACAAGCTGTGGGTCAGTTGATAAGATGTAGCTATCAGTGAGAGACGACAGAAACAATGGGATGGATTCCAGTAGAAGATCAAAGAGGCACTGAAAGAGCACCATGAATTCCATAAAAGTTAAGAAGGGATTATGCATTGGGGGTGGCGGGGGGGAAGGTATCGCCGCCGGTATCAGGCGTTCCGGAAGCCTGTACCTCTCAAGTACCTCAGCCTATGGGGAAAGGGAGAAGGGACAAGCGGCCGGGAATTAGGATAAAAAGGAGGCTGCATCCTCCAAAAATTTGAGAAACCCCAGAGGAATGCCCCATGGCCTCTCCCTTTATTCGAATAAAATAAAAGGACTCCTCTGTCTCCTTTTTGGACATAAACCTCTGGTGTTTGTGGATTAATTTTCCTGACAACACAAACTCCTAATTCAAATAAAACGTACCTTTGGCTGGGACACTTTAATTAAGAGTGAGAAGGCACCAGGAACAGCATCCGCGGCCAACGCCCTGCCCTGCCCTGCTGCTTAAGCAGCACCACAGCACCGGAACACGGCTTGGGTTCACGTGGCTGTCACGGACCTACCACGTGCTCTGCTCACCAACTTGGACAGTGTCTTCTGTGAGGACATAGGCGAGCTGGCAAAAAGAGGAATTACCAGATGAAGAAAGTGCTAGGGAAGTGGGTAGAGGAAAGGAAGTGGTTCCCCGGCCTCCAACATTGCCTCTGAAATGACGAGGCATGTAATAACATCCACCGCTGTATTTTATCAATACAATTAATCTAGATGGATCAGAGATCTTTACAGCATACAAAAGCCGATTAACTGTGAAACAGAAGTAATTTGCTCTTCACTCTTTGTATTTTGACCGAAACCCTAGGAATTATGTCAGTGGCATGCTCGGATCACACATGCAAAGGATTGCACAGCAGTAACAAGAGGAAACGAAGATCGTCACTGTACCAAACCCTACTGCGACTGGAACCAGGCAATCCCGAACCCGAGACAAGGGTGCAGTGACACAGCAGTGTACCGAAAATGAGCAACCCACTGCATTTCACCAACACCGCGCTGCCTCTGCCAGCGACGGAAGTGGAAGATGAGGGGGGCAGTGAGGGGGTTTTTGGAGGTCTTAGAAGGCTGTGAGGGTTCTGTGGGTGCTGTGGAGGCTATGATAGGGGTTGTGGGGGCTATGAGGGCTCTGAGGGGGCTCTGGATGCTGGGAGATGTGGAGAGATCTACGAGGGCGAGTGATGCGCAGCCCCGGGGTCAGACATAGCGCTCGTGTGTGTGTGTGCGTGTGTGCGTGTGTGCGCGTGTGCGCGTGTGCGCGTGTGCGCGTGTGTGCGTGTGTGCGTGTGTGTGTGTGTGTGTGTGTGTGTGTGTGTGTGTCACGCGCGACCCCGCCACAGCCCCCGCTCGCCTTAGCACCCGACCCCAACGTCCGCTTGCGCGAGGGCAGGTTGTTTACTTCCTCCTCGTCGCGCGCTCCGCCCCCGTCAGGCGCCCTCCCCGTCCGCCAATCGCAGCCGCCGCAAACCCTGCTTGGCCCCGCCTCGAAAGAACCGGGCGAACGCACCGTCAGACGGTAGTATTCGTCAGCCGGGGCTTTGCGCTGATTAGCCAACCAGCCTGCCCATCTTCTCAAGGCTCCTCCTTCCCTTTACTCTCGCCGCCGAATGTACAGCTCTCCGGCCTTGCCTCCTCCGTCTGTGTGTGAAGCGAGGATTGGCTGTCGGACCGACCGCTCAACACTCCTGCCAATCACGGTCGGCACCTCCTCTTTTCTCAGCACAGGACACACCCCTCCACATCGCGGCCAGCCTGGGGCGGCCGCCGCCTCCCATTCCTCCGCAGCATTGCCCAGACGCTGTAGTCCCGCCTCCCCGGACAGGGCGCCGCAAAGCCCGCCCTTCTTCCTACTCCTCCCGCTGAGTGGGTCGCTGGTGAAGGACTGCCGTTTCCTATTGGTTCTGCCACTGCCACTCTGGCGCGCGGCCCGGTCGGCTCGCCGCTGCCCCCTAGCCCTGCAGGCCCCGCCCGCCGCCGACCCGCCCTCCGCAGAGTCACGTGATGTTTTCGCCGCGGTACTGCCGCCGCCGCCCGTGAATGCGAGTGGCCGGAGCGACCGGCGGAAACGAGCTGGGGGTGCAGGAGGCACCGCCCGCTTCCCATGCGTGGGGCGCTTCTCCGGTGAGCGTGGATTCCCTCTGCCCGCCCTGTGCCTCGTCCCTGGCGGTACCGGACCCTGCGTGGCCCCTAAGATGGCGAGCGGGATGAATGGCTCGGGCGGTGGCGGCGGCGAGGAGGAGCCGGGCGCCCGGCAGACGGGAGGCGGAGCCGCACCCCAGCAGGAGCCCGGCGTGCTCGGCGCGGCTGCGGGCGAGGGGGAGCCGGCGGCGGGCGAGTGTGGGCGCTGTCCGTCCCCTCAGCCACACCACCTGCTGCTGCTGCTGCGACGCTCGCCCAGCGCTTCGCTGTGTCCGGCGCCCGAGGCCGCCCCCGCTCCGGGCCGGGCCATTCCCTCGGCGGGTCGCAGCGGGCAGCCCCCCACGGTGGGCCGCGGCGCCGGCGAGGACGTGAGGAAGTGTGGGTACCTGCGGAAACAGAAGCACGGGCACAAGCGTTACTTCGTCCTGCGGGCCGAGAGCCACCTGGCCCCTGCCCGGCTGGAGTACTATGACAGCGAGAAGAAGTTCAAGAGCAGCCTGCGGGCGGCGGGGGCTGGCGGGCCGGCCGCGCTGTGCTGCCCCCCGCCTAAGCGGGTCATTCCCCTGTACCAGTGCTTTACTGTGAGCCGCCGCGCCGACGCTAAGCACAAGCATATCATTGCCCTGTATACCAAGGACGAGTACTTCGCCATGCTGGCCGAGAACGATGCCGAGCAAGAGGCCTGGTACCAGGCCATTAGCGAGCTCATGAATCAGAGCAAGAGGGGCTTCCTGGAGCAGGAGGACCATGCCGATCAGCAGATGGACGAGGATGATGAGCACTATGGGGCTGCTCTGAGGCCTGGTACTGTGTTCAAGGAGGTGTGGCAGGTCAACGTGAAGCCCAAAGGCTTGGGACAAACGAAAAACCTCACTGGAGTGTACAGGTTGTGTCTCTCCAGCAAGGCCATCCACCTTGTCAAGCTGAACTCGGAGGTACCTTCTGTTCACTTGCAGCTTATGAATATTCGCCGCTGTGGACACTCAGAGAATTTCTTCTTTATTGAAGTGGGCAGATCAGCCTCTATTGGACCTGGAGAACTCTGGATGCAAGTGGATGATTCGGTTGTTGCCCAAAATATGCATGAGACTTTTCTGGATACCATGAAAGCTCTGAAGGCCTTTGCAGAGTTCAGGCCCCGAAGCAAGAGCCAGTCTTCTGGTGGTGGCAGCAGTACCAACCCCATCTCGTTCATCACCACCAGGAGGAATTTGGGCAACCTACCCCCCAGCCAGACAGGCTTGCAGAGAAGATCTAGAACTGAGAGCATTGCTGGAGGGACTCCTCCTACCACCAAAAGCAACAACTCCTATCGCTTCAGAACATCCAGTGAAGGAGAAGGAACCATGACTAGACCTTTTAGGTCAGTGACTGGGAGTCTGATCCACCTGAATACTGCAAGAATGAATCTGGGCCGGCAAGAAGGGAGTGGAAGGTATGTGAGAGCTGCTTTCAGTTCATCTTACCACACCAGATCTGCTTCGCTGCCTGTTTCTCATTTTCCCTCCACCACAAGTCCCATCAGTGTTTCTTCCAGCAGTGGCCATGGTTCTGCTTCAGACATGCTAACCAGGCCTTCTAGCTCATCTGTTTGTGGTTCCCCAAGTGATGGGGGATTCATCTCTTCTGATGAGTATGGCTCCAGCCCTGGAGATTTCAGGTACTTTAGGGTGAGGAGTAATACACCAGATTCCTTGGGAAACACACCACCTATCAGAGAGGAGAACTGTCTGAGTGAATACATGTCCATGAATAAGCAACAGGGAGATGATGGCTCAAGAGATGATTATATGGAGGCTGAAAAATGTTTCAGGAAAAGAACTTACTCTCTAACAAAGCCAACTTCTGTAGCAGTGCAGCAGAAGACAACACAAACTACAGTTTTGTTGGATGAAGACTCTGCCAGAAATCATGGACAATTACTTTACTCTGAAACACCAAAATTGAAAGATAACCATGAACTGGAATACAGTGACACTAACCTTGATTCCATGTGTAACCAAAGCAGGAGTAAAGCCAGGGATGATGGGTACATGCCAATGATGCCAGGAGTTGCATCTTCTCTTTCCAGCACCAGTGATTACTTGCCAATGACACCTAAAAGCATGTCTGTTCCAAAACAGGTTAACAATTCATGGTCACCATCTCAGATTGACTCCCGAGGCTATATGATGATGTTTCCAAAGGATAGCTCTTCACCTGTACGGAGTCCTTTAACTGGATTTGCTTCTAAAGGAAGTAATGAGAAGATCGTAAACAATGAGTATATGGATATGTCACCTGGTAGTTCAGTTCCAAAGCATCACAGTGATTCAAATTATATTCATACCACTTCTGTTTCCAAAGGTTTTAGTTCGTATTTTTCTTTACCCCGAAGCTTTAAGGCATTATCAGGACAAAATGGTGACCACAGTGAATATGTTCCAATGTCTTCACCTGGAAAACTCTTGTATGATGCACCGGAAAATGTAAAGGGGGTCAGCAGTGAGACTCTGGCTAATGGCGTCTCTAAATTGCCAGCATTGAAAGGTTCGGATGAAGGACTTGTGCAGAACAGGGCTACCAGGCCCACACGATTGCCCCTAGGTACAAGAGGGAGTAATACCATCCCCAGAATGTATGATCGTACAGTTCCACCTGAGCCAGCCAGTCCTGGTGAATACATAAATATTGATTTTAATGAAAAGGCGAGTAACACACCGTATTCCTTGTCTGCAGAAGGATCTCCATCATCTCTAGGTTCAAGTAGTGACCACAGACAGTCACCGCTCTCTGATTACATGAGTGTTGACTTGGATGTGCAGTCACCAAAAACAGCGAAGGAACTGTCAAACTCTCTAACAGATATTTCCATTTATGCAAGTTCTGGTATTCCTAGAAACCAACCAAATGCTGACTATCCCAGGCTTCCATTTGGTGCTGCTTGTGTTAGCACGGCAAGTAACAGGACTGATGACTACACTGAGATGACGTTCAACATGGCAGCAACTCCACCAAGGCCATTTACTGAATCTGACAGTGCTGTAAAGATGGATAGTCCTTCTTCCATCGTTAAAAGACTCTGCATTGTTGATCAGTGTGCTGGTAGCAATAGCTTCTCTGTTCCTAGCTGTGACCTTCCTATAGGACCGAAGGTGATTCGAGCTGACCCTCAAGGCAGGAGGAGACACAGTTCTGAAACCTTCTCTTCTGCTGGGACTGTGACGACCTCATCCTCTTTCTTTACTGACAGTAGCAAAAGACACAGCTCTGCCTCATTCGACAATGTTTGGTTAAAACCAGATGAAAGTATTTCTGATGGTCAGGAAAGCAAAATGTCCAGGGATACCTCAACTGGATTTCAGAATGGCTTAAACTACATTGCTCTGAATTTATGCGATGACCCTCTAAGCTGTGAGGCGAGTACTACGGCGTCAGCTTGCCATCTCCAAAATGGTACTTCTGGTTTGGACAGTGGAGCTTACGTAAGCATAGATTTCAGCAGATCAGATGGGCTGAAGTGTAACGCTACAAGAAAAGGTTTGTAACTTTAAAAACACTTCCCTTTCATGCTTGCTTAACCATAGGAGTTAGATTGACTGCTTAGCACTGTCTTCAGAGTGGGGTAAATGCTTTTTATAATCTCCTGTGTTATTCTAGTAAAACCAGTTTAGTTGTAGTGCACCATATGAAAAACTGAGCAGCAGTGAAAGGGGATGTGGTCCTTGGCCTAAAGTATTTATGTGCCTCTTACAGGCAGTCAGAGGTGTTATGAATCTGTCATCTGCCTTTTTTTTTTTTTTTTCTTTTTCTTTTTTAAAATTAATTTTGCTAGCATAAGCATTAATGGTATTTCATGTTGTGAATTCTTGTCCTCAGGTTATGGTAGCTCTTGCTTTCACTTCTGTTTTGCTCTTTTTCCCTTCTTAGAACTAGATGGCTTCATTTTTTTTTCCTGAACTGTTTGTAATTTGAAAGCTCAAAATGGCTAAATTTGGAAATACGTTTCTTGTCTCTTCTTAATGTAGTTGAAATACATATTGTAGGGTTTTTTTTATGTGCAAATCTGCTCAGATTTATTTAGCTGAATCTTATATAAACAGAACTCAGTTTTTTTCTGTTGAAGGTTTGATGGTTCCTTTTGTGCTCTAGTCTCCACAGTATCCATGTGTCCTCTGGAGAAGCCTGGGGACCTGGCTGACCAGTATGGAGGGGGGCTCAGGCAGCCCATGGCCTTCCCATTCATCACCTAGGGCTCAACTGAGATGTAACCATTCCCTGGGATCTGTTTTTTGTGTAGCAGGTGAGGAATTCCTATGGTTGAGGAAGAGCAGGCTCTGAGCAGTATCTTCCAGGTCTGAAATTTGGGGGGGGAGGCCGCTACCTTTCAAGTTGTCAGTGATTGACAAAGCAGTTAGGTAATGCAGTTTGAAGTACCCATAAAAATAAAGATGTTGCAGGTGGGAAGAAAGAGTATGGGAAAGAGGAAGGACACTCCTGTTCATATGATAAGCTCTCATGGTGGGAGCAAAGCCAGTAATTAGTGGTGTCATGCATGTCCCCTGGCTGACATGCAAGCGTGTGTGAGTGCTGTGCTGAAACTGGAAGAGTAATCATTACTTTGGTGCCAGTGACCCACTGAGCTCCTTACAGTAATTCACTCTCCTGGTAGAAAACCATTTCTGTTGGAAATGTTTTCCTCTCTTTGCAAATATATGTATAGTCAATAATTTTTGGACTAAGAGGAAATACTTAATCATGATTGGACATTGATACTAGTCTTCTCTGTCCACAGATAAAGCAGTAAGGGGGCAGGCTGCTGCTGACTTTTATATTTTTAATATTTTTAATTACAATCTTAAATACTGGAAGGATTTATTTTTTTTTTTTAGTTTTGCTTTAGAACTGGATTTCTAAAGGTAGAAGGTATTGCTGGAGCTTAAAATTGTATAGCCTTTACTAGTGGAAGGTATAAGCCTGACTCAGCTTGCATGCCATTCAGACTCTGGCAGCACTGCTTGGGGCTGCTCAGAAATGTGTGGTTTGCCTTAGGTTTTTTTTTTTTTCCTCTGCTTTATTTTGTTGGTTGGAATCAAATTTAGAAGATGTTGAAAGTTGCCAGTCCAGGAAGTGCTTTCTTACAAAGTTAGTCTTTCAGCACTTCAAAGATTTGTCTGCTAAATGTGGAGTCAGAGGCACACTGATTGCTGCAGCTGATTTGTGTTTGTTTTGTTGGTTTTTTTTTAAAGAGCACCTCCAAAACCAGCAGAATTTTAAACTTTATCTTATTCACCTTCTATAACTAAAATCTGTGTTATAAAGTAAATTTTTTTTACAACATTAAGATGAAAGAATAACAAAGATGTTTTCCTTTTGGCTGTATTGTAAATATTACACTGAAAAATACTTTACAAGAGATACTGTGTTCAGAAATTCTATTCATGATAAGCATTTGCTTACTATTGCTGCAGCAAAGTATCTATAGCCCTGTGGTTGGGGTTTTTCCCTTCTCTTTTAAAAGTTGCAGAGGAGTGAGACGCATAACAACTGCTGGCTTTTGTTGGGAATTGAAGTTTTCTGGAAATGAAATGCATTAGAAGGAGGGAAAAACAGCTCTGTGCAAAAAACATGGGCTTTGCCTGGAAATCAAACATCTTTCTAGTCCTAATAAACACAAAATTATACAAGGCCTAACAGTTTTTTATGTAGTAGGGTAGGTGGGGTGTGGACACTGGTCACTTGTAGGGGCTCATGAAGGGGTGAACAGATTTTTGAACAGTCCAGGCTAAACGCAGCTTGCCATACTTTAATAAAGTACTCTAAATCGGTGGTGTATATCTGTTTCTCACAAATGACTTAAAATTCTTAATTATAAGGATAGCTGTTTGCTTTCACATATGAAATCATGTCTCTGAGCTATAGCAAGCACAATTTTAGAAGTGTGTATTCTTTAAACAGCTTATTGATTTCTATGGTAATAAAGTTTTTATTCTAATATTTTTAAAGTTTTCTGTAATCCAGAAAAACATTTTCACATTCTATTAAGTAGTGGAAATGAAGCTTCACTCTTGAACCTCTTGCCTACTGAAGAGATGTAGTGGGACTTTAGGTAATTGATATTTTTAATTCTTTTGGAGACTTAGCAGAACTGTGTGCTGTCTTTCTTACTGCTTTGTTCAGTCTCTCTGCCTGTAAAAGTGCTCTGTGGCTAAATCCATTCTTAAGGGAAATATTTAGCAGATGTATTTACCCTTTACTTCCTAGAAAGGAGATATCCCATCTGTATTAAATTCTGTCCGGTAAAGAACTGTGTATCTTCTCTCTGAACCACCATTTTATTGGAAGGAAAACACTTCCTGGCTTTGGATTTTGATTTGCTTTTATGTTTTGTTTTTGTTTACTTGAATGGCATATTGTGTTCTGTGGCTCAGCTGTGTTCTCCAAACTGTGTCCGCCGAGGGTGGTGGAGTGGTTCCCAATGCATCGCTGCTCCCTCATTGTAATTCCCCAACTACTTCTGGTTCAGGTTCACTGATGTGAATCAAAGTTTTTTTTCCACCTTCTCCATTCATGACGTGTGTGGAGGGGGGGGATAGTACAAACTTGGGATGGTAACTAGGCCTGACTTGTTATTAAACTTTCTTTGGGGGGTTTAGGCAAAGCTGAACTCAGGTTCTATGTTGATAATGAACAAAACAGTGTAAGATCCTGATTTTCAGTGCTTGCAATTTAAGGAGGTCATTAGCAAAACAATTTCATCATGAAATTGTTACACAGTATTGAAGCAAATGGTTTGCATTTTTGAGTACATGAATCTGAGTCATGACATTTTGTGCTTGGAGTAGAGAACACTAAAGCTATTTCAAACAGGGCTTAACTAATGTATGCCTTGTTATTGGACCTTGTTGAAACTAGGAGGATAATGAGAATGGGCAGTAATAAAATGTATGATACATATAATACAAGTTTCTTCAGTCTTAATTAGAAATATTATACCTGCAAAGATATCCTGGACTCAAAGAACAACTTAGAGTAAATGTAATATTCAGTTTAATAGCAACTCAGCTATTTTGCACCCACTCTTCAATCTTATCTGCTACTCTGTGAAATTTACCTGATACTCTAACACTATGCTAAGATATTATTTAAGATGTTCTTTAAAGTGCAAGATTATAATATAATTGTTCCTCACCTTTTTAATCTCTCCTGTGCTAGACTGGATGAGAGTGCTGTGTACATGTTGGGAAGCTGAGAGGAATGAAAACACCAACAGCTGTAAAGCAAAACTTCTATTCCAAATTGTCCAAATCCTTTCTGGTAACTTACATATGTCAAATGTAAAATCTTGAAGAATATAAGGAACAATATGCACTTCAAGAAATTCAGAAGCTGAATGTTTTAGCTATTACTAAAACAATAGTTTTAGTAAATTAAACTGTAAATTACAGTTACGGTATATGAAGCAAATAACCAGTCCTTTTGGGTTTCTAAGCAGTGATTTTAAACTTTGTTTAAACTAAGGCCCTTCTGTATTGGCAGAATACTTAAAACAGGGGCCCATTTAAAAATAATTTGAAGTACTCTTCTGCAGCACATCCAAATGCTGCTGTGTATCCTACATCTTTGAAGTAGTGCTGGGATAATAATTCTTTAAAAAACCAAAACAAACCATTTTAATCTTATTGTAACTTTAATAATATTGGTTAACTTACAGCTATGCTTAACTTCTTCTTGAGTAGTATGTGAGCTGCTGAAGACACAACAGATTTTTGCCATGTGGCGTGGGAGTGACATATTTGACCAAGAATCAGTTCAGTTTTACGTGTACTTTGGTGAGGAAGTCTGAGACAAGAATGTTCCCCTGCCATTGAAAGAGAATGCTTACAGTGTTGAAATACTTCTGGAAATCAGTTTTCCAGATTTTACATCCATAGTTGCAGCTGATGGTGACATTTATCTTTTTGTAACTCTAAAACCATTTGCTTGTAGCTGTCTAGTAGCTTGCAGAATGCAGGGAGGTCTGTGAGTAATCCAGCTCAGAGTGCCTTTTGTGGTTGGTTTTGGGTTTTTTCTTATTTTAAAGTCTTTTGTTGAAATCTTAAATGCATTATTACCCTTTTACTCTTCCCTCTACAACTTCCCATTTTCCCCTCCTTCCTTGATGTCTGAGTTCCTTGTTCCCCTGTTGCTGGGGCAGCAGGTTGGAGTTGCAGAGGGAGGGCAGTGCTTGTTCAGTCTTTCCAGAGGCTGTATTCCAGCATGTGATTACTGTGGTGTCACTAGGTATTTCTTTGGGGTTTTTGTATGTCCAGTGGTATGTTAGCAGGAGGTAGAATTTGGGTTTGGTTTTGTCTGTTTATGGCCTTTTTTCTATGAAAGGATCTTTAATACATTTTCCTGATTTTGATTGCTTGCAGGATGATTTATACCTTGAGGTTTTGGGTGGTACTTAAGAGCTTATAGTACTGTGTTGTACTTCGGTTTGTGTGTGCTCTGTTGATCTGTGGTGCTCCCAAAACCATGCTGAATTCTGTTGATTGCGCTAACAAGTTCGTTTTTCTGAGCTGAAAACACTCCAGAGTTCTATTTTAGGCACTTGCGATCAAATGTGGCGTTCTTCAACTCAAAGGAAAATGGCGTGATGAAACTGGAAGGCAGGTGTGAGAGAGTCAAGCTTTCTGGAGCCTGGGGATATACTGTTACTCTTGTTATCTCCTGAAAATGGCCTATTATCTTAAGATGAATCCTTAAATGGTGTGTAATGACTTGGCTGGAGAACTGTTCGATGGTCCACCCTGAAAATTTGCTGTTTAACTTTTTTCAATTTTGATTCTATATATTCAAAACAGTTCTATGATCAAATTGCATTGTTGTCTTGCAGGTTTAGGCAGTGGCAAGGGAAAAATGGAGACGTATGTTCCAGTTTTAATCAAGACCTGGAACTCTGTGAAGGTCACTCAAGCTTAGGGATGGTTTAGGATTTACTTGAGAGGCAGAGCCGTGATCGGGAAGGGATTTCTTGCATACTTGAGAGCAGTGAGCCTGACTCACCAAAGGCATTTCAGAGGTGTTGCTGAGTATCTTATCTGAATGATCTTAAACATATGTAAGTGTTTGAATTTTGCTTCAGGTGTAGCATAACCCTAGGAACAACAGTGTTAGTAGACTTGGCAAGAATTTTCTGCCCTCTTCAAGTCATGAGCTGTATCTTAAGGGCCAGAGATTGCTTATATCCGAACATTATTTTTCTGTTGATTTACGTCTATGGCTGGATGCAAACCATTTAGACTGCATGTGTGTGTGTATACGTTTGTTTTGTGTACCAGTGGTTGGTGAGTTAAGTGTGAGTTTTTATTCTTCCAAGAAGAGTGTGTTTTTGAAAGAAGTGACTTATACTGAAATTACTATAGTTAAGATTTTGCTGTAATTTCAAGGTAAAGATACAACTTAATATGACTGAAGAAAATGGAAAACTTAATAAATTACTGCTAAGGATAAATAGGGGTTGTATTCACTGCATTGCATTTGTATGTTATGAACTTCTGTAAATACCAAACTGAATTATTATTTACGGCATTAAATAGATAAGAATAGTACTTCCTTTTTGCTAGGGTATGAAAGGCTGATAAATATGCTGCCTACTTGGAGAAAGGTTTCCTTTTTAGTAGAACAGAATTTTGCAGAAAGACTGAGGATATCAAGATGCTTTTTTTCCTTCTGAAAGTTGTAGGAAACAATATCAAAAGGGCTGCAAAAAAAACATTAAAATTAGTTTCTGAATTTATTGAGGCACTGTTGAGGGGTACTCTCCTTCCACAGGGAGTAGTGTGATTCTGTTGCTTTACTCATGCTGACCCAGTTTTCTTTATTGTTTATGGTTCTTGCTGTCCAGATGAATTTGCCATGTAACTTTTTTTCCTGATGGATAGCCTGAGCCTGAATTATATTTTGGGAACAACTTCTTCTTACCCAGATCTCTTAGGCTAGCAGGATTTTGGGAAATTCTCAGTGACAGTGAAGCAGATGTTGCATCACTGATGAGTATGTACTGACTGCATATTAGCCCAAGCAGAGGTTTTCTTGTGAGCTGTGGGATACATCATTTGCATGAAACCCCTCTTTAAGCTATTGACAGGCACTGGTGTTTCTATTTCCTGTATGGAATTATTATGAATCTTAAGTTAATCTGTCAGAACAATTTGTAAGTGCTTTGCTTTTCCATTAGTACATTTGTTTCTTAACAACATCTGCTTTTTGTTATGTGAAATGCTGTGGGAGGCCATTTTGTCTATATTTCACTGTGTGATTTTTTTTGGGGGGTGGGTGGGATTTGTATTTAAGTGTTTTCAGAACAAGACGTTTTTAAATTGCATATTGTGGTGAACAGGAAATCAGAAATGAGATGAAAAAATGAACATTTGATCTTGAGGTCATTCAGACGTTATTACATCAGTCTGTTAATGAAAGTGTGTAGCTCTAGATAGGATCTCTCCAGACATGATCTCTACTTGTGGAACCTGAACAGGTAGACAGGATGGAGGTCCCCATATGGTGCCACAAATGCAAATGTGTTGGTCCCTCTCCTAAGGAGCTTACAATTTAAAGATAAAATTAAAAAGATGGATGAAACCTAATGTGCTGGGTTGGAGAGTAAGATAGAGATCAAGGCTGCTGCCATTGGCAGAGTCCGGATAAGAGCCTGGAAGAGGTAAAGGGCTGCTGAGAGTGGCTGTAGGAGAGGAAGCTGGTGGAGGCACTTGGAAGGGTATACACATGGCAGGGAGCAAGGGAAGGTAGTGAGCTATAAATACAGAGGTCGTAATGGTTTAAACGACTTGAAAAGGATGAGGTAAATGTCAGAACACTGGTCAGGATATTAATCTTGGTAAGCGGAATGTGGGCCAATGTATATCTCTGAGTTAGGAGCATGTCCCAATGTTTACTTCTCCCTTTTAGATGTGGAATGTGTTTTTTTTTTTTCCTATTTTTATTTATTTTCCTTTTCTTTATGTTAATTTTCCTGCAGACATGTGGCTGGTAGATTTGATGTGAGCAGGTGTGCAGGAATGCATACCAAAACACAGGGTCACCCTGTGCAGCATCCCTTGGCAGTTAATGTCCTGTGGACTGGGATCTCTCTTCTTGGTGAGACCTTGTTCCAGAAGCAGCCGAGCTGGTAGAACTGCCTTGGTGTTACTACTGGATCATTCTTGGAATTTTTTTTTAGGTGGTATCTCTGAGTTTCAGGCAGTCTTCTAGCAATAGGGAAGAGGCACAGTGGGGCTTGGAAGATAATCACCTTTAGGATTTGTAACCAATGCACCAGAGCATTTGGAGCCCATCTCTAGGTGTGGAGGTCTGCATGGGACCTACTCATTACTGCTGTAGTGCTGTCAGTTGCAGGAATGATGCTTGTGGAAGCTGGAGTGCAGCAAAATCACTTTCACAAGAGAAAGTTACTTTATTTCTGTGTCTGTAGATCAGGTAGAACAGATGCTGCAGTGTTTTTGGGTAAATCTGGAAGTGGTGGCAACATCGAGGCTTGATTCACTGTTGAGGGTATGAGTGATTGAAATACTAACGTTGACATGTTCCACAAGCTAGACAGTAAACAACAGTTGGACACTGTTGATTAAATGTTGTCTGTGTTGAGTCAGTTTAACTCTGCCCTTGTCAGCTCCCAAACTACTCCTGGAAGTCGGAAGGTGCAATCCTTGGCTCTTGGGCATGTCCTGAGGTTTGAGAAGATGTTGCTTCACACATGCAGTCCAATGTGAACCTTCCTTTTCCTCCCCTGTGTAAGCCAGGGTTTGGGGTATCCTAATATTAATGGAGAGTCAATAATATAATAATTAGGAAATGTAAAAAATTGATGCATGCCACTGCTTTGTGTGATAGCACATTTATTTTTCTATGTAGGCACATATGAACCTGCACAGGTGTGTAACTATTGTGGGTATGTGGCTGTGTAGTAACTTTCTGCCTTTGACAGTCATTTATGGTGCTAGAGGTGAAAGAAAAGGGTAGTGCTGAATCGTTGCAGGTGTTGATGTCTAAAGTGGTAAGAGGGAAGGGATGAATTACAACAGGTAGAAGAAACTTAATGTAGAAATGAAGTTTTGGGGAAGATGGTTTGAAAGGTAGGGAGCTGTTTCCCGTTAGTCATGAGTGACACTACACTTTCTTTTGGTTGTGTAGAGTAGTTTGGCTGACTAAAGCCCCAGACCTTTGCCTGCAAGCAGACACTATCCAGCTGAGGAAGAGCAGGGCAAATGTGTATAGTACCTCCCACAAATGTACACCCAAACCTCTGATTTTCTTTTTTTTTTTTTTTCCCCCCCGTTTTCAGCTTGGGGGATTCCTTGAGCCTGATGTTGTTTGTCTGCTTTATAATTCTTTCTCTTTAATCCAAGTACTTTTCCAGTTTCTTTGATCCTGTATAAACTCCCTGTATCCACAGCAGCCTGCAATCCATCAGGGCATTTTGCATGCAGACCTCTGTCCATTTTGGACCCTGCTCCGTACCAGCTTTGATGACAGCCCCTGGTTTGTGTAGTGGAAGAGATAACAAATATTACCTTTTTTCTCCAGGCGACTTAGGATTGTATAGATGCTGTGCCCTCCTCTGCCATACACTTGTCCAGTAGGTTGTACCACATGTAGTGTGGAACTGTGGTATAATCTGGGCTTTTAAAATTTTCTGTTATGTACCAATACTTCTCTGCAGGCTGAAGGGTTCTTGTTACCAGTCCATTCCTCACTGGGAAGGTGTCACACCTTGCAGGGTAATTAGAAATTTTTTGCACTGCTGAAGCTTCCCAAGTATTCCAAGTCCTTTCTAGATGCAAGAAGCAGGGCTGTGCATGCAGAAGTGTTTGCTGTGGCTGTTTTCTTTCCTATTTATTTCCAAACAGTTCATAATGCCCACTTTGTAGCAAGAGTACAGAGAGGGAATATTCCTCCATATTGGCACTGGGGACTCCTGACCTTTGTCATGGGAGCAGAGAGAATTGCAGCAGGTGGTATTCTCAGAAGCCACACAGACAACTTCGAGGTTTTTTTGCTAAAATTTACCCATATTTTCTGTGGTTCAGGTCAGATGCAGTAACACACACACTTGCTGTGAGAATGCTTTTTTTCAAAAGCAGAAACTTTTTTTTCATTCTTCTGCAACATGAAAATCTGAAAATTTGAGCTACGTATTTTGAAGTGCAGAAAAGTTACTTTTTAGTGTTGTTGTGTTATATTGTTGTGTAATAGAAATTTAGTTTAAAACCTCCAAATAAATGAACTCAAAAAAGCCTCCAGCAACTTCTTGTCAAGCTGTCCAGTGAAATTTGAGTTGGTATTCAACCTTTGCCAAAACTGCAGGCAAGTTACTAATTCTAGGAATAGTATCAACAAAAGATAGGCGTTAAGGGAGTGTGCATAAGGCCTTCCTAGAAACAACCCTGCTGTTTATCTGAACGGGGGAAAAAAGCCACTGTTGAAAGAGATAAGGCATTTCTGCAAAGTGAGTAGAAATTATCTGAAAGCATCGGAGAGGTTTTTAGCTTGTGAAATTGCTGAGCACTAATAATCGCAAAACCATGTTTTGAATAAACAGTTGTGCATAAAGTTTATTTGTAAGAGTAACTTTGCCTTCTAAATTTTAGAAATACAGCTTGAAGTCTAATTCACTGGGATATTATTAACAGTTTCTGTGTTTGAAATAGTTTATCCAGTGAGAAGTGGGTCATGCAAAAATTTTTAAACCAAATTTTGCTTTTTTTTTTGCTTGTGGTAAGTCAGTAAAATTATAGGTTAATTAGCTGATTTTGAGCATCCTTAGTCTGTTGTTGGCTGAAGAAAGTACATGGAATATGTGCTTGGTGGTCAACAGGTTGTCAAACACCTTACCAAATCAGGATGTCTCTGTGTCAGGGCCTCATTTGGGTCACCCAGGCACCATAACTGCACATGTAAGGGCTGTAGCAAGTGTGTCAGGTTTTGATTTGTGTTTGTAGACTTGGTGTCTTCCAGGTGCAAATTAAGAAGACTGCTTTTCTTAAGTAACACTATTTGCCTCTAGCAAGGTGTAACGCTATGCCATTAAAATTAGAATTCCAAGAAATAGGACAATGGCATGCGATAGTAACTGTGTATTTGGTAAGATTCAGAGCAAAAGAAGAATTTTCACCAATTTATGAAGAATGTATTTGGGCAAATGACCCCTCCCTGGCCTGCCTGCCATGGGGAGGGCTCCGTATGGAACTCACTGCTATCCTCCTGCCCTGGCCTGGCTGCTGAACAAAATGCTTTTGGATGCCACTTTGTGTTCTGAAGTTGTTCTGGGTTTAATGCTTTCCTGAACAACAGGAATATTGTGTGGCCTTGTGCACAAAAAGTCTAGGGCTGCTCTGCTACTTTTGATCTTTGTAAATCAGATTAATTCTGATTTCCCTCTAACCTGAAGTTCAGGAAATTGAGAGCTGCAACATTGTTCTCCAGAAAGCATTAAGCTTGTCTTTGACATGGAGATTTTAATAATTTCATTATCTTAAATTAATATCTTCTATAAGCAAAGCTTTTATCCTTTTAGGAATCAATTGCAAAATTATGTCAGCAAAAGCCTTTCCTGTAAAAACAGGTATTATTTAGAAGGCATTTCTTTGAGAGAATTAGGGTATATCTGCTGTGCTCTCGGAGACTCTCAGTATGTTTCAAAGTCTCCTGACCTGTATGGCCTTGATAATTCAGATGCAGGAAATGAAGTGTAAATTTGGTATAGTCTCATCTCATACATCTTCAAGTGGAGCACACTGTTTGAATCTAATTAATTACAACTGATTTATATCTCTGCCACTTATTTTTATAAAAGGATATGATTTTTGTATAGAAAACTTGTAGAGTGCTTTCTCAGTGTGTTGTTCCTTAATTTGAAACAAATCATTTTTGTGCAGTGGCATGCTGCCATCCTATTTTAAATATTTCCCCCTTAGTTTCTGTTTTGCCTTGTGATCCTTTTCCTCTGATTGTTCCTCAGCAAAATTCAGACAACTGCATGTAGTTTTATAATCTGATCCCATCTTAAACTGATGAATTGAAATTGAATTGTGTAATCAAGAGAATGATGCTTCAATTTTCCATGCTTTGCTTATATATTTAGTGAGATGAACCTTGAAAATGTTTGGATCCTTTCTAGACTCATTTTCCATATTAAACATTGATAAGAAGTTGAATCTGTACTGTTGCCAATAGTCTGAAGCAGCAGAGCTCAGTTTTGAATAAAGGCTGAAGCTTTTGTGCAAAATCTGTTAATAGAGCTGAAGTTTGGATAGAAAAGCCCAGTGGAGGGTGCAGTGCAATGAAAATTACTTTGAGTAGTATATTTCTGGGCTGCCTTGAAATTTTTTTTGCAAAGTTTTTTTTGCTGCTTGTTTGTTGTCATGATCAGTTACCAGAGTTTTTTAATTTTTATTTTTTTGGCAGAGTGAGTAGATTTTCTTGGAAGAGCTTGTGACAGTCCAGGAACAGCTCTGTGTTTACACTGGAAGCAAGGGTTGTCTGATCTGGCCACCAAGTTTTATTTGGTGGCATTTTCGTTTGAGAGCTTCAGGGGAATGCTGGGTTACTATGTGACAATTGTACCTCTTGTCTCTGCTAGTTCACATCCCATAATTTGTTTACCTTACAGAAGAGTTTCTTCATCCCTTTCTCTGACACCTTCCTTTACTGTTTAGTCAGTGCTGAATTAAATCTATTCATATGGGATCTGGTATGAAGTGCTAATCTGGTTTTTACTGTTGATCAGCAGTTCTCTTATCTGTACTATTAACATAGGAAATTGATGTCTGAGGAATCTTATGAGACTGAAATAAGATTACTCAGCTTCACAGAAGAACTGCTGTTTTCTTCAAGCACTGCATGGCCTCATTAGGTTTCCTTCACCAACTGGTTAATGAAAAAACAGAAACAGTTCAGGTGTGGGAGAGAAGAACCTCTCAAAATAAGGCCATGTCCCTTCTAAAGGATACTTCTGGTAGGGGCGACAGAAATGGGAATCTAGGTGTTAGCAGCACAACATACACTGGCCTTGTTCTCACATTAAATCCATTTTACACCTCTTATGATGAACAGCTTCTCTTGTGGTGAGGAGCCTCATGATAAACCTCCCTGGTGCCCACGTGACCCCAAGGTCCCGCTTGCCCCCCCTGTGGGCAGTGGGAGCAGTGACCTGTGAGACTCAGTGAATGGGTTGTGTGATCCGGCACAGCTCTGGAGGTAGTCGGGGGAAGGTCCAGCAGCTGTGTGGTTTAGGAATTGTGCTAGGGCTCGGGACTGTGACCACTCATCTGGCTTTGGCTGGGCTGCAGACCCCAGTGGCTCCTGGGTGCAGACTCCATTGACTGTAACATGGGATTTCTGTGATGCCTGGAAGTTGGTGCTGGGTGACCTGTGGGCCTTTGGTTGCAGCACAGATGGACTTCAGAGAATGGCCCTCGGGAATGGTGGTGACTGCAGTAGTTTGTGGGAGGGATCTTGCAAGACTTCAGTCTCCTCTTAGATTTCAGATGAAATATTTTTCTTTTATATGGTCAAGTTTCACAAGTTGCTGTTAGCCTTTTCTGTCTGAGACTGATATATATAGATATCTATATCTATATCTATCTATATCTATCTATCTATATATATATATATATATACACATACATGCTTGATACTTTTACACCAAGAAGGTGCTGGTGGCTCAGTGCACCAGCCAGCTGTACTGCTCCAACTGCAATATTGCAGCACCTTTAGTTAGGGGATTAGGGAAGTGGTGACAGCCAATAGCTCTGTGTATGAAAGACTCAAGTCTTTATGGGACTGACATCAGCTTGTAGGTAATGTTTACATGAAACTCGATTATGTTTATTTACAGTTCACACAATTCTGTTTTACCTTAAAGAAATGTGTTGAAGTGTAGTCTATAATCATGGGAGCAGGAAATAAATGAGCTCTTGTTCAGGATGTGCAGTTTTGGGAAGGGGAGATGCTGCAGGGAGGTCCCAGGCTTTCTTCTAGTTTCTGATAAATTAATCTGTGCTGTTTGGGGTTCTGCCCAGAATTATCTGATGCTCTTGCTTTAGAATTGGTTGCCATGCTGCTGCCTGAGTACATCAGGCTGCTTCAGAGAATTAAACTTAAGACATAAGCAGGCTTGAGTTTTTTTGCTCTTAAGCCTTTCCCCTTCCTCTCCAAATATCTTAAATGTAATTTGGCATTAGTTTATGAAAATTTTCAAAACATTTTAGGTGTAAATACAGAGTTCTGCCATTTGGGATTGTCTGATTCAAGCAAGCGGGCCTCTGCTCTTCAAAATATTTTTGGATGTCTTGGAGAGATGAGAATAACTTGTCAAACAGCTTTCAGGTGTGCCTTATGTGTGAGGCATGGAGGAGAAATGTCCTGACAAAAGCAGAGACAGTTTTTGAAGTTCCTTTTATGTGAGCTTACAGGTCCATAGTAAGGAAAGAGTGGGGGGATGCTGGTAAAGTTAATTTTTATTGAGTGTAAGTTTAATATAGAAGCTTTAACTGTTTTAATGTTTGACTTGCATACATCACTAAGGTGTGATTCATTGCAAGCTGTGGTGCCTATTTTCGTCCTTTGGTCTTAAAACAAAACAATATTTTTTAAAGAGGAAAATTATTTCAGAAATAATAGCTTCAGTTGGCTTTTGTAAAAACAAAGCTTTCGCTGGCCACATCATGCTCTGTGTACCAAGCAATAGCTTTTTGTAGTGATCTTATGATATCTGAAATAACACGGTGGATGCAAAAAGCAAGCAGGGAACAGAGCCTGTATGAAACTAAGTTACACAGGCTTCTCACTCTGGCCGGAGAAAGCCTAAGAAAGAATCCAAACAGTCCTTGGTAAAGGACAACAATCTTTGCAAGGTGGTGTTTAGGAAAACAGTCAAGGGGTGTTTGGGGACCCACAAACTGGGTCAACCCACTTACCCAGTGGTGGTGATGTGTTGCTTTAATGACCAATGGGAGTTCTACCTCTCAGATTTTCTCGAACCTGTCTATAAAAGAAGATCAAGAGCAATAAACTTCGCTGTCTTGGACTACACAGCTAAGAGAGTCATGTTGTACTCGCTGTTTCTAATGTAGTGCGACATAACACAAATAGAGATTCTCAAGTTGTGGGTGTATTTTGGCTGTTTATTCCTTCAGTTGAGGAAAACTAAGTTACAGTATTTTTGAAATCACTGAAATATTTGAAAAATGAAACACAGGAACCTGGACCTTGATGAGGGCTATGTACGGTTAAAAGAGTGTTTCTCCTGAAGCAGAAGTATAGAGACCCCTCTGTACTTCCATGCTGCTACCAACCCTGCCATTCCCTTTGTCTCTCTGTCTCTGGAGCCATGGGCAACCTTTGCTGAGTGCTGGGATGGGGCAGGGCTGCTCAGCTGAACTCTGGTCCTTTTTCTATTTTTTTTTCTTTATTCTTTTGGGGGGGCAGTACTTTTAGCTGGACAGAAATCATAAGTTCTTTTGCACAGGGTGGAGTTTGTGTGTGCGTACCTCATGATTGGTTTGTAAATAAACATACAGGTTTGCATTATTACTCATAATGCTTATTCTTTACATGGTCATCTTTAGCTTATCTCTGGAGTAGAGGTAAGGAAGAACTGTGAGATCTTCAGCAGTGAGATGTAACTGATTTCCTTGTGACCCACCAGAAGAGCATGGGCAGGATTAAGCCCTGAAACCCCTTACTCTGTTCTAGGGGTCTTTGCTACCATTGCTGTGCTGTGTAATGAAGTGTTCACATATTGCAGCTCAGGCAGCTCCCATAACAGGGAGAGAGCTGGCATTGTGTGGCTTTGAGGGAAAAAGTAGCTGACATTTCTGTACCTGTTATTTTTTGAAGACTAAACCTCTTGCACTCATTGTTTCTCAATGAGAGCAACAGGCTGTTTCCTTCTTTGCTGTACTGCAAGGAAACATCCTGTAGGTACGTATCTCAAACCTTGGAGAAGGTGAGCAAAGACACCTGCCTGGCAGAGGACAGTGCCCTCAGTCTTGGCTGAGAGCATAAAAATGGTGGAAGAGGACAGTCTGTCTCAGCTTAGAGACAGTGTGATTCACTGGGTGTATTGGCAGTAGCCCTCCAGACTGAAAATTAGTGTTCATGTTGGATCAACTGGGAGTGGAAGAGGTTTTGTAGAGAGCTGGAAAGTGACTTTTTATGTTCCTCATTTGTGTTCATGCAACTGCAGAAAGCATTTGCATGTCATTCATCACTTTTTCTTCCATGTCAGGAAACTCTTGAGTTGTTCTCACCTTGGCATGTGTGTGGTTAATTGCAGGGCTGATACTGTGCTCTGATGGCAGACTCCCTCCTGTTTTCATTTCTGCCTTGTCATCCATCTGTATCTTCCTGAAATATAAGAGTATGTTTTTTGCCCCTCATTTTAGCAAGCACTTGGACTTCTGCCTTTTCCAGTCAGTTTGAAGCCCCTGAAGAAGGGAGCTGGCTGTAGCTGTGTGCTTTTATACTTGGGTGTTGCCATTCAGCGAGACTTTCTTCAAAAAGGCATGACTGTACTCTGAGGTGTTTCTAACTAAATAAAGCTTTTTCCTGAAAAGCTGAGGACAGGGCACACAGCTGTCATGACTTGCTGCTCCTTGCTTGGAGCTGGAAGTGCAGGGAGTGTTGGCGTTGCAACTCTGCCCTGATGAGTGGGAATGTTGGCTGCTGCCTTCATCACACCTGGTAAGCATCACTGCTGGGGTTCCCTGCACTGTGCAACCTCAGCAGGGAGTGGGGCACGGTGGAGTGGACTGCTGTGAGCCTTGGTCCATCCTCAGCATGGACTGGCAGGATGGGCTGGCGGCTGCCCCAGTTCCTGTCCAGTCTACACATGTCACTCTGGCTGCAGTGGCTCTTCAGTGTTTGCTTCAGACTGCATTGTTCTTCCTTCCCTCAGGATCTCTGAAAGGTTGGCATCTGGGAGTGTCCCCTCCCTCTTCAAGGGACCTGCATTCTGCAGTCAGCAGCATTCATTCCTGCAGTGGATAAGCTCCATGTGTTCTCCTCCCTAGAAAACAATTTTTTCTGATATAACTTGCATCTGAAATGTCACTGACTTTTTTTTCCCCCCCTCCTTTCTAGACTGATTGCATTGCCATGGAAACCATTGTTGGAAGAGAAGACTTTGCTGGTAACTCCAGAAACTGTGTGGTGCTTTTGGAAGCAAAGCTCAGCTCCAGCCAGCTATTTTCATTTCCACCAGCACGGACATAGACACACATCCGTTTAATTATTTTTTTCATAGAAATCAGCTCTCTACAATTGAATTAATTTGAATTGACCTTTTTTCATAGCTGTGCTTTGGTGATGGAATTTGGTCTTTCATGTCATATCTATTTGGGAGGCAGTGTGAATGCTAATAGGACATCCATGTATATCCCTTTCTTCTTCCTTCCTCTCGTTAATTTTAAAGAAAAAATTATATTCTGATAAGTCAAAGCTGGTTTTTCATTGTCTGTTTAACATGGGTTTTACTTCTCTGGTACATTAACAAGTGGTTAGCTTAAAACATGTATTGCTTAGAAATACTTGGGCAGTACAGGATTTTTCCAGGTGACTGGGTAGAAGGAGAGGTAGAGGTGTACATTAGCTTGAGGGGTGAACCTGTGGGACTGGATGGGTCTGAGGAAAAGAGACTTCTTCTGCCTTTTTTTTATTTTATTTTTTTTTAAGGTTTTACTTTTATGGTACAAGAGGTATTTCTTGAGCATAGGCTAGAGGCTTTTAAAGCAAGTGTCTGTCAGAGCTTAAATGGAAATTTTTTTGCTCAGAATTTTGGAATGTACAGAGTAGGATTAATGGGCTGCTTGTCTTGTAGTTTGTTTTTGTTCTTGTTTATAAATATGAATTGTGTAAAATTATGTTTTTGTTCATGGATTCAAATGGAGAACTGCAGAGTCGTATCCAATGTTTGTGACTTCTGCATTAGACTTGTCATCTGTAGCTTTTTAAAGGGAAACCACCCTAGTTGGTCATGCGTTCAACAAAAGTCCCACTTTTAATTTGGGACTATTTTTGTTCTTCCTTTCTGGCATAATGGGGAAAAAAGTAAAATGCTGGCTTATCAATTGTCTTTATCCCACTGACAGAAACATTAATAATGACTATTTGACATTTTTAAAATAAGCCCTGATTTTTCTACAATTTAAGTGCTTCACTCTTGTACTGAATTTTATTTTGGTTGAAATGAGTTTAGCTTTTTAAGACTGCTATGAATTTAAAAGAGCATGACACTAGTCATTGGTACATGCAATGGATTATATAAAAGGCACTGAAAGGGTTTCAAAGTGGTACACAAATCCTCATGCTGTACTGCACCACACAGCTGGGAATCCTCCACAAGTATATTGTACAATGGATGTGCCAGGCTGCCTCACCTCCAACAGACAACCTTTAGATTGCTGGTATAATTTGTGTAACAAATTAGACACTGTCAGCTTGAATTGTTCAGTGATGTGTACCCAGATCTACTTCTGCGTAGTAATAAAATGTACGTGTCACTAAAATAGGAGGTGATTGTTTTGTTTTTGTTTTTTTTTAGGAAACGTACCAATCAGTTTACACAGTGTCTAGTGGCAGGAAAAACTGTTGCTGCAGGGTTTAAAAGCACAGACCTGTTTTTGATTCTGGAAGAGATGTTTCAATTGGTACAATTACTTGCTGCTAAACATACATAAATTAAAAACACGACCACTCTTATAGACCATGATACTGTCTTGCCATATAGCTGTTGGTTGGTCTCATAAATGAATAATGCAATACATAGACAAGTTTTTATAAAGCTTTACATCTTTTCTAAGAAATCAAAATTTGGATGAAGATAGTTCTAAACATTTAATGTGAAAGGAAAAGGTTGTTTTGAAGAAATTTGTTACATACTTATTTCATATTAGATTCCCTGAGGCTGCCATTGTACAATATACAGCACTGATGTAATACATGCTGAATAAATAAGTAAATGGGTAACCTCAAGTATAGTGGTACAAGTACTAATGGGTACGGCATAATAAATATGCAATCTTTTTGAATCTCATAGTTTACAGCACCTAATTTATTCAGTATTGTGCTGGAAGAACATTTTCAGATGATGTAAAACATATCACTATATATACTATCTTCCAGCTACCCGTTTATGCTGCTGTATAGTACAAAAATACCAATGATAGAACAATGTTTGTCCTGTAAATTTAATTTGATATTGGACAGTTACTGTCTGTACAAACTAAAACATATATGGTTGAAACTGTTAATTATATTTGCTATTTCTGCTCCACAGATCTGTTTTAAAGTTGGGCTGATTGATCTAGCTTTGTCTTCCATTGTAAATATTGTTCTGTTGTTTTCTTTGTAAAACACATCGCGTTTGCGGTTTTGGGAGACTGGCTTGAAGCTCTGTATAGTGTTTATATTTATCTGACTTGGCTTTCCATAGAGCTACTTGCAGTAAATATGTGTTCACGTAGCTCTGTGTCTGAGTTTTATTTTTAAACAAACTTCTGCGTTTTTCTGTCAGACCTCCTGCTGCTTCTCCTGAAAGTGGTTTTGTCACCCTGTGTGTCCCTGAAGATTTTGAGAAGTTTTTAGCATTGTTTCACACTAGCAATTCCCCATCTCTCCAGTTTTTTTTGACTTAGTCTAGAAGGTAACATACAGAAAAAGGCCTAGAAGTTTTCTTTGCCATGGATTCATAGTGCCTGTAGACAATTAAGCTTTGGAATTAAAAAAAAAAAAAAAAAAATAAAAAAATCAGCGTCCAGGGCTTTCTCTGCTTTAAATGTAGAAGACATGGAAAAAAAATTGCTACAGACTTTGTCCATGACTGGATATGGAAGTCTTGTAGTCAAAAAAGTACTAGTTCTGGAAGAAATTTTATGAGTATGATGCTGAAAGAAGTTTTTTCCTCTTTGTAATAGGATTTCTAGAGGGACAGAAAAGTCTGCCTTAAGCAGAACCTTTTTGGTTTTTTAACACTAGAACAGTATAAATCCAGCCTAGGCACAAGATTACTAAATCCTGGTTTTAGGATTAAAACTAGTTGTCCTTTAGAAAAATTGCACTTTTTCACTCATCATTCTTGTTGCAATTTACAGTGCCCCGCCTGCAGCAGCTTCCAAGAACTGGGCCTAGGTAATGGTCAAGGAAGGGTGAGGATGCTGCTCCTGCTGAGCTTTCCTACAGCTCTCTCTCCCCCAGGCAGGGCCAGACCTGGCAGTGCTGCTGTCACAGCTCCAGCCAAAGCCACATGGTGCCCTCGGATGGCTGCAGCATGTCCCCAACAGCTCAGACCTGTCAGGTGCCTGCTGAGATTAACTAAAATAGCCCAAATCTATGTGATGAGTTACGAGAATAAAAGCTTTTGCAAAAACACACCAGACATCAGGAAAAGAGCCTTAACCAGAGCTGAAGTGTTGTCCAGAGCTGCACTGTGGCTAGGTGTTGTTGAAAACAACTTTAAAGCTTCAAAGGTCAAAGCAGTGTTTTCCTTTTTTAATAATAAAGCTGCAAACACAAACGTTTACCTGTAGTTTAATGTTTATATAGTGATGGATAGCACCTAGAGGCCACAACCAACATCTGAGCCCCCTCAATGTCTCTGCCCCAAGGAGCCTACAGTCTAAGCATCAAGAAGCAGGAGAGAATAATAACCATGTTTTCTTTTATAGATCAGTGTGTCTGATCAAGCACAGGTAAAGTGCTGTAAGGCACAGAAGGTGTGGTGGAAATTTACCCAACACCTCTTGAATCTCTGCTGCAGATCTCATATTAAAAGATGTTCCTTCATGTGTAGACTAATTTTCTCTTAGTAAAATATCAGCCCTTTGGAATTCTGTGCCTGTAGCTGATTAAGGTTTGGGACTCTTGTCCAGGTCAGTACCAGAGCTGCACGGACACAACAGAGATTGGATCAAGCACAAGCATAGCTGCTCTACATACTTTACTTTTCTGTGGTCATCTCACAACTTTGGGCCCTGAAGCTGCCACAAGACCAGGAGGTCTGGGAGTTCTCTGTATGGAATAGGATCTCCTGTCTTGGTTTTACATGCTGCAAGAGAAGCCCAGATCTTACAAAGAAGCACCAGTTATGCACTGCTTTATTAAACATGGCCCACTCTATCCCATGTCCCCACATCTGAACACTTAGTGTTGGTAAACACAAGATGGGGTGTTGGTAGAGAAGGCTAGGAGAGCCCTTTCATTTGAGAGCTCTTTGGCCTTAGCATCCATTCTACTGTTTTAGGGCTAGGGACTGGTTGCTATGTTAATTTCAGACTTCTGTGGAGCCAGCAGCAAGATAAGGACTTGTGTTTACATGAAGAGACTTAATATTTTATTTCAGCTTTGGGTTCCTGACTTGGAGGTAGCAGCAGGTTCAGTTTATTATTACATGCATCAGCAAACCAAACTAAACTGAGCTGCACACTGCTGAATTCCCACTCTCTACCAACATATATAACTGCAGCTAATGGAAAAAAGACAAAGCTATTATTATTTTGCACTTTAAACTAAAGAACTACAGTTTCATACTTAGTTGAAAGCTTTAGAAATCAGCACCAATCTCACTGTATATCACTGGCACCTGCTTAGTCACCAGTCCTGTCTTTTATCAAATGTGTAAAACAATGAGATGTCAGATACTCCATGTTTACAGGGATAACTGGAAGGTAAGAATGAACAGCCATTAGCAGATAAATTACTTAACAGTATTCAATAAACAAATACACATCACCTGTATAGAGCAGTACATTAATTCACAAGTAAATTATATTGATAGTTGAGGGGGCATCATACAACAAAACTATTAAAGTATTGTCACTTGACAGAATCCTGCATTGTCAGGGAGCTGTTTACACACAAGGGTAAATGAAATGCTCTGACCATAGAAGCTGAACAGTCATGCATACAAAAGTGATCACTTTTCAGCTATTGCCCAAGTAGTGACACACTTTAGATGTACATAGGAGGATTCTTACAAACTGACATCAGGAAGACTGAATGCACCATCTTTCAAGGACTTGGGTGAACTATACCTGCTCAAGAGTTGCTGTGTACTGTGAATACGTTGTGGGTGTGCATAAATCCACGTAAGATTAAAAGACTAATTTGTAAATATGAAGGTTTCCACCAGTTTATGCTTTATTTTATTCAGAAGTTATGTATACTATTTTGGATAAAACATATGACACCACTTCAAAGTTGAAGTTTCATGTAAGCATCATTCTAAATGATTTGATAACTGGATAGTCCCAAAGGACAGGTTTGGTTAAACCAAACTAATTACTAAAATGTGAATGTGACTTGTATTCTTAAGGATATAGAATATGACTAATAATTTCATATATTTTCATAAAATAAAAAATCCCTTTTCAAGTGGATTGGGATTTCTAAGCACAAATAAAACCACTGGTACTATGGTGTACAACATTTAAAAGCCTGATGAAAATTACTTCAGAATAATAGTGCATTCCCCAAATATATCAGGTTGGCAGCTGAGGAAGGAAATGAAAAACTAAATTAAAAAGTTGGCATAAGAGGGGTAAACTCTGTATCACAAGTTTCATAATAAAATACTGTCTTATCTTTTTATTTTAGACATAGGGATTTTTATATCAGTCTGGTTTGTTTCTAGATGACTGAAAGTTTAGATTAAAAAGGTGTTTACACAATATACACATTTCATTACTTACAAAGAGAAATAAGCTTAAAATTTCATATTAAAAATACAGTAGGGTTAGTAGCACCATGAAAAAATGTTTTTCAAAACTGCAGTCTTGTAATTTTAAACATACTCAGTGCGTCATGTTCTTCTCTATTATCTTGGTTGATCAAAAAGGTGCCATTTTGGTACAGGGAGAGAAATGAAAAATTTCATCTTCTGATCCTTTGTGAACCTTGTGTGTTCTGTTCTGTTTCCAAGAGGTCAATTCTTTCATCATAGTCCTGTTGTCAAATATGTACTGAACAACCCTTAGTTTGGCACATGAGTGAGGTACACTTGAATTTGCATGGTTAAAACAGTTTGGATTAGTTTTTTCTTTTCTTTCTGCACAGTAGCACCATTGTTGCAGCTGGAAGACAGTGTATCTTAGGAAGTTTCAACTGTTTTATAAACATTCTCCAAGATGTTACGTCTTCTTCATGCAAACTTGACAACGACTAATACGTGTCCTCAAGTCTCCAGCTTTCAGTGTCTCTGACTGAGGTTTGCTGGTTGACAGACACAAAGGAAAGGTTGGATTAGGTTTTTCTTTTTTACAGTTCTTTTCAACTTCTACTGAATTCACTGTTTCATACAAAACTTAAGTATGTGAGCAGGGAATGAATCCTGAATTTGAATGTTTTTCTAAGACAAATCATTCTGTTTGTTCCCATGTTCCCAGCACCAGGTGACAGATTCTCAGTTGTGTCAGTGTCTTAGTGTCCCCAAGGTATGCTAAGTATCTGTTTCAGCCAGGCAGGTGATGGAGCACAAACACAACCCGAGGGGAAGGTGAATTGTTGAGACTATTTTGGGGTTCTGATTCTGGCCTTTGGGTTACTTAGTTGAAGGATAATTTAACAACACACAGTAAGTACTGCTACAGTCAGAGCTGTGTTTAAATGGTAGCTTTACCAAAGAATTTATTTTTATTTTGAAAGGATAACAAGATGGGAGATTATTAATGTTGTATGTGTATACACAAATAAGTCAAATGCCTAGAAACCTAGAAGTTTCTTTAAAAAAATAGAATGAAGAAGGAGGTTGTTTTAATGAGAGGGAGAAAACAGTAGAGGCAGAAATCTCAAGGGTGCATGGCAGTTACTAATAGGAAGTTTTCACTGGTTAATTACTAATAATAAACTACCCAGAAAACAGAAGAGTGATGAATTATCGCGTCAAGTACCCTGATTGTAGATGTTACACAAAATCAACTTAGGGGATACCACTGCTCAGAGCATAGCACCAGCCCTGTGCCACAAAGCTACACTTTTCAATTAGCACTGGGAATACTAAGAGTTTTTTGTCACCACACAAATAGGGCAGTAGCTATTTATTCTATGAAAGGAGATGATTCTTCAGTGAAGAAATAATTTGCTACTCAACTTGAAAGGGAAAAAGTTGGAGAAGCTGAGAGACTCCAGCTGAAATGTTGACTGCAGAGATGCTGAGGACAGAATGGCCATTGGCTTTCTTGCAGCCAAAATGTTACCCTGTTTCCTTCTGTGAAGTGTGGGAGAAAATGCTGGCCATGGAGGGTAGGAAACCACCTTCATACAAGATTTTTAAAAACAAGTCATATGAACCTTTGCGTTAAAAGGTTAAGTAGAGTTTGTCTTGCCCTTCACTCTTATCCCTTGTATATCTGTGAGCTACCTTTCCAAATATGAGTTTATTGAAAGGTTTGCCAAGAAAAAAAATCAAAATTGTTCTTTTGGGCTTCAAATATAGTAAACACAGTAGGACTACTGCCAGAGGAGGTACTAAACAAAATGTGACTAAGAATTGACAAAAAAAGAATCTGGCTCTTTGCAAAACAGAATGTGCCCTAGCAAGTTTTTACATAATATTAAAAGCATACCAGAGAAACACTTGAAAAACTGGTTGTGAGGGGGAAAACAAGCTAAATTATTTCCGTATACCCCTGTAAACAAATCTCTTCAGATCTTTGGAATAAATTCAGTTTCAAAAGCATTCATTCTGGAATAAAGCAATAGACAAGAAACAGGTTTTCTTACCTGAACATTTCTGAGACCTCAACAGTTGCCAGCCAGAAACTGTATGAATTGGCATAATAATTACAGGTGCCCCGACCATGGCATTCGATGAACGGTGCTGAGCGGAATTCTTCCAAACAGGATCCAGGCGATGCCAAGGCCTGTCCAGAGCCCTCTGCTCCAGCACTTGTGTGCTAGTGGAGGAAAGAAAGACAAACAAGGATCTTAGTTGTTAAAAACTGAATAGCACAGCAGTCAACTACTGAAAAGTCACTCTTCATTCTCAACAGAGATAATGTGGTGTCAGACACCCCCATAAACATCGTGATGCTGGGATCTTTGTCCTGTAAATCTTGGCTACCTTGGTTAGTGATGGAAGGTAAGAGCTTTAAAATGACAATCCTTGCAGTTCTTACCAATGTCCTAAAGTAGCTGAGGACACAGGTGGGCAGTAGCTGCTTCTGGAGTAGGAGGAAGTTCTTACCATCATGAAAGAGTAGCCAATCCAGAGGGAGTCCCAGCCTGGAGGACATGAAGGGATCTGAATGGTCTGACTGTGGACAGCTATCACCATAGCAGGAGCTTCACACACAACACATCTGGACACAGAGGAAGTACCGGAGAAACAAGTGATGTTAAAATATAATAGGAGTATGTTTTATTAAGAATTCTTACACTGAAAAAGGGAAAAAAACTCGCCTGTGAGCAGCTTGCCTATTAATCTAGACTTCTATTTCTCATATATTTTGTAACTGCAATAAAGAATATTTTGGAGCTCAAATCTGTCTGTATTTTTACTACATTGGGTAAAATACTGAAGCAATTCCTGAAACAAAATCTGGAAGCTCAAAAGTCCCCAGGTGAGTGCCTTAATCCTAAAGCCAGTGGCTCTCATATTCTCTGTCCTGTCCATGGTGATGTTGCACTGCTGACTACAGAGACTGATTGTTTGAGAAGAGCTTTTACAGCCTCTTATCACTGCTGCAGGGAGATGAACCTCAGCAGACAATTAATACTTTAAAACAAACTATTTGTCTAGTTACTCCCAGAACAAAACATGACAGATTAATCTCTTAATACTCAACCTGTATATTGGAAACACATGGGTAAGATGTAATATTTATCCAGATATTAACAGAGACGTGATGGCCTGCTTTGCCTCACCGGCTAATGAATGGCTGGATGCTTTGCCCAGTCAGTGGCTCCATGCTCATTGGCATCGACTCCGGGGTTGACAGCCAGTAGGAATAGTCATTCCTTGATGCAAAGTTACAAACATTGTTGATGTTGCAGAACATGAAGGGCATGGTGCTGAAACGTCTAAGACAGCTCCCAGCAGTACCTAGACAGTAAGGCACATAAGACAGCAAGGTTTCACTTCATTGCTTTTTATAGCAATTCTTTGAGAACAGTACTTGTGGATCCTTCCTCTTCCTCCTGTTAGTGCACAGCAAGTGCTATCAGATTGTCACCTTGGGGAAAAACTTCACTTCTTCATTTCGGTTTACATTCTTTCATCCTGAATTACAACATGCATCCTCTGCACATCTCAAGATCTAGCAGATCTTGGTAAACGATCCCCATCCTCATCTATGAAATCTCCAAGACTGCTGTGTCATCAGAGAACCCAAGCATTCGAAGTAGCTATGACATGTTTCCTCTTAAAGAGAGAGCATACAGAATATCTCACCCAAATCCTGGCCGTGTGCTCTCTCATTTCCTTGCACATATAGAAGAGAGAATCCATCATAAATTCTTGATGTCCCCTGTGGGCATAGTGGTGTATCGCTGGTCTGGCTGTGCCGAGTTATAAGGAATCCATGAGCAACAGAAGGTGTGCCAGGAGGACCAGGTGGGCCTTGTAAGCCATCAGGACCAGGAGGTCCTTGTATTCCTCGTGAACCTGTTCACATGAGAGAAACACAACACACAGTATTAATTAACAACATTGCTTGATCTTTTGGGACCAACATAGCTCTGAAAAGTTGTTGGTCTCGTGATTGAGTGCTTGTGTGTTAGGGCAGCTGGTATTTGTTAACAATGTCATCCTGGATTTTGTTTTCATTTAAGCTTGGCTGAATCAGGGAGATTGTCATAGGTGGCTGTAAAAGTGGAACTTCTCTGTGTTGTAGGGGTATTGCTAAATACTCTCAGGACTGTCAGGCACAATGATAACTGCATAATACATGGCAGCCACTGGAATTACTTCAGGCAGCTTCCCACTTCCAAAACGTATCTGCATGCGCAGCTTAAGACAATGTTGAAATATCTTGCTCAAGATCACAAAATAAATGGAAGAGCCAGAAACAGCAGCAAGTCTCACTCCAGGACACGCTGTGTTAACACCTCAACCAGAGCCCATCAAAATGAATAGAAAAGCTGCTGCCAGTTTTAGAATAGGTTACTAAAAGTGGAAATAAGCTAGAACAGCCTTGAATGTGAGCAAAAATCACTCAAATGACTGAGAAATGTATCAGAAAAGGCTGTTCTTGAACAGCAATATTAGGAAATAGAACTACAAATATTTAGACTGTGTTATTCTGCAGTCATTATTTACATTTTTTTCTCTAAAATAATACTAACATTTAATAGAGCTGCTCAGAGAAAAAGAAAAAAGAGGTGTTATGGACTTTTGTATTCTTTTTATCTGTTTTAATTCTAATCCTTTTTCTCACAAGTTGCAGTAGAGAGCCACTTAATATCTGTCACATTTAGAAAATTGTCCCAGTGCCTAGTCTGATTTCTCAAATCCTAGTTCAGTCGTGCTAAGCAATCCCTACACATGGTAGTCCAATCTCTGACTTTGGTCAAACTCTTTTATGAAGTCTGTTTTCCCCCATTCATAATTCCCATGCAAAATAAACATTATTTTACAAATCTCTCTCTTCAGTTTCTTAAAATCTTCATTATCTCCTCTGCATCATCTGTGCTGCAAAGAGGATGCCATTAAGCTTGGGGTACAGCACTTGACAATGTTATTCAGCAACAACCAGCAATGTGTTGGTGCTGAGAATATTCCAAATCAAAGTATGTTCAGGTGCTTGTAATACTTTTGCATTAAGAAAATCCTAGAATTATGATTTTATCATTATTCCTATAAAGCAAAAATCTTACTTCCCAGTATTAGCCTCCATTCAGAAATGGGAGTCTCTTTTTCCAGTAAGTTTTCATAGCATAAACACCATACCTGGTTGGCCTGGAAGACCTCTCTCTCCTTTTCGTCCTGCTGGACCATCAAAACCAGGAAGCCCATCTCTCCCTGGGTCACCAGGAAGACCAATTGGACCTAGAACACACAAAAGCATAACTGAAATAAAAGCTCTTGAAATCTCACTACAGGAATCTTCAAGTTGTCAGTGACTCATCTGTTGCTTCCTTCTGATACATAAGAGAAAAGCAGCCCATTAAACCAGATGTATATGGTGGAATCCGGTGTTTATCTATTAGCTATTAACCCACATTTCTCTCTTGCCCCTTGCTGAGCTCAGTAACTCATCTCTGCAGTTTGTGCCATGTCACTGGCACTGCCATCTGCACACAGATACACTTTTGGACCTCTGCAGCCACCTTGGATCATACCTGGCAATCCCTGTGGCCCTGGCAATCCAGGTGGCCCTTTGGACCCAGGCTGTCCTGGAGGACCTGGGGAACCAGGATCACCTTTGACAACAATGCTTCGTCCAATGGTACCTGGTAAACCTGGTGGACCTGAGAGAAGGAAGATTAGTATTAGATAAACCAAGGTGGAAGACAGCATTAGAAAGAGTTTATTTCAAAATCAGATGCCAAGAGCTCCATCATTGCAAAAAAGAGTAAGTGTAAATATAGGATAAAAAAGTGCTCTTGGTGACTCCCTCTAAAGACCCCTCTCACAGGAGTTAATCCATCTAGACTGGATACAGAGTATAAAACATATTAGAATTACTTGTAGGGGCTAAAAAGTGCAGGTTGGAATTGTGTTGAAGATTGTGTTCACTTCACTTTGACTACTGGCTGAGACCAACTAAGTCCTACATTTATGTAACAAATTCTACTGACAGGGAGTAAAAGTGACAGTGCCCCTAACCCAGGACTCCTACCTGGTGGGCCTGGCAGTCCCTGGCTGCCTGTGGGGCCAGCAGGTCCTGCAGGTCCAGTGGGACCCTTCATACCTGAAACATCAAATTCACACAGTTACCCAGTGAAAGAACATGCTGTTTTACAAAGTCTGTTGCAGGAATGGCCTAAACAGGCTGTTACTGTGTCTGGAGGATTTTGCTCAAAATGCTAGTTAAATACCTGGGAATACCCAGTGAAATACCTGGGAATCCTGGAACGCCTGGAACCCCAGGGTCACCCTTCATTCCATTCAGACCCGGACGACCAGGATCCCCCTGAAGAGAAGAGCCTCACATTATTCCCTCATCTCAGCAGTTCCAGAGAACCAGAACGGAACAGATGGCTGAAGACAACCAAACACACTGGGGGCTGTGGAGGGCAGAGGCCATGGGGGGCTGTCAGAGTGGGCACACAGCTGCATCAACAGCTCCAGCTCCCATGAGAATATAGGAGGGACATCCTGCCTAGATACTGGGGGATAGCTAAGGAAAAGAACCTCTTCCTTGCTACAAGACAGGGTATTAGCTACCACATTTTGTCTTTTATTTTATTATGTTAAACTGCATGTTCCACCCAAATATATTCCATTTTTATTGGATTTAAAAATTAACTAGGGGAAAACTCCATTTCTTGTCCTACCTGGCGTCCAGGTGGTCCTTGATCTCCCTTTGGACCAGTCAGGCCAGCTGGACCAGGTGGACCTGGGTTCCCTTTTTCCCCTTTAAGTCCTCCACTGCCTGGTGGCCCTCGTGGACCTTCTGGGCCTGGTGGACCTTAACATTTCAGAAAAAATACGCACACATCAGTATATATCATTCATTCTCCCCAAGTTTGTACCTTCAGTGTTTAAAAAAAAAAGAAAAAAAAAAGAAAAATAAAGGCATTTTGGCTTAACTTCCCAGCTCTATTTCAATGCTAAATTCAGGGTAAACGGAAAGGAACACAAATAAAAAGAAATATTTGTACTACCCAAATCAGGAACCAAGGCCCCTTATCTAGCTGATGAAGCAGGTCTTTCCAGAAGGCAGTGCATCTCACCTGCGTTAGCAGCTTACTGGTGATCAGACCAGTGCATTTACTAGGAGCCAAAAGCCCCAAAATTAGATGGTACAAATATCCCCTCTGCTGATCTGCATTACATTCACCATATCTTCAGTGCTTCTTAACAGCCTGAATTCGTTTTGTAAGCTAGTCTCAACACTTACAGTACAGTGTAAACACTGTAGTGCTGCTTTCTTGTTAGAATTTGACATATCTATTAAGGAACACACTGTCTCCTGACTGCTGGGTAGCAGGAAGCTTGTCATTCTGCCTTGCCTACATAACAACCTGAGTTGCAGAAACTTTCTTATGTTGAATGACTCTCCCTCCAATTGATTTTTTTTAATCTTGAGTGAAATTACACTATGTAAATCTAAGAGAGAAACTGGGCTGGTCCTTAAATATTTTGCCTTTGCTATAGCCAGGTTAATCCAAGGTAAAGTAGTGGGTATAAAAGGAACTTCAGTATCTGGAGAACTGAAAGATGAGACCTTCACTTTTGTCCCACTATATAAATGGAAGGTAACCAGTATTAATTTGTGGCAAAATAAACCATAAGCAAGTGCAGAGACAGCTAATAACAATTTACAAGTTAAGAGCTCATAACTGGATTAACAAAAGGATTTTTTTTGCAGGATGGTGCTATGACATTGTCTCCTGTAGTACAAATCTAACAACATTTATCAGTGTGCTGGATTTTCAGTTCTCCTGCAACCTTGAATAACTTAACAACTCCTTTGACATCCTCATAGTGTATACCCAATGGATAAATTTGATGATTTGTGTTTCTGCATGCAAATTTGAATATAAATTCCTTCCCTTTTTAAATTAACAGCAATTTTGTACCACACATATCCTGTAGCAGTTTCAGCTACAGAAAACATCCCATCACGATCATGCAAAGATTTTTTGTGTTCATTTTGCTCTTTAGTATTGGTCTAGTACTGTACACATGCAAAATAATACCAAGTTACCATCTGGGGCATGCTAATCAAACACATACAGTCTGCAAAGTAACCACAGCCCTTAAAAAGACAATCACAGATTTACAGGAAAACATCTGTTTCTCTTACATCAAGTGCAATGCAGTAAAAAAAATTGCCCGAGTTAAGAGTCTAACCTGGAGGACCTGGAAGGATCAGAGTTCACCAAAGCCCAATGATCGATGTTAGAAGGGTCAGACATCAAACAGTACAAAACAAGATTACTAGTTAGAAATAGTACAGATGACAGCATATACACTACACAACAACCCATTTCACCAGCATGTTTTGTATTTACAGTATAATCCACATGCATGCATAAAACGACACATGAATACACAGTCATAGGTATTTTCATATACAAGTTATTCTGGTGACTAGGCACTACTGAAACTAATTTAGCACTTCATTTAACAGCAAACTTAAAGCTTCACTAGAGAATGTATTATTGCTTTAACCTTACAGCTAAGATCTATAACTGGTTATTCCTGCTTACAGTAGGGTTTGGGCTGTGTAACCATTTCACTGACAATATTCAGCCTCACAGAGCCCAGAGCTTGGCAAATAGGTAAATTGTGAATTACAGCTTACTCTTGTGCAAAATTCTGCTTTGGGCAGGAGGGAAGTGTGACTAACAGAAGGACTTATCACCACTAATCAGGTATGAGCCTCAACTATCTGTGAATACAATTGCAGGACTGAAAAGTAGGCTTACAGCTTCTTTGAAACTGTAAGCAGGATTGACATGGATCAACAGGGCTGCAAATGCTGTAAGAAAAAATACAGCAGAACTTGCAAATTTAGAATTTGTTGTCTTTACTGTCGGCATTATTTTGTCTTGATAAAAATATTTCAAAATTTACCTGCTCAAGTTTATATGGAGAATGGCATGTGATAACATCCTTAGAAAAATTATTTAAATGTCCTCTCTCAAAAAATGAGCTGGTTGTCCTTACAATGCCACTAAGTTAATACATATTTTAGTTCCTGTGCCACTTTGCATCTTTCATGTCAGTGAAATAATTAAAATATATCAGCATATCACCATGCAATTTGCAGCTAAAAACTACAATAAATACACATCAGCACTATTTCTTACATATTTGGTAAATTATTTTAAATTCTAACTGTAATACAGTTGTTAAAAATAATGGCATGGGCATTTCATTGTTACTGTTAAGTACTTACAAACTATATTTCACTGATAGGTAAGTTTTGCTATGATTTATAAATCAGTCCTACACATGTTCATCACTGTAGGATTCTGGCTGATCACAGTCACAGGGTGGAACAAAACGTGATGCAATTGCTCAGTTCCTCTCAGTAGCCCATGATGATTCCCTTTAAAAGTGTGGTTACTGCTTGGGTGACCACAGTCAAATTAGAAGTAAAGCCACATTCCCCTTTTTTTATGATATGGCTGCATAAAGATACAATTCAAACATCAGGGGTACCACATTTGCTATGTCGTGGTGCTTAGGACAGCAGGCTGAAAACTAAAATGTATTCCTTTATTAAATTTTCATGACAGTTCTTTACTGCCTGAAAATCATCATAGCAAAACCTAAAGGCATAATTATTATTAAATAGATATACCAAGCCATTTTCAGCCTAGACACAGATGTCGCTGTGGCAATTGTCAAAACTGTCACTTCCCAAGTGCCAGTTTATGCTCCATGCTGATACACTAAAATTACAATAAACATTTGGAAATGACTATGTTCTCACCAATTCTGTCCTACTGCCCTAGTGCCAGGGAGGTCACAGCTGTGAGTCTTATTTTCATTGAATACTTGTGAAAGGAAGAACTTTCCTCATTTCCTCTAAACAGGCTGGTGAAGCGAAACAATGGAAATAAGGATTTCTCTGCACTGAAAGCTTAAAAGGCTCTAAATTGGGAATCTAAAGCATCACTGTTAGTCTAAATAAATTTTCCTACAGATGCTGTTGGTATAAAAAAAGCATCTAATTTATTTAAGTCACTTGAGAGTGTCCGAAATCAACAGTAGCAGGTGCTACAAAAATGACTACTGTAACTTGCCCAAGCTGCAACACACAATTATGCAGCAAGGCATGGGAGGACAGCGCAATGTGCTTTTTAAAAAAAAAGCTGAAAATCAGAATATATTATTTCCAACTGCACTGAGGAAAAGGAATGCTAAAACAAGTTTCACAGCTGGGGATATTTTATAAAAGCCTTGCAAATGTAGACCCACATGGTCTTCCACCATGGCAGAGCAACTGTGTCTTTCCAACGTCAGTCCACAACAACATGGAAAAGATGGCTGAAAGCCAATTCTGAGCATTTTTTCCTCACCACATATTAAAAGGTGTGTCTGAAACATGACTCCGTATATCTCCATTTAGACACTACAAAAGTAATACATTCATTTTCATGCAAAGTTATTATTTTGGAGTTACAGGGCTAACCTGAGGGACCTGGGAGTAGGGGGTCAGAATTCACCAAGGTCATCATTAGAACAAGGGGGAAAAACATCAAAATTGTTAGAAATATCCACAAACTAACATATTCAACTAAACCTTTATTTTTAGATTTAGCTCAATATTCTTTTACATACAGTATGCAAAATACCAAACTATTATCATTCATAGCAAGGAAGATAGACGTGAAGTAACAGCAGTGTTCCACTGCCCTGGAAATTGGCTTAATTTTATGATGAATTAATAAATATATCCCAACACTATCTATCAATGTTTATTTTAGGGGTAACTCAACTGGAGTCAGAGAGCTACATCATGTTTGATTTAATCTCTTTTATTAATCTTAGAATATACCCAGAAGTCAACAACAAACAGTATATGCAAACAGCTTCTGGTTTTGTTTCTGTCCCTAGAAGGGGTAATTTGACATCCACACAGCTGCTTTATGAGTTTTATACCTTATGTTGAAATGTTACAAAATCAGCATTCCAACAATAGATTCTGTTATTCTTGGAAACAAAAGGCTGGAGTGCTGATTGTACCAGAACTGCAATAATAGTTTGGTTTATCCACGTTAGTTCACACATAACTCAGCAAAGCAAATACTCCACTTTATACATTGCATGCAACAAAAATGGAAGAGAAAGAAAGAGAAAACATGGCTGAACAGAACCTCACTGGTTGTTTCCCCTGCTCATAAACCAGCACAAAATGAGTCTCACCATTGTTCCACCTTCCCAGCTGATCAGAATCAGTAAACACTTGATTTAAATAGGGAAGTGTGAACAGGATGAGCAGCTCCATAAAACCCCAATGCTACAGCAGAGCAGAAAATCTCAGTTGGTACTTTTATTATACCTCAGAGGTTGTTTAGCCTGGTTTACTTTTAAAGACTTCTTTAAAGTTTGGAGATATCCTCTGTATAAGAAACTTTTAAAAATGAAAGCCTATACTGTTATGAACCAATCACTGTCCTGGGCCAAAATTTTAATTGCTGCACTACTCTATATACAGAAGAATTAACAGAAAATCAAAAGCAAACTGGGCTACAAATATGCTGTAGGGATGTTCCACTGCCTGGTTAGAGCCTCTGGGGCACAGCAGGGAGTCAGTTCCTCCAGGAAAAAGTGGGGAGGCACGAACTCCTCATTCCACTAACCAAATAGGAAACCAGGAAGACATTGTGATTGGCTGGGGATTATTAACCCATAGGGTGGTTTTTCCACATCAGTCACACACAAAGCAGGTTTAGGATGAAACACAATGGAAGTAGTTTTACTGGGACTAAAAGAAAACCTCATTATACTGGCAAACAGCACCCCAGTTCTAAAGTATTGTGGATTAAAACCAAATGTTTATGACTCATTTTTTAAATGCCCAGTTAAGTTATAGTTAGGGTATATGAGTTCATAGCCTATTCTGCAAAAGAAAAAACTCAAATTACCATTGATAATAACATACAATTAAATTCCAGCTCTAGGGAAAATATTTTTTATAAAATTCCATTCAAAAAACCATTATTCAGTGTGACTGCCTCCTCTTGTGTCAGAAGCAAGCATGTTGAAAAAGCAAACCTTTAAATCTTTCCAAGTGTATGCTGCAAAGCTAAACTCTCCCTTGATATCCAAAAATCAACAATGTCTGTGTTGCAGCTATTTTACAAATGTACTAATTTAAAGCTAACTTTCCTCAGAAAAGTCTTTAAATAAAAGAATAATTTGAGGGCAATAAATAAAAATATTACTTCATCATTAATATGTAAAAGAAAAAATCCCTGTCATCAACCAATGGCTTGGTTTGAAAGCAGTCTCCTTTAGGGAGAATATCAAGCCTATTATGCGAGATGAATCTTAGACATAACAAAGTACTTCTGAATTAAAGATCCAGGAATAAGCTTGAACTGGAGCTGTGTCAGGTTAATTTGAATTATATTTTTTGAAGGACAGTATCTAAATGCAAACATTCTATAACACAAAATAGAAAACAATTTCTAACACAGGGCAGGTAATTGCTCAGCAATGTTAACTCAATGTAGCATTTTCTCATTCCCAGAATTAGTTGGCACAGGAATAAAATGTAAACATGTAATGTAAAGATGAACCCAGCACAATGGAGCATGGAGTCCACAGGAGCCACATGACACAATGGAGCAATGACTTTTGTTACATGGCTTGGAGATGAGGAGCAGTACCCAATCTGATCATGCTAGGATGCTAGTTGGAATTTGATTTTCATGACTCTTAGAATGATGGGGTTTGTTACTTTGGGTTTTTTGTGTGTGGTGACATTTGTTGATCATGCAACAATACTGCAAAGGTCTCAGATGCTCAGAGGTTGTATTGTGCTTGTAAGTGATTATTGGGGCAGCATGCGGAGAACCTCCCGCATGGGAATACATTTGATTTTTGCTGCCAGGCATCAGAAATTTAGAAAAACTGAGGCTAGTTTATTTAAAGATGCTGGGTTTTTTTGGCAACAAAAGTCTCTGGTTGCCCATGCACCTGTGCCATGAGGCTTGACCTTATTCATCCAAATAAACTGAGCCAATTTAAAGGCTGATGACCTACCAGCAAAATATCAAAGTACTGGCAGATGTTCACAGATATGGATTGTGCTCTTACCTGGCCTTCCTGGAACACCTGGTGGGCCAGGGCTACCCTTAGGACCTTCCAGAGGTGGCCCTGGTATTCCTGGTGGACCTGGTGGACCCTGCAGACCAGGGAATCCCTGGAAACCTGGTTCTCCCTTCAGACCTGGAAGTCCAGGGGGTCCTGGTGGGCCAGGTAACCCCAGTTCTCCTTTTTGCCCTGTAAAAGGCCATTTTTGTGAATACTGTTATGAATTTCTATAAAGCCCAAAAGCCAGGTTGCAATGCCATTTCTCTCTCTTGCAGAAGATACAGGTCTGGCCACAACTCCCCTTATTTGCAGAGTGAGACAGTGTAAAATTGTCTAACATTCAGAAAAGAATGAGGGCTAATAATTCTGTCAGGAGAAAGCACTATAGCTTAAAACATTCAAAAGTCTTACTAAATCAGTGATGCTGTAATTCATAAACATCCTTGGAGACTGTAAGCCTACAAATAAAGCTTTCTGTGAAGAAACCTGTCAGTATTAAGACTTCATCCTTTTTTTGAGATATTGTTGAAAATTAAGACATACTTACAAAATTTTCAAATAAGCCTGAGTAATTTAGGAGCTTTAATGCTGCCGGAGAGGAGCAATGTACCAAGTACCTGTACTTTCAAAGCAGCTTAGTTTGTCATCTATTGTATGAATACTTTATTTACTGACACAAACCAGCGAAGTTTCACACAATGCAGTAGGCTATTGCTCTTTGTGCATTTATTCTGGCTGCATAATTGCTAATTTACAAAATATAGAGGTGAGTAATAAAATGTCTTTATTGCCGTGGTTATTTTAAAACAGTCTGGTGAGGAAAAGAAAAATTACTTGTAGTTATAGCATTCATTTGTTATAGAAAATGTAACACCCTTCTTGTTTTTAATGTGTAAATGTATTTTACATTGAACCATTTTAACAAAGGGCAACAGAAAATCCTGGGATTACCTGACAATCCTGGGAGTCCTGGGGGTCCTGGATGCCCAAAACCTGGTAGACCTGAAAATAAGATAGATTGAGACAAGAGTTAATATTTAGCTTTCAGGTCTCCAGGAATGGGAATATGAGGTTTAGAACAATGAAAGTGCAGTTCATCTAAATAAGCAATTTCTTGAGGTTACATGGATTCTCATTCACTCATCATCTTCCCCAAAGTTGAGGTTTTGCTACTGAATGCATCTGTAACTTTCCTAAGTGTTTCCATCCCTTCACAATCCATGCTCTTTTAGATTTTGGGAGTCACTGTGTTTGCATTTTTGTTTGAAGATCTATCTTTGTAGCAGGGATTACATTGTTTATCCACTGTGTAAACTTAGCTGAAGCAATAAAGCTACCATAAAATACAGGAACAGGGGCTGGTGTTAAAGCCCGGTAATAAAATCCAGGAGAGCTGACTGAATTCTTGTCCTGTGCTTCCCTGGCAGCTTGGCAGCCCCCCTTGTGAGCCACCCAGCAGCCAGGAACCACAGTAGTGGCTTTTATAAGGGCAGTTACAGGAATGAAGGATTAGAGCAAGCAGGACATGTCAATGCAGAGTGGAGAGGAGGAAAGAAACAGGAGGGACACCTAACCTGGTTCACCCTTCTGACCCGCTGGTCCAGGGATACCATCTCGACCAGGTTGTCCCTTTTCTCCTGAAGGACCAGGAGGACCAGGACGACCAATATCACCTATAACAGGGACAGAACACATTAGCACAGGCTTGCCTAAACTACAGTAAAGAAAACCAGCATCCCCTTCACCACCATCTGAATCTAAAGGTGTGGTAATGCAATGAAAGATTTACAGGGGTGTTATCTTAAAATTAAACCTTTCTCTCTCTCCCCTGACAATTTAGAAAAGGCTTTTAGGGCTGTGAATTTTCAAGCAGTCACTGTTTGCTAAAAATACAATGCTTTTCTATAGAATAAATGAGGATTTTGCTCCTAAAAACAGGTTAGACCACTGTAATACTTAGCACAAATAAAGCTGGTAAGTACTGAAACAGTTTAATTTTTTTTCAGCAGCTAATGGATGGACAGCAAATACAAATCCTCAAAAGAAAGCTAAAGTTTCTTTCTTTACTGTTCAATTTCAGTGAATTAAGTGCATGCAATGGTGTCTGAGCACCCATGTACATGAAGATTCATTTCCATGATGCTAAAAAGATAAGAAAGGAAGTGCCTTCATGTGTTATGTTTATCACAGAAGCAGCTGATCTCTGCTACACTGTCCATGCTCACCTACTGGTCCAGGTGGTCCAGGCAGGCCAGGAGTGCCTGGAGGGCCCTCAATACCTTTTGGTCCTGGAATTCCTGGTGTTCCTGTAAAGCACAGGCATTTCAATCAAATAATGAACAAAACTGACTTTTCAGCAGATCTTGAAATGCTACAATCTGAGATGCCCTGAGTAAAAGATACTGTATTTATGCTCATTTTGCAGATTTACAGCTGGTCAAGGAGATAAAATATAAAACAGAGAATGTACAGAAACAAAACATACTGGTAAAACTGCCATTACTGCTACTCTCAAGCCTCCTCTTAACTGTTGAGTGTTCATGGCCAAAGACACAGCAACTCTGGCAGTCTGCTATAAAGTTATGTTTCTGCTTGACAACAAATTGAAAACATTATGAACTGGGATTGAATAGTCCTTCCCCAATCCTCTTTTCCTTTCCTGAAAAAGGAACTTAATAAAAATGGTCCTAGAGTTTACGCTGGATTCTGACCCCTACACCATGAGCTGAGTGGGAGAGACCCCTACACCGTGAGCTGGAGGCAGAGAGTGCCTGCTCTGAACAGCACCCAAGCCTGCCTGATCAAGGTAGCATCTCAGTACATATTATGGCTGTTCAGTCTTTTAAGCATGACATGAAGCAGAGGGTAAAAATTGCCAGGTTCATGGTCAGGTTTTGTTTTCTTCTAAGCTTCTTGTTGTTACAACCACAGTTGTAAATTCCATAATTTTCTACATCAGAGCAGCTCAAGCACATTTGTAGAATATCCTTTAGTGCGGTAAATGCAGCAGAGGTAAAGTTTTGTTTCCTTAAATTTTGAATGAAAAAGCTGACATACACCTGTGAACAACCTCTTTTAATATTTTTTAAAGAAAAAAGTCCAAAACCTATTCAAATATTTCAGAGATTTCTCTTTAGAACACATTTTTTTCACAATAGGTGCTATGAAAAAAAGTGCTAAGTTTTTCGGGATGGCACTTTTTTATTGATTCCTGAAGAAAAAATATGGATACTTTTTTTTTTGACCCAAATATTTGGTGTTACAGGAGGTAATAGGGAGTGCTATATAGAGTATTAACTAACACTGCTGCTCCATCCCCTCAGAGCAGATGAATGATTCCAGAAGGCACTCGTAAGAGATGCATTCCCACACTTCTGCAGTGACAATTCCAACAGCACAGAGCTTAGAAGCAGCAGATTGCCAGAAACTCAGAAGCTGGAGTCTCCCCCAGTTACCCACTGTGTTTAGCTGTTTGTGCCAATATTAGCAAGAGGGGAAATGAAAAAAATCTGTTGAGAATTACCTGGGAATCCAGGAAGGCCTGGTTCTCCTTTTGCACCTGGACTGCCTGAAAATCCAGGCAAACCAGGATTTCCAGCTATACCTTTAGAGCCTGGACTACCTGGGTATCCAGGCAAGCCACGATCTCCCTAGAAAACATTAAGCAGAAATAAGAACCCAGACTTTTTAAGATACAAAAGCCCTTACTGTATGTTCCCCATCCTACCATCACATCAAGGTCACAAGTATATTGTATATACCTCTCCTCATACCCAGTTAATGTGAATCATGTCAATACAAAATTAAGGAAAAACATCAATAGTAAAGACTTCAACAGTTTTCCCCTATAATTGTGTACAGTATCAGTTTTTCCTCAGAACTGACATTAAAGTAAAATGTATCTTCCTTTCTTCCAGCAGGATCAGAGATTTTTACCCCATGGTAATGTAGAATAGAAAAGAAACCAGTGCAACTTTAATCATACAATGTTTTTGCTAAGTTAATTGTGCACATCAATTGCAAGGCATCAGTGAAGACTGTTAGACATTCTGAAGATCTTTTTGTCACTTTTTTTGTGGGTGGAAAAAAGGATGATATAGGTAAATATTAATTCAAACACTTTATACAGATTTTAAAATTTAAAGCAGCAGTAACCATGCTATATTAGTAATTTCTTCTTAAATGCACATTTTAATTTTTTAGGAATTAACTACATAATTAGACAGGGGGACAATGAAATTAATTGTATAAATCCCTATCAACTAGGAAAGTGTCACAGCAAAGATAAGGCCACTAAGCAAACCCAACTTGAAAAGTCTGGCAAACAATCTTCCCCTTTAAACTGATTAGATTATATATAAGTATTTTCACTTTTAAAATTATAAATTTTTATCTCACATGAAAAGTCAACCCTGTATTTTACTAATATATTTATATACATATTTACAGTTATACATAATATATATATTAAGTAATAGTTGGGGAGGAAAAATCAACAAAATCTAATTTCCTCATGGAATTTTCAATTGAAAAATTTTGTAAAGATACCTTTGGTCCAGGGGGACCATGGATACCAATGCTTGAAAGACCAGGATCACCTTTCTCCCCTTTCAATCCAGGAAATCCCACAGGCCCAGGCTGCCCCGGACGTCCTGCTACTCCTTGGCTGCCTTTAAGCCCAGGCGCACCTGTCCAGAAGATAAAATGAAATTTAAAAAAACATAAATAAAAATTCTGCATTAATTTACAGAAATCATTCAAAGTACAGCAACCAACTAACCAACTAACCATTTGACTGGTTGGCTTTGAATATATATATTTTTTTTACTTTTAAAACCAAACTAAAAGAATTTCCTAAAAATCTCAATTATGTATGTAAGGCTTTATGCAATCCTCCTCTTTATTGCTATTATTACATACTAGACACAAGCAGAGTCATCTTTAGAGTATATAAAAGGAAAACATTGGCCCAAATGAAGTAAAATTCAAGCACAGAAACTAACCTGGAAGGCCCATCTCTCCCATAGCTCCTTTTAATCCTGGAGGTCCTGTTGGTCCTGGCTGCCCAGGAAGCCCCATGTCTCCCTTGGTGCCTAGGACAGGTGTGATTGAGTTAATTAATGGCAATAATTACAGGTTTCTGATAGCCATACACTCTCATATGAACATGCTCATTATTTGATTACAAGCAATGGATTTGGTGTTCCTTTAGGCCTCATATTGCTTTTCCAAACTTATTTGTGCTAAAATATTCAACACCTTCAGTCTGTTGCAAGCCAAGATTTGAACAGGGCCACTACTTATTTGTTTTGAAGATTAGTCTAATGAAATAGATCAAATCTCAGTCACGAATTTAGTACCATTGGAAGGATTCAGTACTGGTGTGACATGGTCTCTCAGGTGTTCCTCTACAGAATGAAAACATTATCTCTTTCTTACGTGCAACAAGTATTCAGCAGCTTCTATTACAGAATTAAATGCAACCTACAATGCCCAAACTAGTTTGAGTCTTCAGTGGTTAACAATATTCCCCAAGCCCAACAAAATATTTAGATCAAGCCCTACATTAGACACAGCAAGCAAGGACTGAAGAGATTGCAGATAAATTGTTATAGCTGTAGGGAGAAATGGTGTGAAACAGAATTAGTTTTCTTTTTTGCAATTCTTTAAAGCAAATATATGATACCCAGACAGCCTCTGCAAAACATCAATTTGGCCAGTTTCAAAATATAATGCTTATCAATATACAAAATGAACATATGAAATGAAAGTCCTATTGGCAGATTCTCCAGTCATGTTGCTTGCACAAGCAGCAAGTACTTTTCCAGTCATCCTAAAAGACACCTTAATATTTACTGGGATAATTTTAAACTGATTTTCAAACTCAGTTAAACACAATTTAAACTGCTCTTTGATCTGTTGAAGGAAGGAAGGAGCATGTGTTTGGATAATGACTTTACATGTTCCAAAACTGTGCTGCAGTTTTAAGTGCAAATCCCTAAGGTTAGCTTAGATGTAAGTGGATTAACATCCCAACTCCTTGTGATAAAAACACATGCAAATCTTTATGCATCAAAGCTGTCCAGCTAAGGCCTTGTTTACTGACCTGGCAATCCTGGCACACCTGGTGGGCCATGAAGTCCTGGTGGGCCTGGGTCACCTGGGAGACCTTGATAACCTTTCTGGCCTGATAAACCAGGAATACCTCAAGGGAAAAAGACACATTTTATTATTATTACTATCACTACTACTGTATGTTTTCTTTTACCGTAAAAGATCAGATGTAGCTATCGGTGAATAAAAAACCAAGCAGAAATTTTTCTTCACTAAATATAATTCCTCCTACCTTAGCAAAGAAAAGTACCAGAGAACACAAAATATTTGCTCTGGAAAATTTAAAATTACTAGAGAACAGGAATAATATAAGTAAGGAGAGAAAAAAATAACTTAATGACTAACACCAATATACTTCATTCAAAGGGCTGTGTTCTGCATGAGCAGACTGCATTCTAACCTCTGCGTTCACCCAGATTATGTATATTCAAGTTAAATTATATTGCTACACCAAAATCACTTTTGGAGTAATGCATTATAAAAATTAATGCAGGTGTTTCAGCAGACTTTTACAAATTCTATGTGACTGTTATCCCATAAGAACTTTGTGTTGTCTTGCTGATGTAGTTAAACCTTCCTTTCACAGAAGAAGAAAAATAGTGTCTTAGGGTCCTATCTAGGCTTGCAAGTAATTTATACAATAGGTAAATTAGCACAATAATGGCTGGGACGACAATTAGGGAAAAGCATTTTGGCTCTCTTGAAGGTAGAATAGTTTTTACTCTTCTAAACACTAAATTAGAGTTCAAAGGAGACATCAGAACTCTTGGTGGGGGATTAGGAATGAGGGCTGGAGAGGAAGCCAGCAAGAGTGAGAGAACACAGACTTGAAAAATATCTCCAGGCTGCCAGCTTCCCAAGCAGAAACACACACAGAGATGACATTTAGCTCACAGGTGGTACACAGAGACACCCAAAGGGAGAATACAGAGATGGTGCATGAGCAGATGACCTGAGCAATTTCATCCCATATGGCAAAGACCCAAGGGCCTTTGAAACAGCAGGAATGCAGCCAGCACAGCAGCTATGACAACTTTCTCCTCATGCTTAGGAATAACTCCTAGAAGATTGAATTGTAATCCTGCTGAATGCACCTTAGTGCTATTACAAAATTGCCACACGCTAAATAATAGTAACACCTAATGAGTGAGGACATTGCAAACTAATCATTAAGAGGAACTTGGTCACAAAATTTCTTTAAAAAAAGCCTAAATACAAGGCCCTTAAACCACATCTATATTCCAAGTTAATTTTTTTCTGTAAGAATGAATGAACAGTAATGGATTCAGTCACAGCTCACTACTACTGTGTAGAGGACAAACCACCTCCCCATATCCACATGCAAAGTTCTTTACCTGGAACACCTGGCTCGCCTTTTTCTCCTTTTGTTCCCAGCTGTTTGGGATCAATTGTTCCGGGTGGACCTGGCAGACCTGCTTCACCTTTGATGCCTTTCTGCCCCATTGGTCCAGGAGGCCCTGGTGGACCAGGTAATCCACTATTACCTACAGTAGGTACAGCCAAGAAAATAAAAAAAAAATAAAATAAATCCTTAAGGTAGGCTAATGTATTTGTCATGCTTTTTCTTACATAGGAATTCCATGATTTATCATGATGTTGGAATTCACCAAGTGACCAGGCAGTTTATCGGAAGGTGCTCCACGGCATCTTTAGCCCTGGAACAAAGCTGAGTGAATGGAGTGCGCAGGGTGTCTGTCAGCTCTGGACAGCAGAGGAAGCAGCTGTGCCTGTCTGACCCACATCAAGAGTTCCCAAAGCCCCACCATGCTGTGCCTCTGGGACAAAGGGGTAACAGCTACAACAGCTTTGGATTCAGAGCCTCCTTGTTCTAGAGAGGTGAATCGGGTTTTCTTCTACCAAACTCTTTCAAAATTCATCTCCAACAAGGGGGTTGAAAAAATGCAGAGAAAAGAGACTGTGATACCTATATAGCTAATTCTTGATGACTTCATATCCCCAAGCTACTGATTTTCTTCTTCCTGCTGTTTTAAGCAGACTTAAAACACACTTCAGAAATATTGCCCTACTTCAATGCCATTGATTTGAAGGAAATGTTTCTAAAGTAGTTAACAATTCATGACATCAACTAAATAGTGATTGAATGCTATAGCTTAAAAATGCAAAGCAATTCTGAATATCAGCACTGTCACAAGACAATAACTTAGGCAGGTCCCAGAAATTAAAACCTAGATATTAGTATTACAAAACCTCCTTCAACACAGGACAGGGAAAAGACATTCTGCATCCCTTTCAGGGGTGAATAAAACAAACATTACCTTTCAAGCCAGGCAGGCCATTTCTTCCAGGAGTTCCTGGAGGCCCTGGAAGACCAGGAGCTCCCATGACGCCCATCTCACCTTTGGCACCTAAAAGCATTGAACGACATTGTCATTCTAAACAGAAACTGAAAACCTATCAGGTACCTTCAATTTGATTCCCTGGATCTCTATTGTATTTATTAACCAGCACACTGTTTCAAGGGGATTACAACAACTCATTTATTGTATAAATTAAAATCAGATAAAATGACACTTGAAATTGTGGCAATTTTTCCATTTGGTCCTGAGAAGAAAATTTGCACTGCTCTGCTATGGTAGAAAGCATGTTTATATCCATAAGAGGTTTAATTCTCTGGTTTGAAACACAAATACTAGTTGGAACAAACTTGACTTTAGTGAAAGGCAAAAAGACAAGTATACACTACTTCTAGAATATTTTGTACTGCTCCTTCTATCCAAGAGATTCTCCAAATTAATTTTTACTATTTCTATTTCAAAGGGCAAAACAGACTAGCTTAACTGAATAGTCTAACAGTGTAAGAAAAATAATACTTAAAACTAAGTAGCATTTATCATTATTTTCTTTAAACTAATTTTATTCTTAATTATAGCAATGACTAGGAAAAAAAATCACAAAATAAACTAGAGAAGTATCATAACAATGATGATCAAAGCCATGTCTGAAAGTTATGAAAAAGAATAATGTATGAAATATTTAAATCAAGTTATAAGGAAGAGTGAAAAGGTAACAAGGATTTTAATGCAACAAATTTTGTTACTATTTTTTTTAAAAGTATGAGATGTAATGATTACATATATCCAACTTTAATTAGGTAGGATAAACACCTAAGTGTATTAAGCTGGCATGGCCAAGCATTAAGAGCTAACACATGTAACTGCAGTTTTGTCATTCTCCACAGGTAAAATACATGAACTTACCTGGAAATCCAGGTATTCCATCCCTGCCAGGTGGCCCAGGTGAACCCTTAGGCCCTGGTATTCCAGGGGGTCCTGGATATCCCGGAGCTCCTTGGTCACCTGGAGGGCCAGGAATATCGAAGCCTGGAGGACCTGGATCCCCTTTCTCCCCTGGAATGCCTTGCAACCCTAGACAATGTTGTTAAAACACGATCTTTTAGCAAAAAGTCAGGCAAGGCTGAGATCTGTGTGTCTGGGTATAGTACTGTAGGAATAGTTTTAGTTGCAATCCACTCCTAGCACTGATGAAAACGCTGCAATTCTTCTAAAACCACTTATTTTTTAATGACTTCCAAGCATTAGAAGGGCATATTCTCCTGAAGAGAAACATGACTAAAATTTTACTAGAGATGCAGCGCAAATGCAATTCAAATGAATCTCAAAAGGAAAACAGCTCTCTTCAACAACATTTTAAGTCTGATTATTAAAATAAAAAGCCAAAATTATTAGACTAGTTTGTATTTTAAAATTAGGTATTCAGATTCATATATTTCCATTAATTACTCCATTTGCCTACGTTTTAAGATAATAAAAGCTGAATATTTTTGAGGGTCAGCAAAATTCTGCACTGCATTGTATTTTCCTTGAACGAAAAATAACAATTGTCAAAATATGCTTAAAATTGTTCAATGCTAATGACACTGAGCTTGAGGACTGCTGAAGCAAGCGGACAGCTCACTTCCCTCCAGTGCACAGGGTCAGTGAAGATGCTCACTCTGGAAAGCTAGCTGACCAAAAAGGAGAATTTGTAAATCTCAAGTTAAGAAAAGGCTTTGGTAAAGAAACCACAGTACCTGGGGGACCTGAGGTTCAAAAGCCAACAAGTTAGAGCTCATCAGGAAGCTGAGACAGGTAGCAGTAAACAGTTGTAATAGTCATTAAGTTAGGAAACAAAATAAAGTGCATACAGATTAGAGTAAAGACAAAAAAAACCCAAAACAATCTATTTAAAGTTACTGAAAATAGATCTAAATACAGAGAATTCAATGCCAATGCAGATAAGAGAAACCAGACTGCAAGGAAACTTGGCTATCTTTCTCAAAGTGCAGCAACCACTGTATACAGACACCACAAACACAGGTATTTTCAAATATTGATGATACTTTTAATTTTTTCCCCCTCCTTCCTCATCTAGTATTCTCTACAAAAGTGGGGAACAAGCTTTTTCTGATGCATTTCTTACAAAACTCTTATTTCTAGATACTGGCTTGGACCCCTTCCAAACACCAGAGTACACCCTATCAAACAGCTTCTCATTGATTGGTCTCACATTCTATTAAATTGCCCCAAATAGGTATTTTCAAAAGATGTTTCTTCTTTATTACACAGAAAAACTTTCAATATTTTCCCACATTCTTTTAGTTCTATTATGTACGTGCACATTATTACACCCACAGATGGTATATTGCATGTTGCATGCCCTGGCATAGTCTGAGATAATTGACAGTACAGTGCCAAAACCTCATAAAATAACCCCAAGGCAGCAGTGTTCCAACTCTGTAATGGTGACCCCACTCTCAGCTGCAGGAACAAGTTTAGGAGTGATGTCATCGTGTGTTCTTTGCACACTGAAAAGGCAGATTGAATTTCTTGATAGCATAAGCTGTGGACTTCCATTTATTAAATTCTAAGCATGTTCCCCTCTGGCAGCAGCTTATCACTGCTTTAAAGTGTGGTATCATATGCCTGGAGTGGCTATGGAGAGATAAAAACCAAAACACTACCAGATGATGGACAGGGGATACACATGCTCTGTGTTCAAGGGCTTTCTATCAGCAAGTAGGAAGGAAAAAAAAAAAAAGGAACATAATATATAGGACAAACTCCATACTTAAAATGGTAAATATATTTTTTCAAATAGAAAATTTCTGGTATCAAAAATGTAGCCACACCATAATTACAACAATATAAACAACAAAGTAAATTCTGAAGTAATTTGTTACATATTCAAAAAAGAAAAAAAATGTTGAGCTATTGCAAACTATTTAAATTCTGGACAGGGACTTACAAAAAGTTTCCAAATTGCCTGAAAATCAGAGTCCCAGAAACTTTACCCTAATGCTGCATTAAGGAACAGAATCAAAACAGCCTAGTAAAACACACAAGGGATGGAAGAAGGGAATTTAAGGCATTCTGCACAAAACAGAGACAGAGCAGTGCCAAAGGAAATAAGGATTTATCAAGTGGGACCGTCCAGCATGCACCAGATTTCAGAACCCCATGCTGTTAATAGCCACAATGATTATTCAGTACAGACATGAAGAGTGAAAATAGAGGCATTTCAAATCCATCAGCTCTAGTAATCATTGTGCATTTGTCAACATCGGTATGTCGCAGAATAAATCGGTGATCACATGAAATCAAACTCTGGCTAGCACCAGAGGAGATGTTACAGGAAGACAAAAGAACCTGCACTGGATGAAACATTCAAACCCACACTATAATACATCTCCCCCTCACCCCAAAACTAGGCCTGTGTTGCCCTTCTTTTTCAGTTTATTCTCCAGTGCAGCTTGGGACCCTACAGTAAGCACAGCAAGCCAGGCCCCAAGGGACCACTGTGTGCCTTGTCCCAATCCCTTCTGTCCCTAGCTCCCAACACTCAACGCAATCCAGGCTTGCTGGTGCCCTGACCACATATTCCCTGCCTCACTCAGGAAGAATGGATTTAAACATGACCCACACTATGCACGAGAGCAGAATTCAAGCTCCATGGGTCTATTTACTCAACTTCTTGCCTACCTTCAAGTTCAGCACCTTGCTGAATCTCAGCTCACAGTTCACAAAGATCTGAATATGACCAACCAATCCATGATCCATGATCTTAGAGCTGGCCATGACTTTGTCTGCATGCATTGCAAACAACGCCAAGCCCAGTGCTGATGCACAAACACATTCAAATAGTGTAGCACATAGACATGCAACACAAACATTCTACAGTCATGGGAGAAACTGGATGGGTTTGGAAGTGCTTCAGTGCAAGGCATGCTGAAGACCACAAAGTGTTCTCACTGTGGTGACTGCCACATATTTGCAGCATCAAGAGTTTGTGCACAACAAGCCCATTCACTGAATTAAAGGAAAAGGAATTTCCCTGAAGAAACTTTATGAACAGAATGATGTACATACATGCACATGTACCCTTCAGTACTGAGATGAAATAAGTTCATATATTCATCACTCACCAGTAATTTTAGACAAAAGGCAACTAAATTCCCTTCAGAGACATACACCTAATTTTATCACTGTCTATCTGTCTAGTTGAACCTTCAGCATCTTGTATATCTGCTTGCATACGCCAGAAATAACCTATGGGAACCATTCGTGCAAGTTTTACCTGGGGGGCCAACAGGACCTGGAGGTCCTGGAGATCCAGGAGGACCTTGACCACCAATGCCAGGGATGCCTGGTGGGCCTGGAAGTCCTGGTGGTCCACTTGGTCCAGGGTCACCTAAAAGAACACTCTTATTTAATCAAATACTGAACCCATTTCAGAGACATTTGCTTTCAGAGTCCCTGCACATTGTACTTGAAATCTCATCCTTGCATGCAAACAAAAATTGATCTAAAAGAAAAAAACCACACTCCAGAGGCTATTTCTCAAAGCCATAAATTTATCCCCACTCAACATGAACTGCATGAAGTTTATGTTTCTAGGCTACACACACATATATTGCACCATCATCCACATCAAATTCAAAGGATGCTCTCCAGCAAACCAGGCATGCTTAGCAGGTCAGTTCAAACTATGGTCAAGAGCAAGGGTAAATATATTGTTAACTCTGTGCATATGGAAGCACAGTGCATCTAAAATTATTCTACTGATAAAGTTTTACCCCCATATAAACATTATACAGATTAGTATATGATCTAATATACTAAGGGAATATTAGTATATTAATATTAATATTAATATTATTATATAGTTAGTACATGAAGATCTGAATGTACTAACCCACAGATTGGGATTTATTCCCTTAGTTGCCTTTTGAGAACACAATCTTCCATTTACACAGGAAAAATTGATTTTGAAGTAATGGCTCTAAAGTCAGAACTGCTTATATTTAACTGCCATATGCTTCCCAGCACAGCTACATTTTTAAAAGGTCAGTAGGGAACAAAACAGGGGAGAGTTCCCAATACCTTTGGGCCCAGGGGTTCCATCAAAGCCTGCTCGGCCAGGTAGACCAGGGTTTCCTGGGAAGCCAGGATCACCTTTAGGTCCTTGAACTCCTTTTATGCCTGGGGGTCCTGGGGGCCCAGGTGGTCCTGGAACTCCAAATCCACGATCTCCCTATAACAGATCAAAAAAAATTTAAAAGTAGATTTTCTAAGTTCAGTCTCCACTAAAAACGTTAAAAGTAATAATTAAAAATAGCCACCGTCTTAGAGTTCAATTCCTATTTTACTACCCTCACTCAAAATGTCAAGTAAAATATTTTACTTCCCCGCCATCAAAATCTGAGAATAAGAGGTGAAATCCTCCTCACCATCTTCCCAGTGACACAGAAACACCTCTAAGGGAAGTTTTATAGTAAACACAAACGCAGACCTTCTGTCCTGGGAGACCAGGTGGTCCAGGAGGTCCATCCAGACCAGGGTGACCTGGAGTTCCTGGAGCCCCAGGTGGGCCTGGAGTCCCTGGGAAACCTAAACACAACATAAAGATTAGGGCAGCAGAAACGATATCAGAAAGCATTAGAACAACTTCTCCAGACATGCCTAAAGCCCATGAAAAGAGGTTCTGTGTTAGCCCAAGCATACTTGAAGAGGTACCCATTCAGGTGAGAGAACTTCTGAGAATTCAGTCTTTGCCACAAAGGGTCTCTGGGACTCTCAGAAGGGGAAATCCCTATGCCATGAACTTTTACAAAAATCACAAGCAGTTCACATCAGAAATATTAACATCTTGAGGCAGCATTTGGAAATAATCTATTGATTCAAGCTCATTTCCCAAAGTTGTACCCACTTTCGTGTTATTGGTTTACTGAAGAATGTAAGCTACTGAGAAGGAGCAGGACAGTGAACAGAGTAATAAGAGCTCAGCAGTTTTTTTTCCTGGTATTTCTGAAACCATTTAATCAGACTGCTACCAACACCCTGCCCAACAGCATGTGAGGTTGTATCTGACTCTGTCAGTGGTTTTCTTTTTGTACTACTGCATTTTTATTTGAATTTTCCTAAAAAAGAACTGTTATTCCTATTCCAATATCTTTGCCTGAGAGCCTCTCGATTTCAAGATTATAATAATTTGGGGGGTTTGGGGTGGGGGTTGGGTTTACATTTTTCCATTTCAAGGGAGGTTCCTGACTTCCTTAGACACCTGTCTTTTCAAACCAAGATGTATAGTTTTAGGAAAACATTTTTTAAAAGATTCTAGAAACAGAAGTCAACTTCCTAGTAAAAAGTGAAGAGTCACTACCCCTTATGTTCCCTCTTCCAGCCAGTACAATACAGTAAGCATACCCTTTGGGCCTGGTGGACCTGGAAGTCCAATACCAGGAATACCTGGCTCTCCCTTTGCACCTGGGATGCCGGGTAAACCACGCTGACCTGGCTGACCAGGATCTCCTGTAAAAAGAGTTATCCATCAACAGTTATCCAGAACCAGAATAAAAAGCTCTTGGAATTCCCTGGGTATCTATCTGCTTCCTTACCTGGAAGACCTGGATCACCATTTCTTCCTGGAGGACCAGGGGGACCAGGAACTCCTGGTTCTGTAATAGTCTGGCCAGGGTCACCTTTTGGACCTAAAACCAAAAAGCAGAAATATGAATCACTCAGTAGGAGTTTCGTTTCTGTTTTTGTTTCCACAGAAAAAGATGCCAGTCCTATCCCAAGCTTACAAAGAACTCAGACACCGGCAATACTTTATTCAATAGGTTCTCCAGTCCCAAGCCCCACAAAGCACTTAGAGGCTCAAAAGCCCTGTTCAATGTTCAGACAATATTTCTGAACTGTTACTTTTTAATAGCCTCATCCTAAGTACCATCATGTGAATAGTATTTTCCATAACTGACACCAGCACAACTTGAATAGGATCTGTGTAATTGACAAGAAAGTAACAAAAGCCAACTTTTTCAAAGCACTCCCTTTTTTCCCAAACCTGTTGTATCTGCAGTATGGCCAAGCATACAATGTATGCTTGTAGTTAAAATGCACTTCCACTTCAGTCACTGGGATAGGGAGAAGCTCTCCTGGAGGTCAGAGCAGAAGGTGAGGCACGTGGCTTAAGTGATATGGCACAGATACTGCTCTCCCTGTGGTTCTGTGAGGACCCTCATTAAGTGGGGGTCACAAAGCCTATAGGAAAAGTTTAGAGGTAGCATTATGTTCTGAGAACTACCTAGAGCAAAAGGGGAAAAATTTGACATTGCAGCATTTGCTCAACAGCACACAGAGACCAACTCACCCGGAACACCAGGAGGCCCTGGACGGCCGGATACACCTTGGATACCCTTTTCACCAGGTGAGCCTTGTGGACCAAAACCAGGAGGTCCAGGAAGGCCTTTTTCTCCAGGAAGGCCTGGTATCCCTGGTTTACCTGGAATACCCATTTCTCCTTTGAATGCAATACTACCCTGAAAATAGAAAGAGCATGATGGGAAAGATCATGTACTTACTATCAAGAGTGAAGTGTTTCATGGCTTCTGCTTTGAAACTCTCTGGAAGTTTCCATCCTCTCAGCTCTCATTAGCTGCCTACATCTTGCTAACATGGTAGAAAGCAGCCCTAAACCTGGATACTTAGCTACTCCCAGTACATAGGTGAAATGTAGACAATGGCAGAAGGGACCCTCTGACACTGCCCAAGGGAGCCTTGGATTATTTCTAGAGCACTGTCAGATTTAGGAGGTACCTCAGTGTATCATCACTAGATTGGCATTTACTGAAGAGAATTCCTGCCTTATCTATCACATACAGAGAATGTGCATTTGTGCCAGTTTTCTTATCTGCACTCTGTCAAGTGCATGCAGGACTTCCCAAAACATCCATCCAGTCAAAGACAGCCTAAAATGGAACTCACGGGTTCCCCCTTAGGGCCAGGCAAACCTGGCAGTCCATCTCGTCCAGGAGTGCCATCTATGCCAGGAAGACCTGGAGGTCCTGGGAGGCCAGGGTCTCCTTTGTCACCTTTCATTCTTGGAGAAGTCAAGACATCCCCTGGGTCTCCTTTAGGACCAGGTCTGCCAGGAGCACCTGGGATGCCTGGAAAGCCCTGAGGGAAGAAAAAAAAAAAAAAAAGAAGAGGAAGAAGAAGAGGGAAAAAAGATATTTGAGTTTTTCTTTCACTCCCTCTCTGAGTATGGAACAATATATGAATCATGCATTCAAGGTACTTATGGACAAAAAATAATGTATTAGACAAAATTTAATATTTTGTTTATAGATCTACCTATCATGCAAGACAAATGAGACACTATTTTCCCCTCCAGAACATAACACCAGCACTTACTGGTGGCCCTACAAGGCCAGTTAATCCAGGAAGCCCCTTTTCACCTTTTGGTCCGGGAAAGCCAGGAGAACCTGAGTAGCACAGAAAAACAGTAAAGTAAAAGAAAAACAAATCTGGAGAGGCTGCAATATCAAGCATGCTGTTTCATTGGTAATAACTAAGTTGTGTTAAAACCAGACAAAGTTTACTCTGGGTTTTGTTTTTTTTTTTGAGAGCTTCATTTTATTTGAGCAGAAACAAATTTGCAACTCTAAATTGAACCAGTAGAGTAAAAAAAAAAAATCATGCTTTTAAAAAAGCTCCAGCTCCTCCATTATTCCAGGAATAGCAGTAGTATAAGTTAGATTTTCTCTCTCAGTTAAATCTACAGCAGACTCTAAACCTTCAATATGCAGAATGCTTGCAAGGCTGTCTTTGAACAGAGAAATATTTTTCAAAGACTACATTTTCAAAGAATGAGTGTTTGTTTTACACATGCCCATCTTGTTTATTTCCAACTGTGCAAAATACAACATGTACCAACTCTGCACTGGAACTGATAAATGCTTATTTGAACTTGTACACAATATACAGATATATTGTTACCATTGTACATGGACTCCCTGATAGAAAAGTGGCTTTAAACAGCATGTTAAGCACACTAGTGAAGACTTTAGCTCTACCTGGACTACCCGGAGGTCCTGGTGGTCCTCTCTCCCCAGGAGGACCAATTACTCCAGTTCCTATGCAGTTGAAGCATGTGTCTCCTCGATCACCTAAAGATTTGCATTGAAAAAGTGTACTTGAGCATCAGGTTTTAGAAAATATTAAAAGAATTCAGCACAACAGCAACTGTTTTCTTGGTACTGATCTATAATATCAGGTCCAAAGTGACTAGTTCAAATAATTATTGCTTAAATATTAGAAGCCTCCTCTCTCCTCCCGACCACCGCAAGTTAAACTGAAGCTTTTTGGTGGCTAGGAGTCAGAAAACCAATATCAGATATGATTAGAATGTATTTATGAAAGTGCAAAATAATTAAAACAGTGCTTTCAAAAACAGAAAATAAAACCATGGACTTTTTTTCTCAGCAAGTGTCCTCTTTTAAAGTAGGTACGTGACACTTCTAACTACAGCTTTAAATGAAATATATCAAAATCCCAAACTTAATTAAACTCCAAGAGTGCAAAATAAATACTGGGAACATTTCATTGATTTGAAAATAGACTAAAAGTATTTAACTAGAAAAAAAATATTGGTTTCAAGAAGCTTAGGAATTTCCTTCACATACAGACTTATGTGACATTCATCAGTGAAATATTTGAGCATTTAATTTAGGTTAATGAGTTAATCCTTCAATCGCCATGAGAAAAAATATTTCTTGTTGAAGTGAGTAAACATTAAGTGAGATGCCTAAAGTAATTTATGATGTCCACGGTTGGGCTAGGAAAAGATTCTCACTTACCCATATCAGCATCCTCATTGCAAGGTTGTCTTTTTGGAAACAAGGATATATATTAAATATGACTTTCTTTTTCTTAGCAAACAAACTCACTGCAGAGTGACCAACTCAAATTAGGAGTCTTGTATTTATAATTTTAATGCTGCTTTCCATAAAAAACATCAAATTTATTAATGAACTAGAAAACATTCTCACACAGACTTGGCCAGTGCTGTTACAAAGTACCCAGTTTTGATCTGCCTGGGAGATTCTCATAAACCTCAAGTTCCATTCTACTTTATTCAAGATCCATGTTAGACATTGGTCATACCCTCAGTCAGTCAGACTCCTGTGCTTTAATATTAGGTGAAGGAGTATCCTACACTCAAAGCAAACAGCTGTCTTACTCAGAGACATAAAGCATCTGCCCTCACTGGGAAGGGGCACCATTAATCATTATTTAATGCAGGCTTTCCATTTTTTTTACCAAGTTTCAAAAAAAGGAGAAAAATAGAAAATATAGCTATGACAATTCACCTTTTTGGCCTCGTTCCCCTGTAAAACCTTGTTGTCCTGGAATTCCTGGAGGACCTGGTGGCCCTTGCTCACATAATTCTTTACCTAAGGAAAATCAGGAGAAGTTTATTTATCTATTTGTGTTAGACTCACAGCAGCACCAAATGCATGCATTCAGTACAAAAATGTATTTGTGTGGATATTTTAATACACCACTATAATCACAGACAAAATATTTTGGCAACTCAAACAAGACTACTGTTGAAAAGCCTCACATGTAATTCAATCTCAAAAGGAAACAATGATATTACACAACAATAATCGATTCTTTACAACCTTAACCATCTTCCATTGCTTCCCACAGCCTACACACTTTCATTACTACACCTCATTCTGATATTCAGCTTCATATCATAAAAACATACCTATGAATCATCATCAGAGCAAGGGCACTTCAAATGCCAATGCCATCTAGACACTAAATTCCTCCCTGGACCATGCTAGCCCCCTCCACTGCAGCTTTCCAGATCTTATATTCCATCTGCCATTCACTACTCTCATACCAAGAAAATGAGCTAAGTGCTTTCATCCAAACTGTCCACTCCAAAGCTAATTTCATGTGGTCTACACACTAGAATATTATGAAATGAAACTGGAATTCCATGAAAAGTTACACCTTTGACTCTCCTACTATCACAACTCTTAGTAGGGAAAAAAAAACTGTGTACTTAAGCCTAAGGTTCTCCTACAGATGTCTAGGTTTGCAATGGGAGCAACTTGGAGAATGTATAGGAATAGAATCCCATGGTCTTCAGCTGCTGATAAATGACATCTTTGGAGGTGGAATTAAAATAACCCAAACAAACAAACCACAGAAACACAAACCTAAACAAATGTCAAAGCTGTTTAGTCTCCTCTACTTGCTGTTTATGTGATCATGACTTACCAGGAGCAATAGATGGTGCAGGTGGCCCTGGGGGACCTGGTGGTCCTGGAGGTCCTTGTGGTCCCTCAACTCCTGGTTGCCCAGGAATAGAAACGCCAGGTAAACCTGGATCTCCCTTCTGTCCTCTCTCACCAGGTAAGCCAGGTGGGCCGGGAGGTCCAACAGTAGTGATCCCTAAGACAGGAAGGATTTAGTTACTTGCTAGCTTAATGGTTTACATCACATTTTTGCACAGATGACAGTGATATACATTTCACATTTTTCACATGTTTGAAAAATCGACCTGAGACTTAACAACTAAGTTTATAACGGGGAAAAAAACCCTAAAACCCACAACTAATGAAAGTATTGATGAGAAAAAAAGAAGATATATATAAACTGTAACATTAGAATCATGATGTTCTTCTCTGTGCATGTATAATGTACATACAGGTGTCACTACTCACTCCCATGGTAGACTCAGATCATCTCCTACTAGACTTGTGGTACACAAACTTCCTCTGTGTAATACAATAATAATATAATAATATAGTAATATATGTATTATAATATTAATAATAGATAGATGATATAATAATACATTATAGCTAGTATAATATATATATATAATATTATAGATAATATTATAATTAGAGATTATAATAATGTATTATAGATAAGTGATACGGGCTAGATTACCTCTAGGAGTATTAAGCTAGTATCTGATTAGCATTCTCAGTTCATCACAGCAAGGGCAATGAATGTTCAAAATTCCTCACATTATCCCCAGAAGTTCAAGACTACCCTTCAAGCTCAAAGGCAGCTCTAAATATTCTGCCTACTGTTAAAAGGAGTGCATAAAGACTGTGAAGCCAAATACCACAAACAATATATGTTTGAGCAAACAACTTAATTTAAAGCTTGCACTCCTACCTGGAGATCCTGGGAAGCCAGGTGGGCCTGGCCTACCAGAGAATCCACGCTCTCCTTTGGCTCCTGGAAGTCCTGGCAATCCTTTGCTACCTTTTGGTCCCACTGTTGCACCAATGCCTGGCCTTGGAACAACCTGTAAATGTTTCATACTCATGTGAAACTACTTGCCAAGAAAAGAGTCATAGGAATCATAGAGAGATGTGAGGGAGGGAAAGTTCAACATACTTTGAACCTTATGTCAACAACAGGATGCTTTCCCCACTCAACTGAATTACAAGGGAAAATTCCAGTAAAGAGCACTCCCCAATAGAAAGCTGTTTGCCTGCCAAGCCAACATAGTTACAACAGGCTGCAGTGAGGTTTACACAGTCCTGCTGTTCTGAGGTTATAGTCTAGCCTGTGTTTGTGACCTGGCAAATCCCTGAGCACAGAACTGATCTTGAAAGAAGGAAACCATTGTTTCTGTTAGTGTATATATGAAAAATTTTCTGGTGCTCTTGGTGCTGTACCCAGAGATAGGACTCTCACTCAGCCGAGAACTACAATGAAACACTGTCAACAAAATGCAGGAAAAAAAAAGGATCTGGAACTTACAATTCCAGGAGGACCAGGGGGACCCATGTCACCTTTTTCACCCTACCAATGAAATTAAGAGCATTTCTGATACTGTGCAGCAGAACATAAACAAGTTATTGCAAATATTCCTCAACGCTGTAATAGCATAGGCAATGCAATTACAACTCAGGTAGAACAGAAATCAGTGATGGCAAATTTACAATCTATTACAGCAATATTGACAAAAATCCTGGCATACCTTTTCTCCATCTCTTCCTGGAGCACCATTTATTCCAGGCCCACCAGGTAAACCCTTCAAGACAAGGGAAAAAATATAATCACACTCAGATCTTCTCCATATCAAAATAAAACCTTATAAGGAGTCTGCTTAGATTAAAAGCATAATTTTTACTCACATCCCTACCAGGCTGACCAGGTTCTCCATCTTTGCCAGGCTTTCCCTTCAAAGACAAATATTCATTGAAATAAAATGCTTCATTGGTGAAGAATTCTTACAGAAATTATGCAACTTTTTTCCCATTTTTCAATAAACCAAACTCCATCCAGAATGCAGTCCTTGAGACAACACATCAAAGACATCAGTCATAACCAATGAAGTTACCTAAATGGTGGTTTCCATTTTGAAAACCAGAACACAAAACCACAACAGTCTCAGAAATGCTGGGTAAATACAACATGAAAATTACCTCAGGTTAACTACAGCTGATTTGTTGTGTTTATTACTCCATTTATTTTAGGATTAGAGAAATTCTTTATTTCAAAAACAGATAGAAACTGCCTAAACAGTAAAACACTGTATTTAATTAGAAATTAGTGTAAAGTGACCAGTGAAACTAAATAAAACTTTGTGTTTGAATTTTAACTCTCCTTTATATCAACATGATTTTCTCATTAGTATCACTGAAAATATAAGATGTAGTTCTACTCAAATAAGTGATTTCTGAAAAACATATTCTTGCTGAACAGATTTGTTATTGCTGCAATAAAAGCAGGGCAAGCTCCACTTTATTCCAGACCATTCACTGGGCAGACAAATAGCACTTTATTGTCAGTTACAGAAGCCATGTGTGGGGACACCTGCTGAAACAGAACTAGAGCAGGTAATGGAGCTTCACCTAGTGAACCTTCCTCAGTGCCATGATCAGCTCTCAGACATTGAGAAGTTGATAATAGGACTTGATGGATTCAGTGAGTTAGAGTATAATGTGATTTGTCAAGTTTGTTTTCACTAGTGATGAGTTCTAAATCTCAAAACTGAGGTTTTAAGATTTCGTGTGAATGTGCAGATCTGTTAGAATACATAGACATTTTTATGAGTATATCTGAAATGGCTTTGAGCCTCACAGAATCATATAGAGCCCTAAAATGCAACTTTAAAGTAACTTAATTGCAAAACTGCACTGCAAGTATGCAGTGTGCCCAGATTCAGAGTAATAAAACCAAATGAAAATATTGGTAAACTAGCTTTTGACAAAAGCATCTGACATATCCCCTCAGGACTTTTATCCTTTCAGATCTTTGCAAGTTTATGTGGTTCCCATTGATTTATGCAGAGAAAAGCAGCAATTCAAAACCCACTCAAAATATAATGAGACTTTTGGCTTGGTAAATCTGCTTGTCATGTTCTTTAAAAGACACAAAACAAAGCCCTTCTATAAATCTCAGCAACTAAGAGGGATTTTATCTGGAGTACCAAACATTTGTTTCCACTGTATTTCCTTCCTGTGGAATTTGGAAAACCTACTACTACCATGTTTCTAAACAGTGTTTATATATTGTCCATTTAACCTGAGCAGAACTTGTGTCTCAATTTTCAAAGGTGCCCATTTTGTTGGAACAATGCATTCAGAAGCTATGGAAGTGAAGATACTGAATGGTTTAAACTGGTTACAGCCTCTCTTTTCTTTGCTGGTCCAACCCATGTTATTTTTATCCTATTTCTCAGCACTTTTATGATCTTCTTCATCTTTTCTGAGCTGTGATATCCAAGTATATTTAAATTCCAGGATTTATTTGAGTCTGGTTAGGAAAAAAGTGACTCTTGCTATATCAAGCTATCCTGACTCCCGCCTTCCCCAGATAACACATAAATTGAGGCAGTCTTGTGGGAAGTGACAAACAGACTTTTGGTCTTAACAGTGTTCAGAGACTTGGTTTTGTGAGCCAACTCACAAGCAAATCCACCAAGAATGAGTTTAAATGGACAAGCTTTTTAATATAAGTATACACACCAATCTCATGCTGCTTGGCAACCCAGTACATAGCAAACTGAATGAAGACCCTTTCTAAAAGGAAACAGAACACTGCTCCAGACAAGCAGTCCAACAACTTTGAAGTTGTTAACCAGATTTATTTTCTCCTGCCACCCAACTAAGATCTACATGTAGATAATTCTATCAGAAGGCACCAAGAGCCATAACCAGAACCATTGTCATGACCCCTGTGCATCATTTACAAGTTGTCAGGTTACAAGGAGAAAAAAAAATAGTCTCTTACCCATAAACTGATGGCCCCACCTGAATTCAACATTTGCTTAATTGTCAAAGATAACACTGAATGGAAAAGTAAATGTTTGGTTAAACAGACTACTTACTCTTTTGCCTGGTTCTCCTTGCTCACCTTTTTCACCTTTTACACCACCAGGAAGACCCTGAACACACAAACATCATCTTAAACTGAGCCCACAAGGCAGAGTAGAATGAAGTTAGAGTTCTGATACAGATGCAAAAAAATAGAACTAAGAGTTCTACTCACAGGAGGACCTGGTGGCCCAGGAAGTCCTGGTGGGCCTGGATCACCTGGAATACCCTGTCAAGCACAGGCAGAGAAAGAGAGGATTAATGCCTTCATCACTCCCTAGCAGCCCAGTTGACTTTTTTTCTTAAATAGAATATTTTTGCTGTCATTTAGATTCCAAGTTATAAAGGATCACATTTATTCTGTCTTTGTGTGGAATTTCAAGTGAATCTATAAATTTTATTAACTGCTCATCCTATTTATTTAGATGACTCACTCCACTAAAACCACAAATACATCCTGCATGCACTGCAGCAGCTGATTTGGTGGCCTGCAGGTGCTATCCAATAGTAAAGAGAAGAAAGGAAAAAAGGAATAACAAACAAATGCCAGATCCTGCTGAAATTATAGGAGCAACAGTCATTAGATTACTGGTAATTGCTGAAGTTGAAAGGCCATCAGGATCAAATTGTGTTTGTCAGAAAAGTGTCACAGGATCATTGTGTTAACAAGTTCTCATTTCTATTTTGTCTTATTACACCTTTATTAAAAGTTATTAAATTTTTTCACCTTTAATGTAAAGAAAAGTTACAGGCTACTGCATCCACAAAAAGTTTCTGTGCAGTTTCTATTGTTTTCTTGAAGTCATCCCAGACTTCTACCAGTCCATCTATACACTTGATTTTAGTAAAAGATCATAAGTGGAGCCACACACTGGAACTCCATGTGCATTTCACAAAAAAGTAACTGCAATGTTGACATTTTTTACTGATTGTATACTACCAATCATAAACTTTGCTGAAATAAAAAACAACTTGCAAACTTGGAAATCATCATAAATGTTGGTCAAAGGCAATGTTTGTCAGAATGTTTATAATTCTTAGTGCTTTAAAAGGAATGTAGGTCGAATGCTTTTACTTTGTACATTGACATAAATTAGTGCCAGTATAATTAGTCCTTCAGGAGTCCCTGATGATAGAATCAAATTACTCTGACCCAAATAAAATCAGAAGAATTTTTGCTTCAACAACAGTGTGATCAAAATGTCACCTTGTGTTTTCTTAGAATTATAAAGACACACAATGTCGTTCCTTATTTTTTGTCCTATCACCTAATTACAGACAAAACACCAGCAATCTTTCTAGGATGACTGTGCACTGCAAGTGTACACCAGTACATAGTTCTAGTTAACGCCTTTGTGGTGCTTACTGTTCTTCTGAAAGGAAAAGTAACGAATAGTTTTGATCAAGATGAAAGGCAGAATTGCCCTATACCTTGCTAAAATAAAATACTGCTGTGTCCCAAAGCTTTCTTCCCTGATTCATTTCCCAAGATAAGAAGATGGAAAAGAGGAAACTGATCCAAATACCGATGGGATAAATTAATAGTTTAAAGTTCAGTTACTACAGTGACATTTGCAAAAAAATCAGAGCACAAAAATCATCACTCAACAGTTTTCCCTCGAAGTATCTACCTCAATTCTTCTATTACCAGGGTGGTATTTGAGAGTATCACAAAAAGGAAAATGTGACATCCAGGCACCCATGATCCAGCTAGTTTCACTAAGACTGTCTATGGCACCCAGAACTAAACAGTACTGCAGGATGTTCCCCACTGAAAAAGAAATAGAAAAAAATGTAATAACTTTTAAAATGCTAACTCCCAATGACATTCTGACATTTATGGGTAGAGAGGGGTCCATAGAAATCAAACCAGTATTTTGAGCTTACTTGTCACAATATGACTGATATTTACTTTTAAGATGAAACAGAAACAGGGAAAGCACTTTATTCAAACCACAAGGAATAAAGATCTTGGGGCATCACCAATAACAAAAAAAGAAGAAATTGAATTAAAAATTTTTGAAAGACTTCTTCACAATGGATGACACAGCTGGTTAATTAGTGGGAATCTGAATCCCCAGACTACTTTGAAAATTGCAATTCTGGGTGTTCCAAGAAATGGCAGTATTTTAACTGCTTTTAATGTTACTGTGAACTGCCTTTAAGAGTTTCTTTAGAATACTTATTTTACTAAGGAAAGTAACAACTAGTGTGACTGGCATGCTTTCTATTACAGGAAAAGTACTCAGATCTAGAATATTCACTACTCTGAGAAAAAAAATAGAACCTCTGCAGTAAGCAGGATGTGAACATATATGAGCCAAACCAACAGAGGCTGCAGCTTGATCCCACGTTCACCGCAGATGAGTATAGTGTCCCACTCACCTGATCTCCTTTCTGAAACTCAATGTCATTTGGTCTTTTCTGTTCTCCAATTTGTCCTGGTGGCCCTGGAGGTCCCTGAAGACCTTGTTCACCCTAATGTGTAGGAAGATACAGTTTGTTACAGGCAATATAAGCAAAAATGGCAAGCATAAGTACTTTGAAAGCAGTAAGAGAAAATATCATTATAATCACCTACTCACTTTTTCACCCTTGGGTCCTTGGAAATTCAAACCCATATTACCCTGCAAAAAGTATAACTCATCAGCCCTTAGAAGTCAGAAACAGAAAGAGAAAGAAAATAGTCCACCAGCAGCATCAATATGAAAAAGATAATACCTTGGGTCCTGGCAGCCCTGGTGGACCAGGAGATCCCTATCAAAAAAGGAAACCAAAGAACAAGTCACTTAAAAGCACTTTACAAACCCCTGTAGAAAAAAAAAAAACAAAAACCACCACCAACGTTCCAGCTTTGATTCCTGTGAATTATCTCCATACTGACAAGTCACCTTGCCTGCCTTTGAAAATTCATGCTATTCAATTTCACAAATATGTAAGAAACTAGTTTTTCCCTTAAGTGAGAGCATAAAATTAAATTAAACATTCAGGCATTAGACATCATAGTCTAAATAAACTAAATCTTGTCTCATGTTTCACACAAGTAAGAAGCCTTCAATTCAGCACAATTTAAAGCAAAAAGATGTCTAGGAACAGGTTGTTTCAGAACTATCTTATTTAAATGTGCACAGCAACAGCTCCAGGTCGAACTGAATGCATGGTTGCTGCTGCCCTCATACCAAGTCCTGACTACCATGATCTCTGCAATTTACTGACCTGCCTCTGAGAACCCAAAATGAAGTAGTAACTGCCCCATTTAATTCTTCATGAGCAACAGGTTAAAGAAACTTACCGTCAAACCTGGGGGCCCTCGAGGGCCAATTGGACCTGGTATTCCCATGGAGCCTGGTGGGCCCTGTTGAGGAAGGGGAGGACGCCATGAGAAGCATCTTTTTATGAAAAAAAAAACCAAACTGTGAGAGCTTTAAGCTCAAATAACCCAACAGCTGGCATCCCATACATGTCAAATCAATGCAGCTGACCACTAACCTACTAATCTATCCTTGGGGAACGACCTAAACCTTAGGAGAGTTCTGTTCTTAACACCAATGCATCTCTTTGGATAAGATAAAGGAATGCTTTTTTGTTTGTTTTGAAGTACTTTTGCTTTTTTTTTTCTCTTCATTCACTGAATAACAAAACACTGTATTTGTGATTCCTCCCAGCCAGAAACAGACAATAGGGAAGCACAGATCAGAGGACCAGAAATGCTAACAGGCTCAGTTTGGCCACGGAATAGTGTGGGGCTTGCCTCTCTGTACCAGGAAATGTGAGTCTGGCTTCTGTCCAGTTCAGACTGATAGACTCATTTTCGGCTCCCCTTGTTTTTCCACTCAAGCAATGAATGACTCAGTGGGGAACCACATGGCCTGGAGTCACTAGCTGTTTTCACAGAGCACTGCTGGGAGAACAGAAATACTGTTCAGGAGGTGCAACATGAGGAGAACAGCTGAGGCATTACCATCTCCTTCCCACCATCCAAAACAGCAGCTACAGCCAGAAAGCCAGATATGACTGACTCAGAGTGAAGAAGGGAAGGGAACTCCAGAACTGATACAAAGAATGTCTAGGAAGGGGTAAGAGGCAGGGAAAACAGAGAAGCAAATCAGTAACTGAGTACTGCTGTCTGCTGGATACCACCTTCCTGATCAGCGGACCTTTCTTCCTTCTGCAGGTCACCCTATTAAGAGCAATATGGAATCACGCACTTTCCCTCAAGCCATAAATCAGAGGTAGTTTAAATATGAGCCCTGCATCTCCAAGAAAACATATGAAACCCCAAGCATCAAGTTGCGAATTTCCTATAATGAGACTACTTTTCATGTTATCTTTTTGTCAGAACACAGCCTAATAATATTTTATGCAACTTACAGGTATGCCTGGAAGACCTGGAAATCCTGGGTCACCTTTCTGTCCTGGCAGCAAGGATGTAATTATTTCACCTGCTTCACCCTAGAAAAAATACAGCTGACTTTAATTAACAACACATTCTACAATTCCTTACTATCATCTTGACTCCAAAAGACACGTGGTAGCTCCCAAGACTTTTAAGAGACTCTGAGCTATGCTACACCCTAGCAGTACACTTTAATACTAGATACTCTAAGAATCTAGCACTAGATTCTCCAAGAATAGTTCTGTTTAGGAGAGGTGAAGATTCTAAATGGCTAAACTAACAATTATTAAAAGGTTTATTTCGTACAAAGATATCAGCATTGATTTAAATTCCAAAATATTAGGGGGATTGAAACACAAATTCTGCACAAGAGAAACATTCCAGCTCCATGTGAAAACAGTGGATAGGTCACAATAGAAAAAAGGCTCATTCAGCTTTTTCCAATGTCCTAGCTCATGAGATTAGTGCTGAGTGTGCTGTTACAGCATGCTTTGTGGTCTGTATTGAAGTAGTTTCTTATTGATTTCAGGGAATATCTTTGTTTGGAAAGTGTATGTTCTGATGAGATTGTCCTTTAGTATCTCTTTAATAATGGGAACAAAATAAACTAAGAAAGACAATTCAGCTTACTAGTCCAAATTTTCCAGTACCAGTGTTATGCTGTCCTCTCAGGAGTTTAGCAGTGTAATTCTGTGGGTGAAGTTTCCTCCTAAACAGATTTAAATCAAAACTGATGCTTTGGCCCATGCTAATTGGTCAAAGGTACAAAAAAAACCTTAAAAAAATAAAAGATTCAACATTAGATCATGTGACTGTTTAGATTAAGGAGAAAAGGCCACCTATGTAACATATAGAATACAAGAAAACATTTTCAAAAGGAACAAAAGATGTTGTACTATTCTTGTCACTGGGTGTTTTAGGTCACTATTGTTTAGTCTTTAGGAGTGTTTTGAGTATGCACAGGCAGACTAATGGTGCATGTGAATGTTTGTAGTTTGTTAACTTGATGCTTCAACACTGACTCTTCACAGTCCCAAGGAAACAGCTTCAGGAAACACTCTGCGACTTCTCAAGCTACTGACCCAAAGAAGCTACTGCAGAGTTTCCAGTTAGCTGCACTGGAGCGGTCTAGAAAAACCAAGAATATCACTCCAGGTTCCACTGGATGCACACAGTCTTGCATGAAACAAGCAGGTTACTCACGTCAGATCACACTGCACACCCATGTCTGGTAAATACCTGGAAGTGCGAGTACAGCACACTCACCTTCATACCTGGCAGACCAGGGGGTCCCTTTGTTTAAAAGAAACAGAAAAATAAAAGGAAGATCAATATAAATAAATTACTAGTATGTTGTTTGCAAACCGCTAATCAGATCTATACCATGAGGCAAACATTGAAGAGAGAAATTTATAACAATATGTAGAACAAGGGAAAATACATTTTTTATGAACTTCAAAATCAAATGGGGAACTTAGAGAAGAACTTTCATAGTGCATGTAGAGCATTAGAAGTATTTTAGTTCCCTTTCTTAGCAATTTGTTTCTATATTGCCTCCTATTATCCATCCCATCTACTACATCTCTGTTCGTACTTTGGTTCTGTCAGTCACTTTACTATCCTTGTGTTTTATACTGAAAACACCCTACCCTGGGTCTTTTTTCTGACCCATTAATCACCAGTAATACTCTTTAGATATATGAGATGACATTTTCAAGATCTTTCTTCCCTGACATGTATGCATGTATTTGTATTTTTCTGCAGGTGGTAAAGCATCTCAGCATGTGAGAATTCAAAGGGGTTTTTAAGCTTTACCACAGGATGCAGCAGAAAAACTCACTTTCACTGTTTTAAAATACTCTGATTAAATATTAAAAAAAAACCCAATTTATTAAAAGAAAAACTGAAAAAAGAGGCTGATATTTATCTAATTTTTCACAGTAGAAGCCTTTCAGTGGATTACAAGATTGAGAAATCTTTTACTTACAGGAGGCCCTTGTAAACCAGGAAAACCTGGACTGCCTGGGAATCCACGTTCTCCCTTAGAGATGAAGAAAATTATTAGCCAAAACCAAACCAAAACATAACAGATAACCAGATAAACAAATTCTGATTCAAAAGTCTAGTGTAATTGTTAGCTTATGACTCCAGAATAGAAAATTGTATTGGAACAAGATAGAATAATCATTTAGTTGATTCATGGAGTGAATGATGGATGCCATTCAATGATGGAAACAAATCTCCACAATCAGGTGTTTCTGCATAATTCCAGGTGAAGTACTACACTACAAAGATGCAAAACTCATGGAATGTTATAGAAGATCAAATTCTCTTCTGGGAAAATCCCAAGCTAAGTAGCACATCAGAATAAAATTATTCCCTCCAACAAGGACACTGAATCAGTATTTTCAATATAATATCAAAAATGAATAATTAAAAACTCTCATAGTTAAGTAATGATTTTTCTTGGTAACAAGAGTCTACTACAATGAGGAGACACATCATCTGAGCTAATTATCAGACACATATCTCAGCAGTACCTTATACAAGTAAGGATTAGAACACAGAGTTTAACTACCTTGACTGTGTCTTGGTGCTGGCAATTTCTGGCAAAATTTGTGCTTTAAGTACCAGACCATAACCCCTTCTCCCAACTGGGTGTGTAAGTCTGAATTATCTTGGAATTACCTTCACAACTCAGTAACAGAAAGTACTGTTGCACATGACAGATGAAACCTATTTGGCACAGCCAGGCGAACAAGAGCTCTTTACCATATTATTGTTCCATTAAGATTTTTTAAGGAATTCTACCTTTGTTCCATTGCATCCTGGGATACCCTGAGGTCCTGGTGGCCCATCTTGTCCTGGCAATCCCTTTAAAGTGGAAAAGAGGAAAGAAGAGTTAGATGACAGGATGGTCTTCTGGGCTTGGAAGACAAAAGGGAATAGATTTGTATGTATACAGCCCATTCCTACTCACAGGAAGTCCTGGTGTTCCTGGAAACCCGGGAAGCCCTGGTGGTCCCTAGAAGGAAATTAATCATGTGTTTGAAATAGTGTGGTATGAATGGGTATGCAAAAGCATTTACCAAGATTTCACTAAATGTAACTTATCTGTGCAGATGTAAGACAGACAAACATCTGAATCATCGTTAAAAAAAAATAAAAGCCATGCTGACATGGCATTCAAATTCTTACCAGTCTTTCAAGGAAACATTTACAAAAACATAGAAAAGCCAATGCAGAACTACTGAAGTAATAGATTATAGATATATAGAGAAAATAAACACTCACGGTGTGAGAAATGGATGCAGCTCAATGAAGTCATAGATGTATCAATTATTACAAGCTGAGGTGATTGACAGAAAAAGCAAAAGCACAAAATCTAAAGGACTTCCAGATAAGTCCACCTCTCTGGCATGGAGACATACTACCTCTACTTCAGAATACATTGAAACAAAGGTGCTGGCATTTGCTTAGGTCCTGTACTGTAAAACAGATCAAATGAGTATTTGGGCTGCTCCCCCTAAAGAGTTTATGAAATACAAACAATATGTAAGATAACATTGCTCATGCAATCTTGAATTAATTATAGAAAGTAGTACAATCTCTTTTGGTGGGAAGATTACTCTTCAGATTTAAGTCAATTTTTTATTGTCAATCACCACTTCTGTTAGGACCCATCCAATGCCTGTCAGCCTTTATCCATTATTCCAACATATCACCCTAAAACCACATCAATACTTACTCTGATTCCTTTGGGTCCAATAGGCCCTGGAAGACCATCATCACCCTAAAAAACAGGAACAGACAAACAAGACCCCACACTCAAGCTGCAGTTTGTCTTTCTGTAAAATTGAACAGTAAGCCTAAACTTGCTCCTACATGTTCACAGTAAGTGGGCTGAAAGTTATAGTAGTTGTCATTTCCTCAGTTAAAGGGTTTAAAATTATTTTAACTTTTTGGTGTTGGACTTTAAGCTGAAAAGTATTTGTTCCAGCTGATTAACCATGACTTAGAAGAAAGTTTTCCTGAAGGCCACGATGCTGTTGGGTCACTGACAATCACAGGGTCAGCCCTCCCACAGAACATCCTCCAGCGGCCCCTTGTGGGCAGAGCACGGGAGCCACGATTCAACACGGATCAGACTGGACCAGCGTTATGATCATCATAGAAGCATGATGCAGAACTTTGCATCAAAATCTTAAAAAAATGCATTTATGGAATAAAAGTGTAACAAAAGTTTTCTAGTCCAATACCCCTGTGCTGTTTCACTCTTGTTATATCCAGTTAATCTTCTTTTTTAGTGTAGACCTCCTTAATTTTTTTCTTATCACCCGCCTATTTTTTCCTTTGCTTCTTTTTGATGCGCTTCTGTTTGGTTTATACTCTGAGCATTTATAGAAGAAATGGCAGATCCTGGATATCCTTATGTATGTTAAAGTCAAATATATTCAGAGACATTTTACTGCTGAGTTACACCATCTGAGTGTAAGAATGCAATTCAGTAGCAAATAGAAATAAATGGCATCCCTCCAGGGAAAGCCAGGTGCATGCCTCAGCTCTCTGCACATAGGTTCAACAAGGCCTTCATTTGCATCACCCCACCCAAACCCAGCCCAGGAATCCCATCCCAGCAATACCACCAGGTGCAAACAACAGTTTACCTACATGGTGGGAGCCCCCAGGGCAGCTGAGAGCAAAATTCTGCTCTTATCAGTAAACTCAGCTAAGCCATGATCTCCTTAGTACACGGACTAACGAAGTTACATCACAGCACCTTGCCAGACCTGTTCTTTGACCCTAATGTGCAGCACCTAGTGAAAGGTAGTGCTGGCAAGCACCTGTATAGGTGAAGAACTGGAAACTCAGAGCAATCCATTTTCACTGGCTAAGTATTCAAACTAGTCAACCAAAAAAATTGTTACGTCCCAACATCTGAAGATTTTGACTGTTAAACTAATGATAATCAGGAGTTCTGGAATTGCTTAGGATCAGCACTACAATTAAGCTAACACTGCCCAGCACCTTCATACCATTCAAGTGAATTGGGATTTACCTTTGAGCCTCTTGGACCTGGTGGTCCTTCTGCTCCTGGAAATCCAGGCAAACCTGGTTGTCCTTCCAAACCTGGAAATCCCCTTTCACCCTACAAAAAGAATAGGTGGTGGTGGAGGTGAAGTATAACAGAAACAAAATACATGATAGAAAAATTCAGAACACACATTATCTTTCTGCTTTTCTGTAGGATGTCATCACACTGTCAAACTAACCCTGTGATGAAACATCTCACCTGCTTAACTAAAGAAATTCTTGAACATGGACAGATTTACTTTTAATTACAGCACTCAAACTGATTTAATAGGTTTATGGTTTCACAGGTTTTCATATGGTGTTATCCCATGCAATCCCATTACAAGTACTTCTGCACGGAGCTATACAGTTGGTCTGCTACCTCATCTGAAGAGAGTGTGGAGTAGTGTTACTATCCCAGGCCAGGATACAAAAGGGTTAGTATGTCCCTGAAAGAGAGAGAATGAGGAATTTGGGAGTGCCAGATAAGGAAAACATTAGGCAAAACCAGACTTTGGAGCAAGCTCTGGCATGAACTGTGTTTGCACACTGAAAAAACACACCTGTGTATAAGAGGCATGTCAGATGTGTGAGGGGCAATCCAGGCTACAGACTGCCTACTAATCTTAACCTGGTCGCTCTTTATGTTTTTGTTAGAGCAAGTAGCATCTGCAAATCGTTGCTAGAACAGACTTTTAGTAGAGGGTTGGCCTTGTGTGTCATCTAAGGCTGAAGAACTCTTCTCTAATATGCAACTACACCAAGGTCTCTGCTCTAAACAGTCATGGAATGGGAAAGCCAAGGCCTTGAAAGAAAGAGAAATATGAAGCTAAACAGCTAAGAGGAATAGAAGAGGCAACAACAGATACTAGTGAATTGTAGCATTGAAACTGAAAGGAGTATTTTTCAAGCCCACTTTGAAAATGAGCAGCAAAAATGAGAGCCTTGCATGAGAAAACTGTTGCCAGGGCAATTCCTGTGGAGTTTGCCAGCAAATTACCCCCAAAAGCAAACAGATTATTTGAAGGACTATGCTTGGGGACAGCTGAGGGAGTACATCCAACATGTCCTACAGGAACTTACATCAAAGTGAAAATAATTACAATCGCTGCTCTATAATCCCTATTTTTGATAAAAAATAGTTTAAAGAAATGTGGGCAAGTTTTGTGGGGAGAAACTATGCTGATTCAGTTATCTTTGAGGTTTTTTTTTTTTAAACTGTGTTCTACCTAAACAGCCTATAGATGATTCCATAAGTGACAGCCATTTTCAGATGTTGCTTCTGCCTCCAGCTTTTTCTTGTTGCCCACACCATACTGATTTTCATGAAGATTTGGATGCTACAAATATGGCAGAAAAAACTGCCTGCTCACTGCAAGAACATACTGAAACAGAAAAGAAATTTAACAAGTCTTCCACAAAATGTCAGTGCCAAAAAAGACATTACATTGTTGGGGACAGAATGAGATTGTAGTCCCTGGTTAGTGTGCAAAAAATTTTCTTATAAATGCAAAAACTCACTAGTCAGTTCTGCTTACACAGAAAGAACTGAGGAAGGTTGGATACTTCTTGTTTCAGACTGGAAGCTACTAAACTAGAACATAAAGAGCAATGGTTTAAGTCAACTCAGATTTCCTCTTCCAATCCTGAAAATACAGCGTTGTTTCCATATCAAAATAAAGATGCATCAGCTATAGAACCATCATTTGCTTGGGGAATGGGCATGGAGTCAGATTCTGATCTCAATTGCCCTCAATCAGCTACATCAATATGGCAAAACTGCCAGATCACAAGATTGAACATGACTGTTGCTTGGGGCATAGAAAGAAAAAAATATATAGTTGGGAAACACCCTAAAATTATGCTTTGCTGCAGCATGATATAGCCAATTAAACTGGAATACAGAAAAGTTTGGCAGAGTTCCATGTACTCTAATAATAGGACACAAGCAGGGATAGATGCAATTTTAAAGTATGCACAAGTAATTCGCATTTCTAGAATTTGTTCTCCAAAAATCCATATTTATAAATAAACAGTATGGGGAGAGAAACCAGAATAATTACTTACATTGATGTGATACAGTCATGGAAAAAAAAAATTAAAAACTGGAGCAAAATAAAAAAGTCATAAAGCAGTAGTTGAACAGCCCATTTTAATGTCTAAAAATGCAAGAATATGGCTGTAACATTTGACAAGAGAGGCACATACTTGCTTCCTGTCCTTGCTATGAATATAGTGAGCTTTAATAGGAGTTCAAACCACTTAATTCTGGGTAGGCTGCTTAAAGCTAAATTCATGTAGAAATGTCCATAGTAATATTAAGATGCACAGCAGGGAAGAAGTGATGCCACAGCCACCCATATTGTTTTCCACCTTTCTAAAAAATATGGTGAAAGTAACAGCTGCCTCAGATTATAATGCTAGCCAACAAATTCTCCCTCAACTCGAAGAGCACTAATTCAACACATTTAAAACTACAGTATCTAATCAAAACAAACACAGAAATCTTCTCTGACAGGACTTGCATTCTTCAAAACATACCAAATTTCTTCAGGATGTCATCTGTGGCATCTTTTGCAAAATGAAACAGTAGAGGTTTAATGGTCAGTGGTCACTTACCGGGATTGTAAACATTTCAGTATATAGGGGACATATTTGTACAGTTTAGCTCAACAGTTATGAAGCACATACACCAATCATGGAATTATTCTTGACAAAGTGATTAAAAGAGAAGGTTTTTTTTTATTTCTTAGGAATACTGTTGTATACAACAGTAAAAAGAAAATCTGAGGTTGGGTCACAACTGTACTAAATTTTAGCGTGATAAAGACAGAAAGAAATAGGGATCTTGAGGACAAACACTGATAACTTTCACCTGATAGTCAGAATTCCAGGAATATATATCCTATGAGGGCAAGAGTATGATATTACGCAGTATGTGGCCTCACCTTGAGGTGATCAAATGAGATCAACTATCCCCAATATTTGTCAAAAAGCACAATTTGCAGCTATTTTGAGGGGAAACAGCATCTTAGGTTCTGTGAAAAACAGAGTCCCACCTTAAGCTATGTGTTTCTATGACAGACACAGTGTTGTGCAGCAACATAAACTGTGTGAAAGAATTGGTTAGGCTGAAAACAAGTAAAATTTACAAGGAAACTTCTTTTCAGTGAGCTCAGTTCACCAACTGCTCTGAGCAGGGCCCTCTAAGCTCCAGAAGAGACTAGGAAACCCTGGCTAGGGGAAGGTATGAAAGCCATTTCAACAGCAGCACTTATGCAAAACCCACAGTAGTCTTGGGCTAAGTGCCCTTAGCCCTAGGCTCTTAGCCTTCATCAGTGGTAGTAGCTGAGACTCCATACCACTCCCTCCTCCTCTTCTTCCCCAGTCTTTATCAAGCTGATCTTATCAGCAGCTTTGGATCTTCTTTTCAGGTGAGGTAAAACTAGCTCAAAAATCTACAAGTCTTACTGGTTTGTCCTTGCTCTGTGTGTAGCATCTGCCCTGTTTATTTCTTCAGCCACCTTTTACTCAGGAACCAGCTTTTAAGCATTAAAGTAGGTTCATCTCAAAAGTGTGGAGCAATATTAATTTAAAGCCCAGTTGCTTAAATGAAAAGTATACACTTCCTATGGTTGAAGAGTGAGAGCAATTCCTATAATCACATGTATGTAACATTTTAATAATACATTTCAGCTTTAATACTCTTGACAAATCCACTTTACTTTTGAGCTGCTTACTTCGAGTAACAGCAAACTGGGTCCCAACTGCAACAGATTTTTACTGACTTCTTTCTTCATGATTTCATTTTAGGCATATTTGAACGTTACCCATTTTACATTTAAGTTCAGTAAGGTGGGTTTGCAAAGAGGAAGAAAACTTAAGTGCACTGATTTTTGTCAGCTGTAGTACTATGGGTTTCAAAAAAAGCTTACACTGCTTTGATTCTTCTAGAGATAATGTGCTACTCATGCTACAGGGGCACATGGCAGAGGCAGAGTTAAAGAATAATCACTGGCAGTACCGGAGCAATTATATTAGAGCCATGGCTCCCCAAAGCCAGACAAGAAAATAGTCTACAGTTCAATTTGTATTACTTTACCTGACCTGTTAAAATTGGGATATCCTAAAGAGAATGCTATGATGCTTAGGAAGAAGGCTACTTTTGAGTCTCAGAAGGAATGCATTAGGCTCTGCTAAGATGAACAAAGCAGCACTTCTTAGGTGACTTAACGCAAGGGAGCAGCAACTTGGATGCAGATGCTGGTTTAGGACCAGAAGTGAAGCCAAGTAGAACAGAAAGGCAGGGCTCAGCAGAGTGCATTAGACAAGGCTCTTCCTGTCTTCCCAGTACAGAACCAGGTTCTGTAAGTCTGACTTCCAGTACATCTTCAAATACATTGTCACACTCCTAATGGGAGAATCAAAAAGGGGAGATTACATAAACAGCTCTTTGTCTCCTGCTCTTCCCACACCAATTAGGCAAGGAGCTGTAGAATGTGACTCCTGGTTCAGAGGTCACTGCAGAAAGAAGCAGCACTGGATTTGGAAATTTAGATCAAAAGTACAACTAAGTGATACACTGTGAGGGATCAAGCAAATCATCTTAAAATAGCCCTTGAAGTCTTGTAGTAGTACAAGAACCTAGGAAGATTCAAATACCAATTCAAAATGTAAGCAAACCAAAGCAAAGAATTTCTAAGATAAAGCATTAGGATTTCAGTGACAGACCGTGGGGTTTCCCAGACCTGAACTGCTGAATCCAGCAACACATCAAATACTGAGGGCTTTGTAATTATAGGGCAACTAACATAATGAGGTATGTACATGTATGCTCAAACAAGTTCCACTAGCAACACCTCCTACCTAGGAAGTACGGGCTTTGCTTTTCATCCTTCCTTTACAGGAGATACATGATGGTCTGCAAGCTTCAGAAGGGCTATTTAAAAACCCTCTGGCATGCCTCAGGATTATGCTGTGTTCATCTTGGCTGCAGTGGAAATGAATCACAGTTCCTCAATTTCATATCCATTCTAAGGACAGATTGTATTATATCCACATTAACCAGACAACAGCTACTTGCTCAGTGAATTCACAAAATAGATGTGACAAGTGAAAAAAATAAAAAAAAGAAAAAGAAAAAAAAAAGAAAAAAAAAAGAAGCCAATTTAGAATTACAGAAAGGCTCTCCAAGGTTGTACCTGCATTAACTGTACTGGGCATAGAAGTCTGATGTTTAACTGCTTTCAAACTGAACCCGAAATAACTTGTCACTAGTTAGGATACATCTGATTTGGGCAGCTGCATGTGAGATCCTCTAGGAACATTAACCAGGTTCATGTTTGGCTGGCCAAATCTAACTTGGAAATCTTGCCATCAAGAGAATACCATTCTTCACTAAATTGAGAATATACCCAATAAACTAAAAGCAAGTAAATGCCAAGGAATGACCCCATTTGTCTGGAGCTATCTGAACGGCAGATGTGGCATTGAGCATTACCTTGAATTCTGGACAGTTGCCTTGTTTAACCTGAGCCAATAGTAAAACTCTTCACCAGCACATTATATTGCCAGTGTTTTGAATTACTTTTGTTATTTTAAGGTTACATTTGTTTATGCAAGTAAAAAAACACCCTTGAAATGTGTCAGAAATTAATCTACAGCACTGAGACCCTCCTAGAACCTTACTAAGATAGGGCAAGTGATTTGATAAGACATGCTTCTCAAATTCTGCTATCACTTCACATCTTTAAGACAACTCCATTGTGCCTCAAGCAAACTGTTAACAAGACTGAGTGGAAGCATTTTGGGTAGCCTTTGCACCTTGTAGTGATTGCATCCCATTCATTCCCTGTGAAAACAGTTACATGGGAACTATTTAAACACAGTTTACTTACAACCAGGCTCCCCCTGGAGAGGTCCCCCACAATGGAGAAAGAATTGAGTACTTGCTTGGTTCACAGTACTGAGCTGTTTATCTACAGTACATTGTAACTAAAAGAAGTGCTGGGCACCTGTTGTTTTCTCAAAGAAAAAAAAAATTAAAACAATAAGAAATAGTATTGACAAATTTTAAGTACTATACAGATACACTAAGAACAGGCAGTGAGACTGGAAGTCAAAGCTGCAAGGAAGCAGGAAAGCTCCAATATGTCAACATACATCTCTCGGCCTTAAGATACCATTTGGGCAGATCAAAACAACTTGTTACACTAGAATGAGGCACACAGAGATGCTTTATGCAGTGGGAATGGCTTTTACTCTGCTTGATCCAAGAATACATGTTTGGCCATTAACTAGCTGCTTACTTGGGTGGCAGCTAACTGTATTGGGAAAGCTGTATCTGAATTTTGTCACTTCCATGGTCCAACTCACATCTAGACAGTGACAGCAACCATCATCTTTGCATACAGCAAAATTATGAGGTGAAAAGTAGTACAAGTTCAAAACACATCAGTGAGCATCAACTACTTATGAACTGGCAGTGCAAGAAAAGAGAAAACAACCCACACTTACTCTGTTTTAAATCCACTGAAGCATTACTGGAACAGCCATTATGGTACATTCCTCACCCTAGCTTGGTAACTGGGTGTTACTGTCAACTCAGTAGTTAGTATAGCCAGATCTTGGCTGTAAATAGGAATTCTTTCTATTTTACTAGAATTTGTCTCCTTGGTTTTTTTGTGATTCTTAAATTGTCAGATAGATAGAAAAAATCAGTGCATGAATTCCCCATTCTTGAGAAAATAATTATATGAAAAATCAGTCATGATCAGAAAATACCAGTCAGTCTCGTATCTGAAACTGTTAATACAGCTCTGTTCTTTGGTGCATCAAAGAAAAAAATATATGAGCAAGAAGCAAAGAACTATCAATCCATAAGCTTTAGTTATCTGAAGCTGGCATATGGTTCAGTGGTTTGTGTGCTGGTCTGACAGTTGAAAAAAGAAAAGCAATATTTACCTTTTCACCTTTCATGCCACTGCAATCACATTTGGATAAAGATGTACATCCATGGCAAGCCTTTAAAGACATAAGGGGAAAAAATTGTTTTTAATTGGCATAAGACTATATTAATTATTATTATATGAAGTATTTATTATTGTCAATATTATATGAAGTATTTAGTATTGCCACAAAATGTTAAAAAGTTTGTATAAAATGTAAACAAATTTGTCCTCTAGCCATTATACAAGTGTTCAAAGCAGACACAGTTAACTGAAAGTTCAATCACTTTTAGTAATACTTACGTTTATTTGTAAGTATTTTACAGTTCATTTTAGACTTCCAAATTTATGCTTAAGCAGTACAATGCCATATACCTATAGCCAAAAGCACCAGCACTTTATAAAACATAATACATGTTTCAGACCTCTTTATAGTTAAAAACTATGAGCCCTATTACAAGATACACTAGCTGAAATACTTCAGGGTTCAACTTGTTCTGAAAACAGGTGTGGCACTACTAAAAACACAAAGCTTGTACTTTAAAAGTTTGAAAAGCTGTGCATTTGGGGTCCTTCCCTTCAGTAATCAACAGAGAACATTATGTACAAAGTTTTAATCAAGCAAGAAACTAGTCAGTATGTCAGATCTGAAATACACCCACACCTGAATTCTAGTCTTCATTACCACAGAAGCATTTACACACGACTCATCCCCTACCTGGCATTAGGAATGTCCTGGCTCTTAGCCTAAACATACTATCAAGAATCAGACTGAAAACACAGAAGTAGCTTAAGTCACTTGGAGCTACAAAACACCAGGATAAATCAAATCATCTTGCAGCAAAAGGCAGAGCTTTGAGATCCAAGTCCAGCAGAGCTGTTATATGACATGACCAGGGTGTCTCTCCTGATCTTTCATGTGGCTTTTGTAACCACTTTATTGATGTTATGTATATAAAAACTCAAAATTCTTAGTTACCAGGGATTTATTGAGCCATTTCCTAGAATGAAATTGAACCTTCCTAGCCCAGCTTTCAAAGATCAGACTGGTTGAAGGCCTGAGCAACATGGCCTGACCTTATGGCTGTCCTTGTTTGGAACAGGATGTTTGGCTAGATGTCCTTCTGATCCCCCCATCAACCCCAGTTATCCTATGAATTTGGTATCTGATCTCTTTCACTTTTAAAAATGAGTTTTAAAAAAGCGAGTTCCTCATTATCAAGTTTTACGATTAATCTCTTAAAGAATGCTTTATTTAAAACAGATTAACCTTAGTTACATGCAATATTCCCTTCTCTCACAGTACAAACCTGGCTCACAGTGCTGCAGCACTGATTCTGTATTACAAGAATGGAACAGTGAGAGCAACATGGAAAACCTCTGCTGCCTCCAAGAGGTGGGGGAAAAAATAAACTGTATTAGTACTTACCAAAACCCACCAAAAACTGTGGTAGGACACACAGGCTACAATAGCACATACACATGAAAAGCATGATCAAGATCCTGCACAAAGAGGAGAATTAATTCAGGCTATGGAACAGAAGAGACTCATTTAGTCTTCCTTACAGTATCCACAAAATATTTCTAATTGAAATTTTCTCAATTTTCAGGTACAAGGGAACTGCTGTGGGGAACAGGGGGAAAGGGAAGTTGGGAGGGGAAAAAGACAGTATGAGATTACATGGCCCCTTCACAAAACAAGTTAGAGATCCACGACATTGTAAACATGAGTCTTCAGACAGTTAAGCTCAGGAATCTCTGCCCTTTGCTACTGTATCTATACAGAAAAAATGCAGAAAGCTACTTTATAAGTGCTTACACATCTTTAACAGTGATTCAGCATCAAGACCACATGAAATAGATCCAATTAATAAAATTAATGAAATAATTTTGTATGGAAGCAATCACTCATAGCAAGGCAGCTTAGGCAGTTTGCACAGGTCCTTGTTCAGTTGCACATTAAATAACTACAGTGGTGGAGATCCCACAGACCCTTTAGGCCCCCGATTTGATCTCTGCTTGCCTTCACAAAGAAGCTGTTCCTCCACAAAATATCTCACCACAATTCCTTATGTTGCAATTTGTATCCATTAAAAGTTTAATATAAAAGTTTCTGAAAAATGTTCTTTTCCTTATTTTGTTTGCACCAAAGTGCTTTGGTTTAATCAATGTAGGTCTTCTTTTTAAATCTGGGATTGTCTTCCAAACCCATTTATATATTCAGACTGGATTTCTTATGCTTTGAGCAACCTCTTAACCTACATAATTAGCCTGTCTTGGAGAGTCAGGAGTACTCACTGAATACTTTTTGACAAATGGTTTTGGCTATCCAGTTCAGATGCATTACTTGCAGGAAAGAAACATGGTCTTTCCCAGACAGCAGTAAAGGGAAGCTAAAGGTCTGTAATCAGAAAACTCTTCAAATACCCACTGTAATCAAATGGTAGTAAGTCTTTGGCATAAATCCTGGAAAGATCTATTCAAGGTTATCAAGAAGTACTCCCTGAGCAGAGTCACTTATCTTCCTGTATTGGGCAGATTGTGTTTCTTTTTTGCATTAACTTGTATCCACACCAAATTAAGGTATTCTTAATTAAACAGAATGAAGCAAAAAAGCCCTGAGAATCTATACTATCTCAAGATCAATTCATGTCACTTAGAGGTCTTATTGCTGTATAGCTTAAATAATCCAAAGTAAAACATGATGGCACAGAGAAAAAAAAAAAGCTTAATGACCTATTCTGAGTGAAAGGCGCCTTCTTGTTTAGACTGTCCAGTAATCTCAAGGCCAGTTGGTTTTTTCTAACTTGGCAAAGCAGGAACAAAAATTGTACTACAGGAGATTGCATACTGCATAACAAGTTAGTACAAGTTGTGTATCTCACATGAATGCCAAGAAAACCTAGACTCCATACTATGCACTTGGAATTTCTCTTGCACAGGAACCTTCTACAAACATCTACATGTCAATCAAACAAAGAAAATGGATGCAATGACATTCCAAACAGAGAAAATTCTACATTAGGAGCAAGATTTAGATGGTTACCATCAGTACTTCACCCTTAGTAAGAAGTTAACCATCACTAGTTCTGAAAATTACGTGACCTTCTAGGTTTCCAGATATGGAAAACAGAATGACTCCAAACCTCAGGGGAACTCCAAGTTATACTCAGCACATGATGGAAAACCAGGCAAGATTCTTGCCTTGTATTATTACTTGGAAGCCAGAAGCTTTCAGTAGCAGTTCAGTTCGTGGCTCTGGCCAGTAGGACACATTGTCTTAGGTGACAGAAGACAATAAAAAATATTTTATATAATAGCAAGTTGTAGCTTGATTGTAAGGAACTGGTCACAATCTCCATATCTATCATAATCTTTTAGTTTTCAACTATAACAAGATGAATAAGGAATCAAAACAGGTTTTAAGAACTCAAGACAACTGCTTAGATTTGCTCCTTATTGCTCCTGTTGCTTCCCTGCTCATGTACCTGTAAAGATGAATGTACTATCATTGCTTATATTCCTATGCTGTGACTTTTCCATAGCAAGACACATCCAAATGCTCTAATTAATCTATTCAAGTTTAGCTAATCCTTTCATTGGATTTTCCTGACAGCTTCTACCCATTCAATTCATGTGTGGAGAACAAGTTCTTTTCATTAGTATATAAAAGGAGGGATGGTATCGGTTTACTGGTCAAAGGATAATTCTTCCAGAACACGCTTGGTCCTTTGTGTCTTGCATGGACTGAGGAAAACTGCTTTATGCCTCCAACAGAATGCAGTTTTGTTTGGTTGTTGTTTTTAGTTTGAAGAAAAAAACTACACATTCCTAGTCCAGGTTTGTTAAAGTCAGCTCAGTGAAATGAATAGCCTAAGTCATCCTCAGAAAGTGTTGTGGTTAGAAGCCTGCCTTATGCATTGGGCACATTCCACTCCTTTCTCATCAGGCCCAAAGACCTTAGTCACAAGGCAACTTCAGTATATTCCATTCCCACCCCACCTTCCAACTGCCACTCACAAGAGTATTGGATAAAATATTTGTAAAACTAGCAGGAAGATGAATGCTAAAACTAGCAGGATGATGTTGCTGGAGAGAACAGTAACATGGGACTTGGCAAAACCATGAAGTGAAAAAAGTTATTTACCACTACATACACACAGCTGCAGGGAAACATAACGCTAATTGTGTGCACATAGGGAGGGGTTTAAGGGACCACCCAAACCCCTACACTAAAGTACTTCAATAATGTATTACTATTAAAACATATAGGAGTTTAAGAGTAATTTAATATTCTACCCATAAATAGGATTATTGGGGGAAGGCAATAATTTCCAAACCTTGCCACTTATAAATTACCTATCAAGAGAAGCTGAAGCTTCTTAGAGAAGCACGGTAGGTGATGCAATGAGAGTTCTGACATGACCCAAGTTACTTACAAATGAATTCTCAATTCAGATATCAGATAACTGGATAAGAAAAAGAACAGAAAAAAAGCTTGAACAATTTCTTTATTCTGACATCCTCCTTATGTATAATTTTATCACAAATCCAGAACTTCCTGTTTGATAACTCCTCTCATTTCTAGAAGTGCAAAGTGTCGTTACTGAATCCAGCAATGCAGTTTGTACTAACAGACTGCATGCTTTTCTTGAAAGCTCCATTCTAATAGCAGCAGGCAGTCAAGAAAGAATCAAAAACCTGATTGTGGACAGCCACTGAGTTTAAATGCTTGTGTCACCTGTAACACATTAAGACCCTCTCAGAGACTTACATGATGGAACTTCAGTGAGGTTTAACTTGCACACACAGACTTCATAAAAATACGTTGTCCTGAAGGGAACCACACAGTTATTTCACACCACAACATTGTCAACTGCCTCACCAGATAAGGATGGCTCCCTCTAGTTGGAAAAAGATGCACAGAAATAATTGAAATAAATTCTGTCCAAGTAAAGATGGCCAGAATTTTAAAACAAATTGGAAACTACAACAGACACTAATGACAGGAGCTTAACTGAACTGTAGAACAATGCGAGTAAGGAGCAGAGAGCAAGCAGTAAAGACTAGGAAAAAAAATGTTAATATACACTCATGTCACACTGTGTAACAATTGCTGTTTGTGTCCTGTATTTGTATTTTCCCATGGTTTTTCCTAATGAGTACCTTAGGATTTATCTGCTACATATAATGAAGCCTTTTGATCATTAGGTTTTACTAAGCCTTCCATTCACTAGAATAGTCAAAGGAAGAACCATCCATAAAAAGCCATTCAAAAGGAATTAATCTCTGAGGGTTTCTATACAGCACACAGTGTGTCTCCCCTAAAACAGGTCTTGAACCTGAGACTTGCAAATCAGGTTTTTCACAGATAAAAGTAACAGAAGCACTTCTGCAAGGCTGATGTGGTTATGAGTTCTTCCACTACCTGCAGCAGGTCTGACAGCACTGCCACTCAGGCAATGAGTTGCTGTGATTCAAAGATCCAGTCTTAAATTGAGAAGGGACACATAGTAGCTTTATATTTTCCTTTCCTTCAAGTGTTTTTAAGAGCTAATAGAGCACTTGCTTCTATAAATTTTAGATTATCAAGCACTTTAGGTCTCTCCTTTCTGTACTTACGAGCAACATGTGACCAGATACTTTTCTTAGCAAGCTAATCAGGTAATGAAGTTACCATAGTACTAAAAATAAAGCTGAATGAAACATGGAGTTTTGCATTCAGATAGAATCACACCAAACCACAAAGCAATTTCAAAAGAACTGCAGGTACCTCAAACCCTTCAAGTTCTAGCACAGCATGCATCAGCCCTGCCAGGATTTTACTGCCAAAAGAGAAGGGCAAGAGGAGTAGAAACAATGGAAGTGGTAATCAGGCTAAAATCCATAGTTTTGCAGTCTTCTTGTCCAGAAAGCAATGAAATAGGGCTTCCTAATTCACCATCTGACTCTAGACCACATATTTGGTAAAATAAATACGTGTCTCAGAATTCTTATAGTATCTAAATTAACTTAAACACGTACAACTTTACTGCTGAGAAGCAGTTTAACAGTGTTTTGTAGTTCATGAAATCTCACTGTGGAAATTGCAGATTTTCAAGCTGCTCTTGTTCATGATTTAGGGTTGGCAGAAGATAATTTTCACAGTAGGGGCTGCAATTACCTGTTAGACATCTGTGAAAGATATTCCTAGAATAAAGCTGCTACAAAGTGAACAGATCCTGCACCTCTCATAGTTATCCTGCTGCTACACAAGTTCCCTTAATGCTATTAACATCACCCTCTGCATTCAAATACTACAGGTTACCAGTTGTCAGCATAAATTCAGCATCAGAAAAAAAAAGGAGCATAAATACTGGATAATCCTATCAATTATAAAGACTGACTCTGTTGTTAGAAATTTACTCTGATTAAAATCAGCAAACTCAACATAGAGGAAAGCATCAGTTACAAATGCCTTTGCTCTAGGAGGATGGCTTAAGTAATCTTCCTGCTGTAACCATGCAAAAGCCACAAACTCAATTATTCATACCTCTATTTATAATGCAAATAAATTCAGCCCTTCAGTTCCAAGCAGACAAAGATGAAGCTTTACTTTGGTGGTGATCCTGAACAGTATCCTCTTATTCATTAGCTTGCCAAAATCTGTAACAAAACACCTGTGCAGTTTTCTAGCTAAGGATTTACTACTCATCCAAGTCAAAGATTTCACCATTTATCTTCAGCAAGTTGATTTTCCCTTCACTTACCTGGACAGAAGTATAACCAACAAATAAAAGGTTTTGTGGGGATTTGATAAACAGAGTTAAAACAGCTATTGTGAATTCTAATTATGATTTCACATCCATGCTCTTTAGGCTTAAGCAGGAGTTCAAATTTGCAGAAAACAATTTATTACTCATGTATCTGTGTGAAGTCAGCTATGGAAGCAAAGCCATTACAGGTCTCTAATCCGAATGGCCATCCTTTTCTTACTAAAGTGGTGTATTTGTGAACAGTAACATTGCTAAAGCAGAATCTGAATTAAAAGCCAATTACATACCCTTCTAAGGAATTGTTTCTTCCAATCTACCCAAAGATATGAAAAGAATAACATTCTAAAATATAAGCGTCAAAATATGTTTGCAGAAGTTCTTGACTTTTTTTTTTAACTAAGGGAACTTCTGACATGTAATTTCATCTGTTGCACCTTGAGGCACTATCTTTCTTTGAAATCTGTACAATATAAGACCTGTTCAGACTGGCAGAGGAAGCTTTTAGTTGTAGTAGTTACAGTTCTGGTCACAGTGAATGAACCACAAGAGGCAGGTTAAAAACCATTCTCAAACATCTGATGGATAAACAACCCTTCTTTTTCCTCTGAAGGGGTAGCACTATGTTATTATTTAGATACATGAATAGCCACTAATAACAACAACATGGAACAACTGTAATAGGTCTGCTAAATCTAGTTATCACTTTCCAAATGAATGGTCTGATTAAACGGAAAGTTTAAGAATTAATAAATTCTCTTAGAATACAGTTACAACAAATTGGTTAGAATTAAAGGTGTACTTAAAAAAAACCCTAAAATTATAAACAAGAAAACCTTGGCATAGCTACCTTCAGAATATGCAAAAACTGAAACAAGTTTGTCTGTGTTAAAAAATATTTTGTGCCACAAGAAATGGACAGAAGCTCTTATCTAAAGAGGATTGAACTTTTCTGCCTGTGCCTTTTACTAAAATGATATGGAATTTATTGCTTTAAACTGAACTAATTAAGGATCTTTTATATACAGTTTTTCATAAAGAGTATCTTTCACAGAAGCTACTAGTTAAAACAATGGCAATACTTGCAGCAACAGATTTTCCTACAGACCAGTTTAATTACAGGCAACTTTTGGAGTCAAAGATCCTTTACTGAATGAACACCCCAAGGTTTGAACAACTTTGATTAATCCCCAAACTGCAACTATTGACCTCTTAAGAATGGGACACAACCTGACAATTTCTCTGCATGTGACCCCTGAACCAGAAAAGAAGACAGAAAGCAGAAGAGCCCTGCTGGGCATCTAACTCTTCCAAAATCCCAGATTTTACTCCCTTTCTCAATACTTCATTTTAAGAGGGGTAAGGCTGACAACTCATCAGGACACAAAGAAACATTAAGCAGAAACTTTAAGTGCTGAGTTTAGGGAACAGTTAGCCCTTAAAATTCACAGTAGCTCACTACTTTCTACACAGTCTTCCATCTTCAAAAATGGTTGTGGCCCCTCTCCTATAAGGGGCACTGCCAGCCTTGCACTCAAGTGTAGGTGAGAAAAAGGACATGGACAGTTCTCACCACTTCTGAAAACCCTTAGGTTTCTGCAGTCTATTAGTCTTACAACACAGACAATAGGCTTCAATGAAGTTTATTTTACTGGGTGAGACACACAGAAAGTAAAATAATCAGATCAGACTCCACTGCCCTTCTCACAAGCGTGTCAAATCTAAAATTGAAGAGACCTAAGAAGCCAGGTACTTCTGGCCTAATGAACACAATTTTCCAAACAGTTCTACATCAGGCTTTATGAATTGGCCAAAATTTCCTTTAACAGCAACTTAGAAGTACTATCTTTATGCTGCCATCCAGAGGCAGCATCTTACAAAGCATCTATGTTTAGATTTGGCAAGTAGACCTCTTGGTAAACAGTGCAAGCTAAGAGCACTAAACCAGAATGTAAACTATCAGTTGGCCTTCTCAACCCATTCCATCCCCACATTAATGAATTGATAGATGCCAAACACCACATTCACTTCCTTCTTTAGCAAGCACTGCAGCTGTATCAATCTCTACATATACAGCATATCTAGGGAAACATCCTAAACAAAGTAACTGTGGTGGGCTTTGCAGTTTGGGAACAGATAAATTTCATACCACCTCTCATGAGGTGCCCCTCGCCCAGGGAGGCAAAGATTTAGTTTCAGGTAAGCATTGTTAAAATGAGAGACATGGCTTTAAGCCTGGAAAATATAAGTTCTAAACCTCTGCCTCAGGGGATGTGCCCTGTGAGCCCAAGAAGAATTGCCCCACCCCAGACCCCTCATGGGGTGTCAGCCCAGGAGTTCTGATTGGATTTGAGCCCCTGGGGTTTCTCCTTTGCTGTGTTCCTAGTGGTGCCTGACCCTGAACTCCACCCTGGTTCTGTCCCTCAAAACCCATCACCCTGCCTCTGTTCGGGGCTCTCTGTCTCTGAGTTTGTTCCCATGCTGAATAAATGGTTTCCTGGGCAGAAACCCATCTTGTTGGTGTCCCATGCTGGTTCCTGGTAACGGTAGCTTCTCTGGACATGATCCTGCAGCTGAGGAACACAACAATGATGGAGAATGCAGGCAGCCAGCGAGGCACCAGGAGAACAGCAGGACCAGCTCCATGGAAACCCCATAAGTCCCTGGCTGATGGCTTGACACCAGTGAGACCCCCACCTTAGAAAGGAGGACTCAAGAGTAGCTGGCAGGAGGGCCAGGTTGAGAGTGCCTCAGAGGCATGGGGGAAAAAAGGAAAAAAGGCTTGTGGGGGGGGTGGAGTTGCCAAGACCAGGTGTTGGGACAAACATCTAACATCACCCAATGAGATGTATTATAGACAGTTATATTTTTTTTACACTTGGGGCAGGACCTTTATGGACAATATTAACAGTGTGGACAATTATGGATGGCATGGCTCTTCCTGTGGGCTATTTTTTGGCTTCTGTCAAGTTCCTCTTTTTTTTCTGGTGTATACCTCTCCTCATCTTCCCCTCTCCTTTGTTCTTAAGGGAAGAACAAAGGGTGGAAAATGCCAGGATGGCTCAGGGCTGCTGCTGACTCCCCATCACTCATGTGTGTCTCTGTCATCCCATCCCCTGTTTTCCTGAAGGCAGACAACGGATAGAGAACTTCCAGAATGATGCAGGTCTGCTACCATCTGCCCGCTATTCCACGTCCTACTTCATCCCCTGTCTTTCCACATTCCCTGTCCAGGAAAGTCTGTCCCAGACCCACCCCCCTTCCCAAGATGGTGCTGGCCACGCAGTCTGGGATCCCTTTTTCCCCACTTTGCTCCTTCTTTTCAGGCCCCAAACCTTCCCTTCCCCCACTAACTCCTGCTCTGGTTCCACCCTTTTCTCCGGCTGTTCCCCCTCAGGGGCTGTGCCTTTTCCACTGTGTGTACCACCCCCTCTGGGGAAATCAAAACTGTAACTCTCTAAGTTCCAAAGGCCGGCCTTTCATCAGGACCATCTAAAGCGGAGATATGGGTATCTTTGAGACAAGAGCCAAGACTGAACACGTAGAGCTTTGCCCCTCGTAAGAGTAGATCAAAGAACTGCACCCTTCCTAAAGAAAATCAAGAACTGGAAGAGATTGAACTAAAAAATACTTATGTTTTTATTAACTATCACCACTGCTTAATTTGCCCAGCTGTTGTCTGAGATCGAAGTGTTTGCTTCTAATTTTGTTTTTGCCTGTTTGCTTAATGTGTTTTGTTGTTGGGTTCTAGTGATTTTAGTGTCCCACAAAGCAAGGCAGGTGCTTTGTGAGGGGGTTGGATTTTCTATGGTGTAAGTTTTAGAAATATTCTAAGCTCCTAAACAAAATTTAATTTTAAAAGGGAGCAGTTGTAAGGTGCCCCTTGCCCAGGGAGGCAAAGATTTAGTTTCAGGTAAGCATTGTTAAAATGAGAGACATGGCTTTAAGCCTGGAAAATATAAGTTCTAAACCTCTGCCTCAGGGGATGTGCCCTGTGAGCCCAAGAAGAATTGCCCCACCCCAGACCCCTCATGGGGTGTCAGCCCAGGAGTTCTGATTGGGTTTGAGCCCCTGGGGTTTCTCCTTTGCTGTGTTCCTAGTGGTGCCTGACCCTGAACTCCACCCTGGTTCTGTCCCTCAAAACCCATCACCCTGCCTCTGTTCGGGGCTCTCTGTCTCTGAGTTTGTTCCCATGCTGAATAAATGGTTTCCTGAGCAGAAGCCCATCTCGTTGGTGTCCCATGCTGGTTCCTGGTAACTGTAGCTTCTCTGGACATGATCCTGCGCCTGCAGAATGCAACAACCTCTGTAGGTAGTCTACACCCCACTACTGCTCATTTCAGTTCTATATTATGAACTCTAAATGCAAGCCATATTCTAACTTTTATACAAATATCAAGTGAAGCCCTAAACGAGTACTCAGCAAATTAGAGGAATGGTTAGTTTTAAACACGCCTCCATCTTTGCCTGCACAGCTACACGTCTCTGCAGCTCACACCATCCCTGAGACACCTACATGGAGCATCTGGCAGTCAGTCAGTGGCAGAATACAGTAAGCCACTTGACTTTCCAGGAAGTCTCAGTTTTATTTTTATTTTACATACAAGTCTCTAATCACCAGCCTCTTGGGGCTTCCTGATTTTTTCCAGCTGCAAATAAGAAGTGTCACATGGTACTCATTACAGGTTAAGATTTACTAGTCATTTAGGACCTTTCCCACATGACAGGTGTTAGATGTTGCCACTTTCTATAACTATGTCCAAATGTAACACAAACCTAGATCAAACAGTCAGGCTTCCAAGTCTTAGATGTGCTTGCAAGCCAAATGTCAAACACTCATAACACCAGTAATTCTGGCACTGTTTTTACAGCTTTCCCAGTTAAAGAAATGGAATAAAGACACAGACTAATGCCCTGGAAAATGTCCTTTTCCTCATCCCTGTAACATGCAATAAAAGGAGCTTCAATTCCAGAGTTCTGTTAACAGAGGTCAGACATTTGTCACTGGCAACTGCACTTTCAAGTGTCAAGAGCATGAAGCAGACCACACAAGAACAGAAACCCACTTCTTCCTTGGAGAAAAGAGAGGGAACATAGAATAGCATTTTAGATTAATCCAACCCCATTCTGGTCTGTTTTGAAACTACTGAGAGCACTAAATTAATACCAAAGATTATGCATGTATAAATGCTAAAAAGAATAGAGGCTGTGCAGAGTGATATTGCATTGAGATCTTATCTGAAGAAGTCCACACCCTCTGAACTGCCAGAACAAGACCTAACTCACTTTAAGGCTTGGTGGGTGTATGGGGGATTTTTTATTTTTTTTTTGTGGTAGAGGCAATTATCAGCTCTATTCTTCAGTTCTTGGACCAAATATCATAGCTTCAAGGTTCTTCTGGTTTGAGCTGTTTTATCATTTGTTTATGCCTGTGGCAGCAGCGCACTCTGTGTATGCACTTTAACACCTAACAAGAGCACTGCAGGCAGCACTTTCTCTGTATTGCTCAATGCTAACAAGGAGCTACTTTCCAGCCTCAGTTGAAAAGAAAGTTGAAAAAGTACATGGCACTGAAAAGGGACAAGTTAAACAAGGAAGCAATGGAGACCAACAATTCTCCTTGCCCTGGATGTCAGAGGCACCCGTAAAAGAATGGAACATCAGGATCTAATGAGATGGAGCCCCTTTTATCCACATGGATTCAGAATTCCCTGAAGATGGTAAAAGTTGAATATTTAGGGAGAGGTCTCAGATGCCTGTTCAGGAACTCACATGTTGAACTTCAGCAGATATGGAGTACCCTCAGTGTCAGCCTCTCAAGTCTATTTACTTAAGCACTGGTTATATGCTACAGCAATAGCTCAGGGCTCCTTAGAGCACCTGCCACTCCAAATGAGGTACATCCATGCAAAATGCACCTCCCTATGAAAGAATGACCTGATAGTGAATGGAGAATCACAACAGTAATTTCCCAGACTATCTCATGGGGGGGAAAAAAGCAAAAGGGGGCTTGAATGTATTTTATTGCCTTTAAAATGCTGTAAGATAGCCCCAGGCTACTGCTAATAGAACATTCTATCTAGCACATCCAGACTTTGGAATTTGATACTCAATTTTGAGTAGAAGAAAAAGATTCCACTCCCTTACACCAGAGAAATTACATCTAAGGCTATAAATTACATTATCCTGATAGCCATTACATTTGGATTGCACTGGTCATCATTAAACAAAAACCAAGTCTCAGGAATTAAGTCACACTTCTCAGAGACTTGCTACATTAAAAAATTTGAACCCATGCAAAGAAGTAGCTGGCCATAGATTAGAGCTTTAAACAGAACATTAAAAAGCCAACAAAAATTCAAAAAGCATTAACATTGTATCAATTACAGGACAGGCAAAAGAAATCTGATCAGAGCTAGAGAAAGTGGTTGCAGAGGGACAGGAAAGACACTGTATTTTTGTTTCAAAGGGAAGCAAACGGAGAGGGAGGAACTCCTCAGTAGCAGCACAGAGTTTCTTCTTATTTTGATGCTTGCAAATTTACATTATTTTTTTATCAGCAATTGATTTGATTCCCAGACACGTTCTGGATGTTCCCCAGTAGCAAGTTTACAATATGTAACCTAAAGTATCTCCTTGCAGTGATTCTCTGACCAGGTCCAAGGATGTCAGTGAGCCGTCTTCTTCCTTACAATATCACACTAAAATACTGTTCGTTTAAAAAAGAGGGGTGGGCAAGGAGAGAGCATACATGGTTCCAACACCCATGCACAATAATTAAAGTGAGATCTGTTTGTAAGAAATAGCCCTCAAATATTATTAAAACTTGAGATGCAGTTCAGTCTGAAGCTTGGCAGGAATAAGAAATAGCCCCTGGCATTTGTACTCATTCCAAAACAAAGTCACTTTCTCTAAGGGAAAGGATTCCCTCAGGCACCCCATTTTAGGGAGTATACCAACTTCACAAGTGGTATTTAGAGCCAAACATATGCCAAGAAAATTACCTGCTTTAAGTTTGTGATATATGCTCTGTATCCTGCAGAATCAGCAAGTTAATTGCAAATACTGAATTAGGAGCTTTCCCACGAAGTTTCAACATTATTCCTACAGCAAGCAAGTTTTGGAATAGAAGAGAGTGTTTCAATGTCTTTTTAGACTGCAACTATTTGAACAACAAACAGAAATTCCAAGTCAGCTCCTACTTAGAGCAAGAGGTCACCAAATCCAAACTCCAGAACAGAAAGATTATGCTTCTAGCCTAAGTTTTACTATGATCCTACAATTAATTAGCTTAGAACATCACCACTTTTAAATTTTGTTATCTACATACATCTAAGTAAAATTTTTCGCTATCCTTCTCTTCATCTGAAGAGGAAGAAGAAGGATCACAGTAAGCACTGATTCCCCAGCTGACTGGCAAGGCTCAATGACCTGAGACCTTGGTAGTCAAGATGGCTACCTTCTGGTCAGGCCTACTTGCAGTTCTGGTGCTGTGGGGACTGGAAGTAGCAGGGAGTGGAGAGGTGTAGCTTAAATCAGGGAAGGCAGAGTCAGGGAGGAGTTTCCCAGTAGGAGAGGAGGAGGAGGGTCCCAATGATGACATCACTTCTGACACAACAGATGGGGTGGGACCCAACACAGGGGTGGAGCACATTGCAAGGTGGGAACCAGGTGAAAAGGGAACAAGAAAGGGCGGAGGGTGTGGAAAACAGTAAAGGTAAGAAGACTTTCAGAAGCTGTGAAAATAGGCCTCAGAAAAAACTTAGAGCTAGCTGCAGCTGCAAGGCTTGAAAAGTAAAGAAGATATAATAATACAATATGCAAAGACATGAAACAATAGTTGAGTTTTTAGGTTTGGCCAGAATAGACCTTAAGACTGCTGAAAAATATGCTCCCCAAGATAGTAGAAAGTTTTAAGCTTAATAATGGATTATTGTGTCGATGTTAATAGAAAGCAAAGAAGCAAGCATTATTTGAAGAAGGTGTATGTGTGTTTCTAGCGACTGGAAAGAACAAGCTTTAGCAATATGCTATAGGCTAAAAATCTTATAAAATGTTCTGATGTTCTGTAACAAAGAGATCTTGGGCTGCTCGTGGCAGACATGAGCTTGTGCCATCTTCTCTATCTGTAGCTGAGACTGGTGCCCAAAATAAAAGCTCATGACGCATCACCCAGCAGTCCTGTCCTGTTTGTGAAAAACCTCCAAGAGAGAAGAAGTCACCATTCTGTATGTTAGCTACAGCAGGTTGTGGGGGTACTAAAATTGCAGAGCCTTTCATGTGGTCAGCACCACCTTGGCCCACTGAACTTAATGGAAAGGGAGCTGAACCGGGATGGAGTGGTATAGATGAACAAAGATTGAGGTTAGAGCTCAGGCTGGCAGGGCCAATGTCAGTCTGAGAGAAGGACAGAGAGAGGTGGGAGGTGACAGAAGGCAGTTGGCTCTCCTGTTCCACCTCCAGCCCCATTCTTAGGGAGAGAGGGAGCAGGAATGGGAAGGGAAGAAGGTGACATCTGGGTAGAACTGGGTTCAAAATTTCTTCTTTTCCTTTATTAACTTATAAATAGAATTTAAAAGAGGATAAAATCTTCCAAATCTTAAAATCCACCTTAACTTCTTCTATATACAAACATTTTTCTTCCTTATCCCAAAATTCAACTGAAAATACCACTTCCTGGGTGACATCCAGGAAGTGTTTAAACACAAAATGAACAAAAGCCTTTAAATCTCCCCTAGAAAACTTAACACCCCCACTAACAAGGGTCCCCTTAACTTGAAGGTAAACCTCCCATTCCCAAATGGACAAATTAGGTCCTGTTTTGGTTGTTAGTTTTCCCTACCTGAAAGATAAATGAGAAAAGAAATTGAAAAGTGAGTTGTAGTGGCACCCTCCCCTGATGCCTTCACAACATTCACCAAAACCTGACAAGTCAAAAGAAGGGATCTTGCAGGGGACTTGTGCACTCTGGCCGATCCTCCAAAGAACCATGCGTTTGAGGGTTGCCAGCCAACCCTTCAGGAACCCCTTTGTGAAAACCAAAGGTGTTCCTTCTGTGAGCTGAGGCTCTGAGATGGCTTGATTCCACAGATGATGTTTAGTGGAGATGTGTTGCGGTGCATTGTTGTTCATTATATTTGATTCAATTACATTCTTTATTGTTAAGTTGTACCCCGCACTCCCCCATGTTAATACTTAGGTCCCAATCGTGCTCTCCTACCCCAGCTGCCAATCCACCCTGACACCTGCCCCTTGTTCCTGAATGTTCACTCTTCCTCCTCCCATTAAGTTGTCAATCCTCCCTTGTGTCAACCCCTGCCTGGACCGCCCACTGTGGAATTCCCCTATTCCTCCGAGCCCCATTGGCCCATGTGCCCCACTCTCCTCCCCTAGTGTTCCCCATTGGTTTATGTTCCCCGCCTTGTGCTCCTCCCCTAAGTCTTCCCTATTGGGTTATTATTTGTACACGCCCCTTGCTCCTCCCCCACACATAAGTTGCTGTAGCCCTGTATCTTTTGTCTTTCTTCCCTGGAACCTTCAAGAGAATAAATCCCTTTTGGAAACCACATGGAAGACCTCTCCCTCGTCGCTTGCTCCTGCCCTCGATGCTGGACAGCCACTGCTGTAGAGCATAAGCCCTAAGCTACCCTGCTTTCCAGGAGCAGCCCACTCTTGGCTTGGTGCAGGGAGCTGGCTGGGGAAAAATCCGGCTCCGCGTCAGAGATGCTCTCAGGCCACTCACAAAAGAGGTCCCTGTTTGGGTGCCAGCTGTGGTGGTGCAGCAGGAGCTGCTGAGACCACTTCCCCCCAAAGAGCTTTTTGTCTCCTCTGGGAAGGGATAGCTCTGAGCACCAAGCACTCACACACCACAAAGTTGTCTGTGGGACAAGGAATAAATATGAGAGGGGTTCTTTGTATGGTATTCCTGTTGAGTTTATTGATCTCACACAGAATGGAACCAGGGAAAAAGAATCAAGAACAAAGGAGGGTCCAGGGTTATATACTAACCAGGGAGGGCAGAGCATCACATCTGAGGGCCAATGGGTTTAGGGCACAGGAGTGGTGCAGAGGCATAGCCAAAGGGTAATAGCCAGCCAGGGTCTAGGGGCAGAGTGACAAGCAATGGGGACCAATAGGAAAACCAGGAGTGGGGAACATTCTAGAACGAGGGCAGGGAGAAGGGATGGGGTACATTAACATACAGCAGCAAAGGACTGTGGGAGAACATTCCTTAAATGGGTGTCTCATCCCCAGGCACCTTGTTCACAGCATCCCCTACTAACTCCTGGGATGCAATACAACAGTAGTTTTGTGGTGGGTGCCAGGTGCTCACCAAGTTCCGCTATTACACCTCAACTGGACAGGAAAGAGAAAATATAACAAAAGGTTCCTGGGCCAAGACAAGGACATGGAGAGGTCATTCCACAATTAGCATCACAAGTAAAACAGACTTAGGGAAATAAATTTTATTGCCAATCAAATGTCAGTGTAGGGCAATGAGAAAATTTTTAAAAAAGACCTTCCAACACCTTGCTCGTGTCTTACTTCTTCCCAGGCTTACGTTCACTCTCAATTTCTTCATTCCTACCCTCCAGCAGCACAGGAGGACTGGGAATGAGGGTTCTGGTCAGTATTGTCTCTTCATTATCAATTTCTAATTATTTCATTCAGAAAATTCATCTTTACATTTTAAGATTCTGTATTGATTCTTTTAGCAACTGATGATTATGTTCATTTCCTGAACATCACCAAAAATTTAATGGCATTCTTATTGTTTTAAGTCATTTTCTACCAAAACTATCAGCATACTCAGAGTCACAGAGTAAGCCGAGTTGGAAGAGACTGTCAAGAATCAAGAGTCCAGCTCCTGGGCCTGCTTAGCAACATCCCCAATAGCCACACCATGTGCCCTTTTCTTACTTACTTCTTTCTGCTATCAAGACAAAGGTAGTTACTGAAAAGCTTGCACTAAAATTTAAAACAATGCATCTCAGATTCATCTGCTTATTATGTTACATCTGCTTAGTCCAACTGTTTAAAAAGACCAGGGAGGAAAAGTATTACTATTTCCACATCAGACTGTGCTCTTCTTTCACAATTACTTCTGTACCATATCAGCAATCTAAGGTTCTTTAAAGAGTCCTGTTTCATTACTGTGATTTTTGGGTACAGTATGCCAATGTCCTGAGCATGACTACACCCATTAACATGCATTTTCTTAGTCGAGCATAAATAAGTTTTCTAGGTTCACTTAGGATACAAAAATTCATACATTAGACAGATGTTTTAACACTTTGTTACTACCACTGCTTTAAGAGTTTGAAAGATTCTAGAACAGAAAAGTAACTTTCTGCTGATACAGGAGTGTAGTCCATTCTATTGCCAAGAAGTTTCCATTAGCATTCTGGTTCAGAAACTAAATGAAATTATGCATATACTTGTCCTTCAATCAAAATTACAAAAAAACTCTTCCATGAAAACAAATATCAACTTCTGCCATAAATGTTTTCACTGTGTGTCTGGGCAGACTCTGGGCACAGCCTTCTAGGATCTTTCATGACACTACCTTCCCTATTAAAAAAGGCACCAAATGAATATCGGAAGTTAAACTACCAAAATAAAACACACTCAAGCCTTGCAACTTAAAGAATCACATAATGAACTAGGCTGGAAAAGACATTTAAGATTATCTAGTCCAACCTACGACCTAACCTAACACCTCCTCATCAACTAAACCATGGCACTGAGTGCCATGTTGTCTTTTTTTAAAGATCACCAGGGACAGTGACTCCACCTCCCTGGGCAGACGATCCCATTGCCCACTCACTCTTTCAGTGAGGAATTTCTTTCGAACATCTAACCTAAACTTCCCTTGGTGCAGCTTAAGACTGTGTCCTCTCATTTTGTCAGTTGTTGCCTGGGAGACCAACCACCACTTGGCTACAACCACCTTTTCTGTACCTGTAGAGAGTGATAAGGTCACCCATGAGTCTCCTTTTTTCCAGGCTAACTTCTCATCCTCTCTAGATTTGCTCATTAATTTAAATATTTTTAAATTCTTAAGTCATTAAATTAGTAACGGTTTTGCAGAAATCTCAAGTTCTTTCCTCATGTCTGACGACACAGTGAAAAGAGATGGCAAAATCAAATACAAATTCTCATTTCTCTGTGCAGTGCAGAAGCTTCCTTTTCCTTCTGAATAGCTTTGCCTTTAAGGTCGAATACACAAGAGAAGTGTTCTAACTAATTCAGAATAAGTATTTTCTATTATTAATTCCTATTTTCTGAATGACAGCTAGAAATTACCTTTCAGAAACAATGGGTTCTGCTGTCTTTCTGTGTGACAAGTTGGTTCTAAGTACGTTGACACAAAAAAAACCACTGCCTCATAAAATGAATTATTTTTAAGATATTTTAAAACTGAGTTCATAAGTTCCTTCACCCCAACATTGTTTCACAGTGGCATTTCTTGTCAGAACATCACAATTTCTGGGAGATGGAGGCTTGTCTAGCCTTGCCTGCAAGTCATGTTAGTTTTAATTGCTTTACTTAAAGTGATTTAATTGTGGGTTTTCATAATTGCTACTTTAACTCAAGGTATAGAAAGAATGCAGTTCATGGTGGTCATTTTCTTCCCTTCTATCACATTCCTGAAGGATTTAAGTGCATAAAGAGAAAGGTTTGCTTTTGAAGAACCAATGCTGTATTTGACACAGACCCATGCTAGATACAAATATACTTACAACTCCTGAAATAAAGACTCTCCTAATGAGGGAAGACAAGCCTTCATTGCTAACATGGTGAATCACAAAAAATCAACTATAACTGTGGAATTAATGGTTGCCTAAATGTGGCAACTTTAGTTAATAACAAATGCTTATATTTTCACACAGAATGCAGGAGTTGGAGTGGATAGGAACCAGAATAGATAGAAATAAAACTAATTATTCTGAATATACTATAGACTTTTGACATTTGCAGAGTACTGGAGAAATGCAGGCAATTTCTGTATATATAATTACTCCTTATTTCCCTAACAACTTTTAAGGAGTCCTGGATTCCAAGTCACAAGTTCTGCATCATGCTGCTTATACTATAATACAAATTAAGTTGCTACTTCATACAAACTAAGACTCATCAGTCATGTCTTTCTAGATTAATACAGAAAAGTAGAAAACTCCTACTATAAGAAAAGCATGAATAAGTGGATAATAGAGAAAAAAGACTGCCAGCCTACAGCACTGCAGGCAAGCAAAAAAATCACAGCACTCATTGGTAACTTATTATTCCAAACATCTAGCTAATGACATGAAACAGTGTTCAAAACTCATCAGTATTACAAGGCTCAGTACAATTTCCATCAGTACAAATGTTGTAGGTTACTACACTTTAGCACTACAGTTGCAGATAAAGCCAAAATGTTATACTTTGGATAATAAAGTTTTATATTTTTGTCCAACCCAGTAACCCTATAAAAGGAGCATCAAACTGAAAAATAAGCTAGAAAGGAAGATCTGCATAGTTCTGTTTCATTTTCTATACAAAAGCACTAAGATATTGTAACTGCTGCCACTTATAGTAGTAGTTCCTAAAACAAGCTGAGTTGAAGAGTCTCTGTGAAGCTTTATTTTTCTCATGAATGGCTCTGAATCTCTAAAATGAAGCCATTCCACTACACCTCTGGTTATTTGCCATGGCTCTCAGGTGAGTCTGTGCAGTAAACAGCACCAAATGGACCTGCCAAACCTCGATTTCTCCTACCAATTAAGTGATCTTATTTATCGGAACTAAATCTCCAAATACCTCAGTACCACAGTAGAAAAAGAGATGCCAAGACATGAAAGTCTTGGTTTCATACCAGTGAAGCGCATAAAAAGTAACCAAGCATTTCCTCCATGTTCACTGCTCCTCCTGGAGAAGTGGTGTCTACCACACCCATAGACCTCAACAGCAACCAAAGGTTGTGCAAGTCTGGTTTCTAAAAGCATCTAAATTCTCTAGGAAGCAGTACAGCATCTTTCACACATTAAGGGTGTGGCTTAAAATTAAGATTCACCTTGCTAAAAACTAAAGCCAATCCTAGAACAAACATGTTTAAACATGTTATTAAACATGTTCCAACATGTTTAATGCATTTCAGCAGAAAATCCAGGCAGATACCGACACTGGCAAAAACACTTACTAAGCTGTGTTCAGGCAGGGAAGTGAATAAGCCTCAGCTTATCTTGAGAAAGAGGAGGGAAAAGCAGGATTTCAGCAGAGCCGCAGCAGCAAAGCTTAACTAATATGCACTGGAGTCATGTTAGACAAGAGTAGGACAGTTCTGCACAACTAGCTATACCTCAATAAAAGGAATCAATTCTGTAGATAATAAACTAGAACCAAAAGTAAAACAGCAAAGTGTGTTGCACACAGATGCCTTTTACAGTGCTAGGAGAGAGAAGAGATTGAAATTCAAGTCTGACATTTGAATTCTCTGTAGAGATTAGGTAGAAGAAACAAAATACAGATGAGAGACTAAACTATTTCCCTTGCCCTCCAAAGGGAAGGGACAAAGAAATCCAACAACAGAGCTGCAATAACGAAGAGCCTTCAAGTGAGCTGAAATCCATAGCTTTAAAGTGCCTTTCTTTCTAGCTCCAAACACACCTCAAGTAAAAAAAAAAAAAAAATCCCAAACCAAAACTCCTAAATATTGTCTATATTGCCACTACAATTTCTTTTCTGTTCCACTCTAACATAATAATATAGATACAAACACACACTTTATAAGATACCTCCACAAAAGTGGAATACAAAATGAAAATTCTGAATGCTATGTGCTGACAACTTAAGAGAAGATTTCTGAAACTAAATGAAAAAAAACCAGAAAATTTAATCTGATACCTTCCAATCTGCAATTTAGCTTAATGAATTATGATTAAATTTTCATTACTGGATATGAAAATTGTCTTAACAGAAGGTACAACTAGGAGCACAACTGTATTTGCACATAATTTTAGACTTAGGATAATTCAGGCTGGAAGGAGCCTTGGGGTTATTTAGTCCAGTCTCCTACTCAAAACATGGAAAAAGAGAGGCTTCATGACTAGGAATCACACAATTTCAGTCTTTTTGAAGCAGACTAAAGGTATGTCTACTAATACATTAGTTTCAGCATCATACCTTCTGGAAGAAGAGTGAGTAAAGGATTAACAGGCTTAAGCTACAGAGTAAAACTTGTAATACAGCTTTGCAATTATCTAATTGCCCTTCATTCATCTCTTAAAATTAAGATCACATCCCACAGTCTTTGCTTCTTGCAGCTCCTCACAACAAGTTGTCCAAGAAAGACTTAAGCTCTGCAAGAAAGAATCAATTGCAAAGCAATTTCTTTTAAATAAGCTATAGATTTCTTTTTATAAACAGACCCCTTTTTTCTTCATCTCAGCTATGTTTATTCTGATGACAGTTTCATGTTACACTGAAGCTTTTTCTTCACGCACTTAGCCATTACATACCCAGGATACTCATCACATTGCCTTTTTTTCAGACACTGCCCTGTACCAATAATATTAAATAAGGTTTAACTGCATTGCAAACATTTCACAGGAGGGTAGAGAATGCTGCTTAGTGATCCTTAAAACTGTATCAGCACTCTATCTTTTGAACAAGTTTTATTTCAGGTACTCTTGAGAATAGATCGCTATAGCACTAAAAAGTCTGCAGTCAACACCAGATTGCCAAACACTGCATTGAGCAGGAACTTCAAAGGACTCCAGTAAATGTTACTGAGTCCACACAACCTTATGAAGCAGACAAGCAAGCAGTGTCTTAATTCAAAGCAATTTTGTCTGGTATTATCACCATTGGGAGAGGCTGCTTTCTATACAGTGCACTTGTGCAATACCATTCCTAGAAAATATACGTGAGTATTGCCTGGGTATTTATTTTTGGGGTGACTAGTGGAGAGTTTGTGCAACTGATAAAACTGGAAAAGGAAGCTTTTTTATATCAGTGAATGGAAGGTAAAAATGCACAATGCATCTTCACTGCATATGCAAAACACATTCTTCCTTGTACTTTGCCTCAGACTGAAAATATGCACATTAGATTTGCTGGGATGCCCTTAAAGATTTCAGTAATTTTGCAATATAGAGAATTTTGAACATGTTCTAGTAAACCCAGCAACAGCTAATTGCATTATAGTAAGCATCACTGTTTATTCATAATAAAAAAAAAAAAAAAAATCACTACATAAATTTACATTTGCTGTTAAATACATTAACTAACTTTGTCCTAGGAAAATTTCCCTTTCTACTTTAAGAAAGGTAAGCAATGATTGCTTCCAGTATATAGATTATTCATTCATGACCAGGAAAACAAAAGCCTAGGAAGTTCCACTGAAATATCACTATTTCCATCATGTGGAAAAAACAAAAAAAAAAAACATAAATATTTTGTAAAAGATTCTCTTGTGATCTAAATTGCTCTTATATTCTGCTTCATTCAGGATTCCTTGGATTTGTTAGTATTTTAGTACATCTAGAATACAACTTGAGATATAACTTTTACTATCTTCAACTAAAAGCCATGAAAAGTCAAAACCAAAACACATGACAAATGACAAGTTGTAAGCAGGAGGCTTTGAGCCTTGATGTTACGAAACCAATTCTTGTGCATGACTAATCAAGACACATCTACAGAATGTCAGGATTAAATATCTTCTGAATCCATGGTACCATGTATTTATACATATGGTACCCTCTGAAATGAAAAAAAAAAAAGAAATCTCAACTAAACTTAGAGAACTTTCATAAATAATACATTACTTCCTTAAATACAAATTATATCCATCTTGCCAGCCTGCCTTTCTATACTTGAACAACTGTTTTCAACCCTATACTTTAAGTCAAACTGGAATTATAATGGAAGGAAAAAAAAAAAAAAAAGATATTGCAAACACTACTCAATTTTTACTAACTTTTGGGCTGACAAAGTCTATTTACATTTTAAAAATCTAGGCCTTAGCTATACAGGAAATTTTTCTATTATAAACCAACAGTCAGTCACTAACTTCTAGTGAGTTTCATAGCACAACTGAAGAATCTAGTACATCCATGTTCTTTAATTAAACAGATTTCCCATTCACAGCTTGCAATCACTGTTCTATAACAGTGTAAGTGAAAACCTGCCAGGAGAGGAAAAAATTCTGCTTATAAAAGATTGGCTTATATACGTGTATGTAGATTTATATTAAAAATAGCAAGGCACTTAAACAATGATTGAAATTGTCCATTGGAATAAGCTCTCATAACCTCTGCTGAAAGCATACAAATAAGCACTTTTTAAAATATCCTAACTTCATTAATTTATGAAACCATCTTCTATCTCATTCATTCTCCCATTCTAAAGTAAAACCATTTTCAAACTCTGAGTTACTTCTACACTGTTCATCAGTAGTAACACACTTCACTCTACATCAACTATGAGTCTGCGCAAGGGTGTGTAGCCTTATCCATATACCTACTCAACAAGTTTAGACTACGGGCTGTGAAACCCAGCAATAAAATCTGAACAATTAAATCCATCCCTACTTGAGTATGAAACATTGGTTTAGATTTTTTAAATAAGTCATGGGGATTTCTCTGTGATGGGCACACTCATCAGTGTCTCAACTACATTCTGTCACTTGGTAAGTGATCACATAGCAATACACACTATTACAATAATCTGGAGCAAAGAAGATACTTTTTTTTTTATTGGAAATCTGACTTATGATGTTGAATAACAATTTCAAGTATTATTTGAATAAGGGCACCAGAATGACTTGAAGTCATTTGACCAAATTTTCCCCTTTTGGGGGGATGATTCTGACAGAGTCCCAAAACAAAATTCACAGAAGAGACTGTGTGTATCACACATATTGGTAGATTTAGTCAGCCCTTTAATGGGTTGAATAATGGGAAGAATAAATTGTTGATTCTCATTAATAAGGATCAGCAACATTTAGTGTTATCACAAAAAATTCAAAAACATCAGAACACCAAGTATCGAGAAACCATTAGAAAAAACATATTACAAAAGACCACTGGGATTTATGTAGATTGGAACAGAGGCATCTCTTTCTTTTCCCCACCCCCACTTAGCCCTTAGGTCTTCAGTTAATCTTACCTCATTGCAAATCCTAAAAGAGAAGCTGAAGCACAAGGTGATGTTAAGAACCAGAAATTTTACCGCTGGTTTTGTCCTTTCTTCATTTCTTCCAAGACAGGGAACTGCCTACAGGGTCACCACAGACCCTTTCTCAGACCCCACAGATTCACAGTAATGATACACACAGAACTCTGCTTGGACACTTTCCTGGAGCAAGAGAAGGACCACATTTATGCACACAAATCTCCCTATCTTTGACCCCTACCTGCTAAAAGAATGAAGTCCTGTAGGTGGGACTGCCTGGGTCCTTTTTTGGGGTAGGGGTTATGGCAGGAAGGCTGGGGTAAGGCCTTACTGAACAGAGTACCAGAACCAGTGTCACAGACAATGTGCTGTTGCAGCAGGTCTCTGCATCAGTAAGCACTGCTGGCACTCCAGTTTCACTTACACTTGGGTTCCCACCTGGGCACAGTAAGGAGGAGTGGAAGAGGAAGGAGTATATTATGGCTGGTCTTTGCTTTTTCAGAGGGCAAATGAAAGGTTTACAAAGTTTCACTGTACAGAAATGCACTTCAAAGGAGAGTTCAAGACAAATAAGATTTTCAGCACCAATTACAGAACTGAAAGCGGGGGGGAGAAGCAGAATTATATTCTGCACCTATTACCATAACATTTTATGACTTTTCAACTAGAAAGGAGTCCTAAACAACAGAAATACAGATTTTTTTTTTTCCAAGTAAACTTAAAAAATAGTTAAGAAAATACAGGGATCGTAAAATCTGAAATTAATGAAGCCTTTTTAGATCATTTCACCACTTGTTAACAGCTAGAGGTCTTAGTCAAATAGCCTGAAACCGGAAGCTAGAGATCACCTCTCAGTTCCAAGGCCCTGCCACTCCAGGGAAGCCGGGATAGCATCTCTTTTCCAAAGACAGAAACCCAAAGTCTCCTCCACGCTGCCTACCGTGCGCTCTCTACTAAACTGCACACATTTACCACCTCCGCTCCACTTGAGTTTTAAGAAAGCAGAAATGCAACCCTTGAGAAAATCAAGTCCCAGTGTGAGGCACAGTCATCCGACAAACCATGCCCACATGGCTCCATCTCCCTGCCACATCCAGGTGTTACGACTACAGGTGACGGCTCAGCGGCAAGAGCTCAGACACATCTTCACTGAGTTCTTTTGGGGGGAAAAGGCGGGGGGTGGTGGTGGATCTTTCTCCTTTGTCCTGGAGGAACAGCGGGTTCAGAGCCCACACTAAGCTCACCCGGGCTTTCCCCTGCCTCACACTCCTTCCCTCCCCTGAGCCACCGGCGAGCCCAGACGTGCGGACGGCTCGCGGGTCCCGCGGGGGACGGTCCCGTTTGATCCGACGGGGCAGCTGCGCGGGGCTCTACCCAGGAAGAGCGGCCCAGGAGTCCTAACATCAGGGGGCAGCCGGAGAGACCCTCCCGCGGCCCAGCCTCATCACCGACCCCCGCCCACCCAAGGAGCCGCGGGGCTCCTGTCAGGGGAATTCCACCTACAGCCACGCCAGTCCCAGAGGGGCTCCAAAGCTCCCGCCAAGGCTCCACACCACGGACGCGCCAAGCAGGAACCGCGGCGCCCAAGGAGAGTAAGAAGGGCGCCCCACACTCACCGCCGCCGCCGCCTCCTCCTGCGGCCCCCAGCATCCCAGCAGCAGCATTAGGCAGCCAGCAGCCAAGCTACAGCTCCGCTGCCGCGGCTCCATCCTGCCAGCTTAGGAGCTCAGGGCCGGCCCTGCAGCGCGGACATAGCCCGCAGGAGCAGTGCGGCTCCCTGCAGGCGGCTCCCACCAGCCACCCCGACACCAGCGCCCACCCCTCTGCCGCACTCCCCCGCTTCTCCTGGCTCAAGTCCTCCCGGGACTACAGTATTCCTCCGCTCCGGGGGCGGGCGATGTAGGGCACAGCGCTGCTACCTCCCATTTGCAAGGAGGATACAATCCGCCCCGCCCCGCCTTCCCTCGGGCGCCGCGGTTTTGCCTGCTCGAAGAGCGGGCGCTGTCTCTCCCCGCCCCGTACCTCCACCGGGCGGGCAACTGGACCCCGGACTATTTTCTTCAGCGGAAGTCGCCGGAGTGGATGGGTGGAAGGAAAGTTGTTGCCAGTGCCGGGTTGCCCTGATGGAGGGGTGGGCGGCGGGCGCGGAGCTCGCCCGGTTCAGTCTCGTTTTATCCAGTCTCGCTCAGGTGCGATGCCGCTGTGGGGACTGCAGACTTTCTGCCTGGGCATGCTGTGAGTGCCTGGGCTGCGGTGCCGGGGAAAGCGAGCAGTGACCAACCCCGAAGGGGCAGCGCCAGCAGTTCCCGCCCGGCCACTATCCCGGGGCTCGGAGCCCTCGGTGCTCCGTCGTGCCGGTGGAAGGAGCACGCGAAGCGGTCGCACCGTGCCCTACCCGCCCCGAGTGACGGCAGGCCCTCCTCTTCCTCTGGCGGGCGCAGCGGCGTGTACCCGACTGCGCTGGTCCCCGCGGGCTGCCCGGGCCATGGGGCGCACAGGGTGAGTGCCAAGCGCAGCCCTCCCCTCCCCGCACTTCTCGCATCCCCGCTGTGACTCTGTACCTTTGCCTCCGCAGGGCGCTGGTGCTGCTGCTCCTCTGGCTGGGCGCGGAGCTGGCGAGTGCGGTAAGTATGTGCAGATCCCGGCCTCAACAGTGCTCGCTGGAGGTGAGCGTGCCTGGTCAAACCTGTCGGAGTTTGGGCATCCTTCGGCCAGAAAAAGACGTATCCCCGCGCCCCTCTAAAAGATGCACAGATTTAATTATTTATTTTAATTTTTTTTTAATTGCTGTACACCTCTGCTCCGGAATTCCTTTGTGCCTTTTCTTCTGCTCTACTTTGACTAGCTTCTGAAAAGTACACTGCGTGGAAGACCGTCTGTGTGCAATGTAACAGCTTTTAGTGTCTGATTGAGTGATCACTATCTCTCTTTGCAACTGACTACCTTTAGATCTTTTTTAGCATCTCCTCAAACCTTGCTTTAAAAGCGGACTCTGTTGGTAGGCTCTTGTTCACAAGGGATCCAATCCAAAACACGTCATAACTAAGTAAAAGAGATGTGAGAAATTAAAGGATGAAGCTTTTAAGTGTTATATCAAGGTTCATGACTATGGATAAGTAAATATGTTTTAAATTCTAAGTTGGTATAGAGAAACAATGACTTTATGATCTATCTGACAACTTTATGACATAAAGTCGTAAATGAATTTTCTCTTGCTGTTCCAAATTAATGTTTAATCAGAGTAGTAGGGGACTACAGGTTTTTTAAATGTTCATAATTTTCTTCTTTTTTGGTGTTGCAATAGATTTTCTGCAGCTTAAATTGTTAGCCTACTTAACTAGTGAATTAAGTGTCCAACTGATGTACAGTGAGCAGTTCAAAAAGCACTTCTTTGTTATATTGTAGTGTAAATTAAGATTGGGCAGTAATGTTTGTGATGTGGATTTTATAGTGTAAATACAATATTGAATTAATGTTAGTATAATATGTTTTAAGTATGCTTGTTTTGATTCAACTTCAGACAGATTTCTAACAAAACCAGTTGAAACATAGGTTCTTGACTCATTAGCCAATTTTTTTACTGCTTTTGCTACTCTTTTGATTAAAATTTTAAGGATCTATAACATTTCTGTGCAACTGAGAAAAAAATCTTTTGAAAAGGCCTTAGTAACAGAGGGGTTTATACTTTTTATAAATAGGAAAGGCTTGATAATGTTTTGCATTTATCATAAACAATTGCACTAGTAGAATTTCATCATCCTGATCAGGTGGTAGTTACAAGCACTAATCTTCTCAAAGATTAAAAGATTAGAGAGTTTTATTCAATAAAACCAAGAACTATTCTACTAAGAGTTCTTACTGCAGTGTAATCTAGGTAAAAATTACTTTTATAAGGCAAGTACTTCAAAGGCAAATGTTGAAATTGTTTTGAATCAAATGTGCCACATTTTGCAATCATTTATTTAAATTTATGTGATACGGGAGTGAAATTATTGTTGATTGATGCGGATATAGCTAACAGCAGATTTTCAATTGTTTGCTTCAATTTTGCTCCATACCTGTTGGAAAACATCTCTTAAGCAGTCAGATTTCTGTTAGTTCTTTAACATCTTTCACTGCCCATAAAGGGATTCTTGTTGATTAAGTAGATCACAATAATTAATATCTACCTGATATTTCTAAGTCCTCCTTAGAGTTTTCTTCTGGGTTAGAAAACAATGAAAATCTTAGTTGCTGAGTAATCAGTCTAAAAATATGAAGAATCAGAAATAGGTCCATAAAATACTTTGTGCTTTATATGTCTAACCAAGTAATGGATTTAATGATTTCTATTAAAATGCTGTCAAACATACCCAGCAGGAAAGAGTAAAACTATATTTTTGTCAACTTCAGATACAGCAATAGGTTAATAATTGACTTTCTGGTATCACTGATTTAAAAACAAATTCTAACACCTTCCAGCATGAAGAAAGCTGTTAAGAAAAAGTACTGGTGATTGAACTTGCACTAAATAGATCTTTTTTAGGAAAACTAGGATCTCTGAAACATTTCTCAATACATCTTTGGTGTATAATTTGATGTGCTGGAGCATAGTGAAGTATAATGTCAATAAAATGAGGTTAAAACTTTAGGTTAAGGAGTAACAACTTCTAGAAGACTATTCACAGACAGTCAACTTATTGCTGAAGATGGTGTAATTTATAACTTTGTTCATATTTTTTTCTTTTAAATAATCTCATTTCAAAAACTTACCTGTTGTAAAAGAAGTGTTGTTCCAAGTTCTTGAGCACTCTTTAGAAATGGTGCTGTGGACATGACTAATATATGCAGTGGCTGGCACATCAGGCCAACATCTTGTATGAAAGCTGGCTTTGATTCAGAGGTCTCAGTTATCAGGTGTAGTCATCTCCCTTTTGGTAAGAATAAGATTTTAATGTGTATCTGAATTAAGATCTCATTAATAATTATTTTTCTTGGGTATAAATTATGATCTATTTTGAATGGCAGTGCAAAATTAGTCTTGTAACATGATCCCTGTTTTCCTGAAGTAAATGTTGGAAACATGAATAACTTGCTGTTACACATGGGGTTACTTGGCAGAGATATTGTTACCCTGCAGACCAATTGCTGAGAGTGACCTAAGAGTTTACCCCTAACAGCTTTCAGCCTGGAGTCCTCCAGAACCTATGCTTCTTTCATGGTTTCAATTTTTTATAAGCAATAATTTTAATTTATAATTTATAATAATTTCATTAATAATGAACCAGGACCATCAGTGCAAGATTCTGTGCAAACACAAAACAACAATGTAGTGCTATCTTCGAGATGTTCACTGCACTAAGACATGTCACTAAAGTCTGTCCAAAGGTAGGGGAGATAACAGAAAATATTGGAACAGTGCAAGGAGGCAGGGATTTGCCTTGGCTAATCACTATCCTCCCCTGAGGCTTTTGCAGACTACAATGTAGAGTTTTTAGGAGAGGGACTTTTAAAAGAATAATCAGAGTTTTGCTGATGTTTCTGGGGTGTCATAAATGTGAGGTGGAGCATGTGCTGAAAATGATCACCAAACCAAGAGACAGCCTCTTTGTAATGAAATTTGAGATTCATGCCCCTTCACAAAGCTCTCAGCTGAGCTGCGTTTTAGTCCTGTGCTGTCATTCTGTGCCCCCTCGAGAGCACACCTAGCATACAGGTGAGATGGTATCTCCTCATTTATTTTCTGTTGTTGTTGAGCTAGTTGAGCACACCTGGAATACATCCTAGTTTTGATGCCTAAATAACTACTTTTAGCACTTTGAGGACTTATTGTCACACACGTTCTGTTGGAACAACTGAGCTCAACTGAGCTTTCAGATGGAGTTTGGTAACGTTTTTTCTATAAGTAGACTTCACGTACTATTGCAAATCTTTCAAATCTGAGTGGGGTTTTTTGTTGTTTTGTGCAGTTTAACTAGAGCCACTGTTCCTAGCACTTGATATCTTGTTCAGCAGAACAACTTCAGTAGCCAAGTAAGGTGAACAAAAATTGTGTGCTAAAACCAGTTCTGGGAAGTCTGCTCTATTCTGAGTAACCAATTTTGAGAAACTCTTCTAGATTATGTCAAGCTAGCCCAAGTGATCTTATTTATCTATGCATTAATATATCCTAGGTTTTCTGTTTGTTTTCTATTTTATATCTGTGATACGAATGCTTCATAGTGTCTTTTCCTTTAATATGTACTGGACCAGCTTAATTGAACTCAACTCCCTGTTTTCAATGGCCAAACATAAACTTTTTTCCAGAGTCCCTGACATAGGGGAGAAATTAGCTGTTTAATTGTGGATATTTAAAACCAGAGTTGCAGCTCTTACTGTAACTCTTTCCAATTCAGTTTCTGCCAATATGATGTTATCCATTAAGAGGTATTTATAAAGTTTTGACCTTTCCATTGCCATTTTAATTAGTGCTTATAAGTATGAAACCCTTCTCTATCTTGACTTTTACAATGTATATTTATGTAGCCATAAGCTTTATTGGGAAAAAACTAGTATCTACAGTAAAGAAGGAGTCTACAGAATTCAAGAAATAATATAAAATACCAACCTAATCTTATAAATGTCAGGATTTGTTTACCAGATAAGGCAGCTTCTAATCTGTAGGAATGCATGGCTGTGGAGACACTTGATGAAGATTCACATTCTGCATTGAGGATGGTCCTTCTGCAAAGGTCAAGTTTGAGTAACAATAAGTCTATGGTAAAATAATAAGAATTCTACTCTGGTTCTGTAGTAAAATAAGGAGAATTACTAAAAAAAGAAACTGATTATTGATGACAGTGCTAATTTTGCAGCTCTTGCTAAGACATTGCATTTTAGGGGAAGTTTTCATTTAAATCTGAGTATACTTTCCCATTTGAACAAATAATTGCTTATTTGCTGAATATTTTCTGTGTGCTGAAGACAATTGAGCAACTGGCATTTTATTTGGTGCTCAGATACTGTGTCAGGTTACAGCAGCTATGAAATAAAGTTATGCATGTGATTGTATTCTGAAAAGCTTTTGTGATATCATTATCTGTTTAAAGCTGTGGCTGCTTTTCGTATAGGTGTGAGAGGCACTGTTTGATCTGAAGAAGCATTTTATTTCCTCTTGTGGACAATCATTGGCACCAGCCGCTGTGTTACCTTGACTTAAGAACTGCTATTGTTATGCTGATGTCCCTAAAGGAGGCAGAGCATTTAATGCTGGGGCTTCTCCCTCTTTATCCATCTTTGATGTAGAGAATCCCTTCATGAGTAGGGTTTGGTAATGCCTGTATCTCAGCTTAAATGTTTTGATGACTGAGAACTAAAAATAAGAATTTTTTTGAGCTTTCATTTGTTGATTGTTTTCAAGCTCTCTGAAAATCAAATCTCAAAATAAGGACTATTATTGTGGAAAAAAAATAAAATGAAAGCTTTTCAATTAGTTGTGGAAGGGATTGTTCTAGCAAGCTCAGTCTGTGTTTCAAAAGGGATTAGGAGGCTGAATTGCTTGTTAGAGGGTACCTGCAAAATGCAGTCTTGATAGTGACTGAAGTGTTGAATATTATTGGAGGAAGATCAGTGGGAAGGGAGATCAGGCATTGACATTATGAATTTAATTTCTTTAGGTGGTTGGGGCTTTGTTTTGTTTTTTTGTGTCTGTTTTTTTTTTTTTTCTAGATACCCATATAACCAAAAAAGGCTCTCTCCTGGAAAAGCAATAAACCCTGACAGAGCTTTACATACTGCTTTCCACTTAGATGTCTGAACAGAAAGAGCATTTAGAGTGGAATCATTCAGTTCTTGTTACCTTTACCCTGCAAAAAAGGAAATTTAGAGATGTAGGCAAAGAATCTGAAAATATATGGGAAAAGCAAATAATTTGTTCCTGTGCTTTTTGCACAGACTTCCTGCAGTTCAGCCTGCATGACTTCCCCTTCTCTGATGGTGTAATTTATATGGAAGTTGTATTGCTGCAGTTTCCAGGAGCTGTGTTTAACTTTCCACTTTAAAAAGTTGTTGACAATAATCTACTAGTTATAATCAAATTCATCTTTTCAGAATGGTTTCCTCTTTTCTCAGGTCTGAAGAAACACAAAGAGGAAACAAATACCAAGTCAAAGGAACTGTTCCATAGATCTGCTTCTTGTTTGGCTTCTTTGCCACAATTTTTAACAGTTCTTGCTGGTCAGAGGCGACTTTGCTGGCCTTCTGATGCTTCTCATATCCAAATGGATCCAAAGCTGTAGACATACCTCTGGTCTGTTCTTCCCTTCTTGTTGTTTCTGCAGAATTTTGATTAGCTTTGGTTGTGTCAACCTCTTGGGGCCACTAAACCAGCACCATCCATTTTACAGTCTCTGCTCACTTGGTTCCCTTAACACTGACAATCAACTCTGTGAGCCAAGTTGGTCTGATTTGCTTCAGTCCACTGAGATGTCAATAGCTACTGTATTCTGAGTTTGCCTTATTCATTCACTGCTCTATTTTCTCCTATTTGGCTGGAATCTACTGCACTTTATACAGCCTCCAGACCTTGCTTCAACGTGCTTATAAGCTCCTCTGCCTTTCTGTCTCTTCTTTGTGCTTTAATAGCCAGGGAGGCTGCCAGTATCACTGCTGTTAATCCTGCAGTGCTTTCTCTGATGCCTCACTCCCAGCATCAGTGAGGACATGTCAGTGCGTGTTACCCAGGAATCTCTGTTGCAGAAATCTCTTTAAGAGATTTGCTCACTGCTTTCCCCTTTAGTGTAGAAACAATTCCATGCTTGACACAAGCATTTGCCAAGACCCCAGTGTGATGCATAACACAGGTCAAATCTACTCATCATCTAGGTGTTGTGGCTGGACTAATTGGGAACTAGCTAGAAAAGACAATACATCAAAGTTTCTGTAAGATATGAAACTAATATTTAATTTTCTTCAGTTTTGCTTATTTGCAATTTTTTGATTTGCAGTGAAGGATAAATGTTGGAAACAAGGTAGCAACACTAACTGTTTCTCTAGTGTATTTATTTTCAGATCAAAACCTGCAGCTTTCTAGAGATTAGGATAAAGTTTTTGTGCAGAGTAAGCCAAAAGCCAACTGCCTGAATTAATTTCTAGCACTGTTTGGAGAGATTGGTTTTCACCTAAAAATCAGAGGAGAGGAAAATGAAAGTGCAGTTAGACGGGGAATGGACTTATGAATGCTCCTATGCTTCTTTCAAATCTCCACAAATTAAGTGTCACCAACTCTATTTTTTTGCTAGCAGCATCACTTTAGAGCTCTAAATAGTGACAAGTCAGTTGTCTTTTCCCAACTTTTTAAAATTACTTTTTAAAATTGTTCACGTTGTATTAGAGTGTTTTCAAATTAATTTCTCACATTTTTTATCCATTTGTTTGAATCATTGAAGTTATTATTTTTTTATTAAGGTCATGCCTTCACAAGCAGTAAGATATCTCTCTGTGAACATGAAGTAATGTTTAGTCCTTAAAAGAATTCTTAAATCAAAATGTTTCTTCAAAAAACTATAAAATTGTAAAAGAAGTGACAAAGCTATTAATACTTTAAATTAAAGTCTATTTAGAATTTGTAAGCTGGCAAGTAGTTTCTTTAGAAATGCATATCATTACTGTAACAAAGTTAAATAGAAACATTTGCTGTGAAGTATTGTGCAAATACCACTTGCTCTGTAAAATATATATTTTTTTAAAAATTTTTAAAAGCAACTTGGAATTATTGATACTACTGTAATGGAAACACATCAAAACAATAGGAAGGTGAATCATTGTATTACACTTTGATGGTTAAAGCTATCTAAAAAGCAGGGTGTGACTCAGCTGGAAGAACACAACCTTCTGGAGCAAAAAGCAAGCTTGGGAAATTAAGAATTTATAGTAGTCTTCAGACTTTTCCATTAAAGGAGCCTTTAGGCTTTCAGGATTAACCTTCTTTGTGAAGTTTTAGACTTATCAAAGTGTGTGTGAGGGGTTGAAAAGCTGGAACATTATCTGTAAAATCAATGTATCTCTTGTAAATGCCCTCTTCATGAAGTGCAAAATATATGAAGTGTAGATTTGGCTTGAAGGTAAGGTTGGCAGGTCCTGTATTACACTGCAGAGTGTATACAGCATTTTGCATAGAAAATGCTGAGCCTTTATTGCCAGAAATGATAGAACTGTGCTGAGTCTTGGTCTCATGGGATGACTGAGGTATTTCTAGTAAGCCCTGGGTGGCAAAAAAAAGGTGGATTGTTTCTGGGGTACTTTTGGAATGCATATGCTTTTTGCTCTACTAGGGAAGTAGGTGTGACGCAAACATGTTGCTTGCTATTTAGCAAAAGTTTTCTATCTGTTTCCATCAGAAACACAATTTTTAAACAGCTATCTCTTCTTGTAAATTTTGTGATAATTTTTGCAAAGGAAGATCAGTGTGTTTTGGCTTAATAAAGTCGTTTTGGTTTAATAAAGTAATTTTGGCTTAAGCTGGAAACAGCCTGTGAAATCTCTTTCTACATATGATGCTTGGCTTTTTGCTGGGACTTGGAAAGGTGTAAGATGTAAGAAAAATGTAGAGAAAATATGTTAATATGGTGATGAAAAGAAGAAGCTTTCAAACCACTCCTGTAACATATGTGTTCTTGTTAATAAAGTAAATGTCAGATCCTTAGCCTACTTTTACCACAAATAGATACAGAAATTTTCTTTGAATACCACAGAGGTTTTAAAGTTAAATGAGTTGGTGACCATAAACAGAACAGTTAATGATCTCTTCAATGTAGTGATTATATGGTTTGCTCTGTGGTACTTTTAACAACCTTAATCTCTGTAAATGTATAATCTTGTTAGGATTAAACCAAAATCTGCCTAGATAGAGTGAGCTCCAAACTGTGATTTAACTATCTCATAGTGGAGCAATTTCCATGTGAATGTATTGGCCCTGGGGCATGTGGAGTGTTGGGAGCCTTCAGCAGGAGTCTCAGGGAGCTGAGGGATTCCCATACTATGTCTTTGTAAAATCACCTATTTTGCAAAGACTGCCCTTCTGAGATTATATGAACAGGGGACTGGGTCAGAATGTCTTTTAATGTGGTAGAGCATGTTTTCTATTGAACGTAAAATGTGTTTGGAGACCCCCCATTGTGAAGAGCTGCAGGATAGGTTGAATTCTGAAATGAACATGCCTGTTGTAGTTAGAGCAACATTTTATCTGTTTTGACCCTTCTCTAGGGTTCATTTATTTAATTCATTTTACACTGTTTCCTCATATAATACAAACAAACAAGTTGCAGTTTTTGCTTTCAAGTTCATAATCACTGATTGCCTGTCTGTGTTGTCTTTCACCCCTGAGAGCTTTTCAGATGTCCTTGGACTGGGCCAGGTTGAGTACTGGTATTACTGTCCTGGATGTGTGAAGAAAGCTTTGCCTTAAGTCATGCATCGAGTTTTGCTTCTTTGAACTGTTGCACCATGTGCTTTGTATGCCCTAAGGCTCCTCTTGAAATGAGGGGACTTGTACCATCTGCCTTTGGAGATCTTGAAAGCTCCTCTAGCCAATAAGGCACAGAACTGTAAAAAGTAATTATGGCTACTTGAAGACTCTCCTTTCAGTTGCATTTTCTTCTATGGGCAAGCATGAGATTGTGAAGTTTCCAAAGAATCTGGTTGATTTTTATCTTTCAGGTTTGTGCTATCCAGCCAAGTTCTGCACATCTTTCAGAGAGAAGGGGCAAGGATTAAAATCCAGCTAGTGAATTTTAACTAGTCTGTCAGTAGTAAGAGTAGAGTTACTTAGTATTTATATTGGATCTCCAGTGCTACTATAAATTTTCAACTCTGTTCAAGGATACTTTACGAATCACAAACCAAAGTGTTTACCAAGTATTTTGGATAGAAGTAAATAAAGGCTATGAAAAGGCAACTTTAAGGGTTTTTTTGGTTGTTCAGTTGAAGTTTTTATTTTTTACTAAGTTACTATCCACATTTGGAATGATTGTTTTACAGTTTTCTCTGCACAGAAGACTGTGAGCCCAGGCATCTTTGTGCAGTGATATTGGCTACAGATTTTATTTGGATTGTATGATAACATTGAATTTACCAGAGATAAATTTTCCTTAATTAGTTCTATGTTTTCTATATATAATAATAAGTGTTCTTTGTGAATAACCAGGCAAAATACTTCCAGCATCTGTTTCATCAAGATGTGTTCTTATAATTTCCATTAAAGAAATTTCAGTGAGAAAGTTACTTCCCTCCTCTTTGTTCTAGTATTATGAACTCACTCAGAGCAGGGCAGAGGGGTACCAGGTTTCAGGCCTAAATTCCTTTGTCAGAGGAATGTGCAGTGAGACACAGGTACAGACTAGCTCCACAACATACTTGTTTAGAGGGGCCTTTCTGCAACCCAGCAGCTCACAGATCTCAGATTTACAACACTTCCTTATCTGTATGGTTTTGTTTTAAAAAGCGAAAACCAGAGTTTTCTTTAATTTTCAAAGGCTGGATACTTTTCTAGATAGGCAGTAGAAGTGTTTCGTTTGAATCTTAAAAGCTGTGGATGCAATTGTGAGAAAGGTAAAGACTTACACTGCTGTCAGATGCACTGGCTACTGTGTTCAATTCAGGACATTGAGACTTTGGTCTGCGTGTTACATAGTGTCACTGGGGGCCTCACTTTCTTTTGGAATTTTATTTAGTATCTGGCATGAGTAATCCTGATTTTCCTTATATATGGAATATTATTGGCATCTTAAACCTGATTGTTTAGATGTTACCTCACACTGTATCAAAGTAGCACAAAATACCTTGAAAAAGTTGCACAGAAGCTCTGAGCTGCTTCTATTAAGTTCATCGTAGAACTACGATGAGAAAGGAATTCAAATTCTCTTTGGAACCAGATTATCTCTGTAAGATGAAACTATCACAATTCATTCAATTACTTGACAGAGTTGTGAAGTTTACTATGCTCGCTCAGTTTATAACCACTGTAGCAGCCTCTGTTCTTGATAAGACCAAGCTCATTGGTCTTATCTTAATTCCTGTGTGATGCTATCAAGAAACTGTAGCAGGATATTGACTTCTATCAGATATTTTATGATTAGGGGAGGAAGCTAGTCTTTTATAGATAAAACATGAGGACTTAGTTGTGGTATAAAGAATCCTAGATTCTCTTATCAATATAGCTTGATGAATGGCTTTGTGTATCTTTCTTAAATGCTCCCGACCATATTTCTATCTATCTGTATAATAATTATACTGTTCCCAGTGGTTTGTATGCCTGCTTCTCAAAAATTGCATGTGTTTTAACTTTCTTTCAAGGTATTTTGCTGGAGGGAGATGCTCTTGGAGGTAAAGGTATGCCTCCAGGCAGATAACTGTTGGTAATTCTAAAACAAATTTAGTGGGGAGTTGAATGAGTGCTTGTTTGTGTTTTCCTCAAGTTCCTAAGGTGATGCAAGTATTTTTCTGCCTTGATTTTCATAACTAATCCACTAGCTCTTCTAATATGTATGAATAGAGAATTATGACAATAACATACAAAATATGTATTTTGTAAAGACTGATCTGATTACAGATTTGAATTTCAGTTTTATTTCACAAAACTGAAGACTTTGCCTAAATCTTGTTCTTTTCTTTACATTTATTCCGCTCAGGTGCCATGAGTCTGGCTAGAAATTAGTATTACTCAGTAAATTAGACTGTACCAAACAGATAGCATCTGTGTAAAGAAACAGAACAAAGTTAGTGTTACTTTATTTTGTTCAAATTATAAAGGCATAATGTAAATAAAAGCATAAAATAATATAGTATTTTGCACAGGGATTCAGGTGATATCACATTTTTTCCTTGAAGTAGTACAAGAGGGTTGTGTTTAAAAGCACCAAAGATTTAGTGTCTTAACTCTACTAGCTTTAGAAAGCTATTGTTTTAACAGTAGCACATGCTATTTTTTTATTACATAAAATAAAATATTGGTTTCTCTCCCTAAAGCTTATTTGAGGAAGCTAGGACAAAACAAAATTGTGTTTAAAGTATCAGGGTTTCCTCCACAGCTTTTAGGTCAGGTGCTTGCCTGTATGTAACATCTGGATGTTTGACTTAAGCACTGTTGAGGAAATCAAGAGGAAATCAGGAGATGTTTTTCCTGAGACTTGATTATCTCAGACCTTTCAGCTGTGTGGTTTCCTGCATCTTTGTAGGAAGTAATTGGCACCTGGACCTGTTTGAGTTAGGATATATGACAAGCTGGATGAAGATCTGCTTAGGAAGGTCAGAGTTGGACAGCAGGAAAGAAAAATATAAATCATACTTTCTGACTTGCAGGATCTGCTGTTTTGGTTATGTCATGTTTGATGCACACTGGACACAGTTAAGTGTTCAGAACAAAGTTCAGTTTTTAAAATACAGTAATTGATTGAACCTTTTCTAAATATTGTTTTTAATTGCTGTGTCTTTGGATGAGCTGGAGTGGGAGGAGAAAAGCTGTTAAATGGAGCGAGAAACGCCAGCAGACTAGCCTGCTGCCAGGTGCCAGGAATCTTGTTTGCTGTTTCCATTTCCTAGCAGGAGGCTGTGCCTGGCCTGCGTGTGGGAGTGCATGTGTGTAGGGAGGATGGAGGGCAGCTGGTACTGATGAGTCCTCAGCAAGCCTCTGCAGCATCCCTTTTGGCAGTTTAATGTATGATCTGTTGCAAACTTTTCCAAGCACAAGATGTTTGCTTCAGTGTGAGGCAGGGAATATTTCTGTAGGGGGGTTAAATACCAACTTATGTCTTAGGACAAGATAACTTATCCAACTAAATAAATTGGGTAACATCTTAATTCATTCTTTATTTCCCATTTGCACCACTCTTCAAGCCTGTGTACTTTAGAAGTAATCAAATAAAGTATGTTCTTTCTTTCAGTTACTTTTTTTAGCAAAGGTCTTAGCTGAAATCAATTTAGTGAAAAAATTAATTTGAAACCTTTCTCAGGCCATACATTTGGCTGAAACTTGATATTAATTAATTTAGCCATTTTTGCAGAGTACCTGTGGTATATAAGCTGCTATTGTTAGGACACCTTGGCAAAATCTGAAATGAAGTCTTTTCTTTTGAGCTCACTGCTCCTAGATAGAGGAACACTCATGTAACCTTTTGTTTGGTTTTCTATAGAATTTAAGTTACAAAATTTGCTGGAAAATAACCTTTTGCCCTTATTATTATTATTCATACCACAAAGGAGTCTGTGGGGTGTCGGGGTGTAGAATGTACAACCACAGCTCTGCAGTGTGAAGTTGTTGCTTGTCTTTCTTGGGGAGGAGGTGAGGTTCCTAATGTTTGGATTAGTTCAGAGCTGAATTTTTAGCTCTGATACTATTTCTCCCACTGCAAGTGTAGGCTTTGTGCCTGTCAAAGCAGGTTTGTCTGTGTGATTAATGTGGGAGTATAGATAGCTGTGAACTGTTTCTCTTGTGGTTAGAAGAAGGAAGTCTAGCACTTACCAGAAGTCCAGAGCATGCAGTCGTACTCAGATTTTACTTCTCAAAAATACTCTTCAGATAGTACTTATATCAGCTTTATTAAAAATCTGTGAGATTTAAGTATCTCCATATGCACACAGAATACTTTTTTTCTCTGAAACTCACAACTTTGTGAAGCTGTGAACTTTCTCTCATGTTTATCTAGGTTTGTAATGCTCTCACTTGTGAACTCAGGTCACCACATCTGACCCTAGTGTGCTCTCATACATGAAAAATCAGAGTTGAAATACAATCCCTACTTCAAAAGGTTTGCAACCTGCCAGATACATGTGAAACCTAAAGAAATCCTGGGAAGATATTGCTCAGCAAGGGGCAGTCTCATCACACCAACTGTAGAATTGTGCTGCTGCTGTTTAAGAAACTGTGTACACACAGCTTCCTCTGATATTTATTCTAGTTAAGGATGGCAGCTTCTTCATCTCTAAAAACCTAGAGAATACCTGAACTAAGTGTTGTTCATGGGTACAAAAGTGGAGCTTCAAGACTGATTTTAATTTAAAATCAGATACTGCAGTAGGAAGGTGTTAGTAATTATCTGGCTGTGGAAAGTCTTGGAAACAATTGTCATTGCTCCCAAAACTGTTCTTTCTCAGTATTGTGGCAGGATGGTGAGCTCAGAGCACAGCTGTGCTTTATGCTGCTGCTATGTAAATAGGGACCATAAAAAAGGAACCTTTCTGCAACAGGATTTTATTGTTAAGCTGATTGTTGATGTGATAGCTCAGATCATAAATCTTTTGAGTCAATGATTAGCAATCCAAAAGGATAATTCTCTTCCTTTCACCAACAGAAACATTAGTCTTCTAGAAAACATCAAATTATTTCATTTACCAATGGGGAGTTTGCCCCAGCCAGAAAAGACATCTCGTTTTTCAGTCTGAGAACATTGCACACTCCTCTTACAAACAGAGAAATTAATCAGGGTTGTAATCCTTGGGTCAGACTAACATTAGAGTATCCAAAGCTATTATACTTGATTCAAGTGAAAATCCATGTGGGTGTATGTTTATATACAGCAATTGCTTAATTTTGACCTCCTGGGAATCTCAAAGAACAGTGACAGCAGGTGGAAAGAGTTTTCAGGGTAAATGTGACATCATATCCAGATTAGTTATTCAGTATCTCTCACTGACACTTTTTATCTTTAGAATAAGGTTAAAGGAGAAGAGGCTATTTAGCCAATCTAGTTTTGAAGCTAATTTACCCATTTAACTGAGGCATGACTTGGAGAATAACTACTAATAATCTGAGTCCTTTTATGACCAAAGGAGGATGGTAAGAGGGGTAATTTTGTGAGCACGAAGGTCAGATGACTGACTGACATAAGGAATGTCAGTGCTCACCTCTGACACGAAGAGCATTTTTCATAGTGCGCACCCTGCTGTAAATTGGCATGTGGGTGTACATGAGAGACCTACAGAAGGATGGGACACAGCACAGCTGGGTACCTATTCTTTCCTTGATACTCCAGCACCTTTGAAGGATTTAATACATGTAAACTGTTTCTGTAGGTCCCACTGCAGCGTGTGCAGCCTGTCCATATTTCATCACTGGAGAATGGGGGTTCAGGGTAGTTATGGTAGTGACAAGACCTAATATAGCTGTTATCAGACAACAAATAAAACTGATGAAACAGGTGCTTCGTCATTGTGGACTGCAGTGTATTCCTGCAGTATTAGTGGTTTGTTTTGCAGCATACCAATAAACGTACACCTTTGGGTGGCTAGAAGAATATGTGATTTTCTCTGAAACAGTAAGGGATTTTTTAGGAAGGCTGAATTTTCTATTTGTCTTGGAATTTGACCAGGATTCAATGTCTAATAACTCAAATATCTCTACCTTCCTAATGGCCACCAGATGCTAGGACTTCGGGTTTTTATCTCATCTGAAAGAAGGTCTAAGTCATTAGAGCCCCTGAAAGCTCAGGATGATCTGAGATAGCAATACTTCCTGCTAATTCTCAGCCCTGTCTGTTCTATCACTTATGTTTCTGGTTAAGCTTCTTATGACAGCACAGTTGTGCTGAGATTGGGATTTTTGAGATAGGTGCAAAAGGTTGCAACTGTCCTGTGAGATAGACACATTCCTTTATGTCAAGGCAAGGGTTATGGTCACTATTGTCATAAAAAAGTGAAAATACATCTAAACGTATTTCTCTAAGATATTTTAACAATATTTGATCTCTCCCTCAAGAATAACCTAATGATCAGCCTTTACAATAAGGATATCAGTCATGAATTCAGAAGTAGTTTTTGGGCCAGAATTAATTAAAAAACAGCTTGCTGCTTATAATTTCAAGGAGAGATTTCATTACTAGTGAGCCTTTTCTTTTCCCCTTTGTTTTCCCTCTTTTTCTTTTCTGACTATTAAGAAAGCAAATATTAGATCATGTGCAAGAAATTAAGTATTTAATTTCTTCAGAAGACTTCCTTCTGGGATGTTTTGCAAATCTCTGTATTTGTTGGCCTTGTAAGGAAAATATATAAACAACAATGTTCCATCTTCAGTCCAAGTGAAGGTGTCATGCTCTTGTGTCACAATATTGAACAATAGTTTGTGAAATTCTTCTCCTGACTTGTAGTCAGTGAAGGATATCAATGCTTTAATTATTACTAAATGCAAATATAATATACTATTTCTTTAATACAGTAATTTGACAGGAAGAGAACCATACAGCCTTGTTTTTGCTTTCTGTATTTCTTTAGCTATCTGAATACATGTAAAATACATAACCAGGCATGTTTCAGATGCATGAAATAATTTGTGTTAAATTTGCTAATGTTGTGCTGGCTATGGTCAACTACTGTTTTTTATAAAGAAAACAGATCTTCTGAACTTTCTTTCTTGTATGTTGTGTGGCCAGAAATTTAAGCCTTGGTGGCCTTTTTTGGATATTTTGGATACAAGCTGGTGTTCAAAATGAGAGTGAGCAGCAACCATAGTTCCTTCACTGAGCCTCCAATCAGCTGGTTCATATTTTAAGCCACCACAATTACCTATAAATACAGAAACTTAGCACATATTTTCCAAGTGAATAAGAAGAAACTTTTTTTTTTTTGACTACTATTTTGAAGGGCTAGCTTAAATTTCATATGCTGTGCCATACATCTTTGTTAATGGAGCTTGGGGGGTCTCCAAAAGCAGTTTGTTATCTCTCTCCTCTTTACTGGGGAGTGGGACTAGAAAAAACCTACTGATATTGTGGGACAGTAAGGAGTCTGTTAAAAGTCATCCTACCACTTGCTAGATGAGAGGATATTGAACTCCAGCTCCTGCACAACTTGAGTGCAGTGAATGGTTTGTGTAAACTCACACCAGAAGTAGAAAGAGGGACCTTTCAGTCTTGTCCTTCTCTTTCAACAAACTCTAGGAAAAGTTTTCTGATCCTGCATCTCTCACTACTGGGCATCTTCTGTTCCTTTTTTAAAGAACTGTCAAAGTTCAGCAATAGTTTTAAACTAGAGCAGCAAAGTTTGTTGCAGTCCTACTTACAGGGTAAAATGGGGAGCAGCAGAGAGTCATATGTCTTAGGGAGATGCATTCACTTATCCTAGAGGAAAAATGATAAAAGATGAATTTGACTGCAGATCTGAAGGTGGAAAGAATGTCTGTCCTGGGGAATGCAGTGAAAAATATACAGCAGTTTTGGCAGCTGAAAGTAAGGTGAATGAACTTGAGAGTTAGGCTGACTAGAGAGGTGCAATAGCAGTTTATGGGAATGGAAAAGCTATTTTATTTATTTTTACTACAAGTGCCAATACAGTATTTCAGCAAGAACTTTAATCCTTAAAGCCTTGCAAATGACTTCCATATAGCTCAGCATTTGTAGAATATCTGTGAGCAGATTGAATTTTTCTTTTTCTTTTCCATCTCTTTTCCCTCCCTCCACCTAAATTCCAGCCTATATCTGCCCTTCCACTGAAAGCTTAAAACCTTTTTCCTTCTGTGTGACCTGTGACCTTTGCCTTCCCTTTTACGCAAGTGCAGGAGTAGGGGTCAGAAGTCTTGTCCATCTCCTCCAAGCAGCAAGAGTTCTTCCTGAACAAGGGAAAAACCCAATGAGAAAATCAGGATTCACATTAAGGCCAGTCCAGCATATGTTAAAACCTTGACATTTGGATGTTATCAAAATCTTATTGCCAATATTGAGCTCTTTTTAGTCCTGTACAATTTTTCTTACTAAAATTTAGGCGGGTACTTCTGCTCTTATTTTTTGAATCAAAGTACTAAAAATAGAGGGTAATTTGAACACTTCCATTTTTTATAGGTCCATTAAAAAGACAGTACTGTTGCTGTCAAAGTACAATTATTCACACAGCTTTTATATGTATAATCTGACATGAAAATGTCTTAGACAATGTAAGCTGTTTGCAAGGAATCTGACAAGATCAAGATCTACATGGGTTTTTTCCAAACTACGTGCAATTTATTTTTCCTTTTTAGTATTAATGATTTCTTTCCTTTTCATTCTTACCTTTAAACAGGGATGTGAAAAATGGGAACTACAGATTTTGAAAAATACCTCTGAATACAAAATTATTGAAGCTGACAGTTTTATATTCAATTAGATCTTATGAATGCAGTTCAACACATATAAGCCATAGGTTGATAGTCAAGATTATACAGAATGACTAAAGAAGTGTACTTCCTATAGTCAAAATTCTGGTTTAAGCCACATGAGAAATGAGTGCATATAAATGAGTACATTTCAACATTTTAGATATTAGGTATGTGAAAAATTGAACATACTTTGTGTTCTGTCGCTTGTTTTTTCCTATATGTACCATCCTAACAGTTTTTACTGAGCATGGAAGGAGGGAGGGGTAGTTTAGTGTCCAAGCTGTGACGTGGCTCTTAGTCTATTTTGGTGTTTTGCTGACCTGTACTTATGTCAGACTCATTCATTTGCTATGTTATTTAGATGTGTTAAGAAATAAATTGCTCATAGTTACTAAATTTATTTAGTAATTTAGGGCTTATTATAGCAACTCTGGGGAGTTGCTTGGATAAATAATACTGATATTGTTTGGCCTTGTGTAGATTTTAATGACCCATTACATCGTGGTGACATGTTCTGTAATGAGTAGAACTGTGGTCATGTACAAAAAAAGGTGACCATTCTTACTTGCTCTATGCTGGCCTATGTCAGTACTGTAATGTACGATGCCAAGATATGCAAGAATACACTAAATAATTTTCTATATTCTGTTCTGAACATGTGAGTGTCAAACAACTCAGAACAAACATGAGGCTGAATTAGAAAAATGAGCCACATGTGTTCTTGGTTGTGTTGATTTCAAAGTCCCTGCTTGGCATCAGTTGTGAACTTGGATCCAAGACTTCATGAAAATATATATATCATTGTCAGAGACAGAAATAAAGGAGGCCAGCTGAACTGTGTCACCCTTGCCTTTCCTGACTCTAGACTTTTGGAAAAAGTAGTTTCTAAGAATGATCTGAATATTGGGAGGAACATAGAATATTCAGACAAGATTGCATGCAAGTGTTTGCCAGTAAGATTCTAGAGCTCTTTTAGTGAAATCAAAGTTAAATGTGTATGTGTTGAGTAAATACATTGATTTATGACAGACATTGATACTTGGTGGTGTTATTGACAAATTTTGCTCCCTATATTTTATTTCATGTATAAAGAAGACTATTCAGAAAGAATGTTCAAAGGACCATGAATTCTTCATCAGGGTGTCAGGGAAGTGGGATCCTGTCTATATTACCTAGGTTAGCAATGTTTATGAGTGTGATTACAAGAGATACTGTTTTCATTTCAAAGGAACTGTATTTTTAAAATTGCAAGGGTGTTTTTTTTGGTGGTTTGTTTTTTTGGGTTGGTTGGTTTGGGTTTTTTTGGGGTTTTTTTGTGTTAAAAAGATCTAAAATCAGCACATTTCAACTCCTGGTATGCAATCTTTCAATCATGGTTAAGAATACCTGAGCATTTCCCTATATTCTTGTAGCTATATTCTCTGTTCTGTATTCCCTGTATTCTTGAAGCTTCTATCTTCAACTACTTGATTTCTTCTGCTGCATTCAAGGTGGGTAGAAGTCACAGAATATCCAGTTGTTCCTATAGTCCATTGAGCTGAGTGGGGAGATTTTTATGGTTTAAGAGGCCCTGGAGTCTTCAGGTAAACAGTCTTCGCTGTTTAAAATGTCAGTATTTGTAAAAGTCTCCAGGAGCTGTCTTCTTTAAACATGCTGTTCAAATTCCAAACTGAAGAGAGAAAGTGCAATTCTAACAGATATCCCTGACAGAATTCTGTTTACTTTGCTCTAACAGTGACACTATATATTTGTTTTAAGACAGAAAAGATATATGTTCAAAAGAAGGCAGGATTAGCCTAATCAAAATGTGGGTGGGAGGAAAGTGAATAGCCTTATTCTGTGAATGAATGTAAATTTCTGTAGCGTGGTCTCTTTCGATATGTTCTCAGATGTGTTCTCATCATTGTTTGCATCTCATCAGTTCCTGTTTTCTGAAAGCACTATTTTGCTTTGCATTGCTGACATAAAAGAAGTCTTTGAAGATAGTCTGCTGTAAGAGAAACAATCTTGTGCCATAGTGGAAGTGCCAAGCTGGAATTAAAAGAATCAGGGTTTTGGTTGTGAGAGCACTGTGTGATTGTAATTTTGCTAATGTGCCTCTGTATTTCACTCTGCAGCTGTCAATGGGAATAGTCATAAAGGTGATGAAAAGCTGTTGACTAACACTGATGAAGTATATAGTACTTCCAGCATACTTTAAGCTCGAAGTACTAGCAGATGCTGTGTATGAAAAAACATTTTGCCAGTTTTACACCAAGTTTTAAACATTTAACTGTGCTTCATTCGATGTTGTCCTTAAGTCTTATGCTGCATTTGCATGTTGATTTCACACTGACAGCCTCTGATTTCTGCAATATCATTTCTGTAACCATTCTAAAATCAATGATTAGGAACAGCATTTGCAGAGGAGATGAAAATAATCCAGCTAGGTAAATTACTTACCTAAAATATTTGTGCAGTAGGTAGAACTTTTAATGTAGTCTAAGGATTTAGACAGTGCTAAAACTTACCTTCTACAAGATAAAACAGTACAGTATAACTGCAAAACCATGGAGAGATGTATTTCTGGTGATGCTTCAGCAAATTATTTGCTAGCCTTCAGATGACAATACACTAAAGTCTCAGATTAGGTCATAAAGAAGAACAGGAGGTAGCTGTCACACATTCTCTGCACCTTTATCCCAGCTGGAGCTGGACTGGATAAGGTAGGTCCTCTTAAAGTTTTAAACATTGGAATAAAGAGCTTCATCTTTTATGACACTGAGCTTTGTCAATCATGATGACTTCATTCACATGTTCCCATATAAATGATGAGTAAAACTTCATTTAATTTATGTTCAAAGTGTCAGCTGAACCTGGCAATTGAGCCAGTTTTCAATGCATCTCACTGTCCACTTGTCTAACCTGTGCTTTATTAGTTTCTCTATGATGATCTTGAGGCACTGTTGAGCACCTCACTAAGGTCAGGATAAGCAACAACTCCTCTCATCCATCGAGCCTGACATCTCATCCTAAAAGGCTAACAGGATAATTAGGCATCATTTTGCCTTTACAAATCTGTACTATTTCTGATTATGTTCTTGTCCTTCATGTGTTTGCAATAGGTTTTTAGAAGAATTTGTTCTATTGACTTCCCAGGGACTGAGAGGAGTCTGAGTGCTTATAGTTCTCTAGATCTTCCTTCATGCCCTTTTTGAAGATAGGAGTGAGATTTTCTTTCTTCCAGACTTCAGGAACATCTGGTCACTGTGACTTTTCAGAGATAATCAAGAGTAGCCATGCAACATCAGCTGGCTCCCTCAGTACTTTTGGGCACAATTTATGAATTTGTGTATGTCCAGTTTGTTTAACTGTCCTATATCCAGCAAGCTTAAGTCTTACAGACTGCAACCAGAATCTAAAAGATCCCAGATCCACAAGCAGGTTAAGATTCCTATTACACAAGTAGATTGCTAAAACATTGGCTTTGCAAAAATAGTTGTGAAATGAAGGAGCATTACTATTGTGATTCAGTTTATAAAAGGATATAATGTGACCTTTAAACATCTGCTTATGAAGAGAGGGTGTTAAGCAGGACAATAGGCCAGAGCACTTTATTCTTAAAATTACATTTTTGGAACTTTCATTACAAGGACTTTCATTACAAGGTTGTTCCTTGATTTGTGAGAGGCCCCTACAAAACTCTACTGACATTTTTCTCATACTGCTGCCTCTCTGGGCTGCTGTCCTTCTGCCATATGGTCAGTGAGAAGGATTATTTGCTTATAGGTTTGACAATAACAGGAAAGTTATTCAAATGGTGAACGTTTACTAGTGCTGTACGGATGTGTTTAGTCTTGGCTTAGCTTCCAACAGCTGAGGCAAGGAAGTTTATCAATCTCAATATAATTATTTACTGTCCTATAATGATGACTGATGGCCTAGTAGCTAATGTATTGCTGGGAAATATGCTCCTTTACCATATGTAGTCTTTATATTAAAATTCTGTGCAGGAAAGAGCAGCATAAGCAGTCCTGTTCCAGTCTTGTAACAGCATCACCAGGGCCTCCACACCACAGTTCAATTTTGTGAGACCACTAGACAGGACTGCATATATGCAGCAATTGCTGCCCTGGAGCTCCTTCCTTGACTTGTCTGTCCAGTCATCTCATGTGTTAGGTATGAACACTGCTCCCTTCCCCATATAGCTTTTGGTATGGATTGAAATGAAAGGTGAAATCTCTCACAGTATGGAAAGAAAGTAACCATGAATAGGGTCTAAACCTCCCAATATAATTGAATACTTAAATTCAAACCTTGTATCCTCTATGAAGTGCAGTCTTACATTGCACTTAATCCGATCTAACTGTGGGCTACTCTATCTCCTGATTGTGGTTTCCTGCATCCCTTTTCCTGGATCAGTTGATCAGATGGTGAGGCAGATCAGTTTATTGTTCTGACAGAAAAGTACTTTCTCCTGTTCTGACCCTCTGTCACCACAGACTCACAGTTTGCTTGCTCTGAAGAGGTGGGAATGGGAAGTGACAAGACGGGGAGAAGAATCTGTGAGAGTAGAAATGAGACTTGCAACAACCTGCAGTCCAGAGGAATTAAGGTGAAACTAAGGATGATTGTACAAGTAAAACTTGCCAAATCAAACTCTAATTGGCCTATTCAGGCACCAAAAAAGTACTCAAACTTTTATTGACTGAGCAGAGTGAAGGAACTAAGTCAGCAAGAATCATGTCAGTAAAAATACTCTGAATGTTGTTGCAGAAGATGTGTTTTGTCCCTTGTCCCTATGTGTTTAAGGAGTTATGCAGCACCCGTGTCTGGTTGCATCAGGCAGAGACAAACCTAAGTGTATGTGCCATTTTCTTCAAGAAAAGTTTCATAGCTGTTTAAACACTGTTCTAACCTAAAAACTGCTGCATCCTTTCAAAATCTTTTCATTGACCTCTGTTACTTAAATTTCAGATAGATGAAGTAAAAATTATAGCAGTTCATATTGATATAGTTTGGCTGGAAAAGATGGAAAGAATAATTCAGGGTACATTTTGGTGCTTTTTTTTTTTTTTAAATTACTATTCTTATACCAACTTTCCAGTCACTTCATCTCATGATAAATACACAATGATTTCAATAGTCATCAAAAGGGTATTAATAATTGTATTAAAGCAAATGAGTAAGTTGCAGAAACTTTAACTTCAAATTGCTGTACGAATAAAGCGGGCCTCTCAAACAAACATGCTTTTTCTGTTTAGTGTTATTGAAACCAGATAATGCTGCATGTGTGTGTGTGTGTATGAGATAGGTCATAATGTGGCAAAAATACCCAGGAGCTATCTGGTGGAGCTTGTTGCTATCAGGATGCTTCCAGGGACTGAAGGACTGTACAGCTCTTTCTCACTGTTGCTTTATATCCACATCGGAAGAATAATGCAGTGACTACATTGTATTGTACATGTTCTCAGAGCTCAGGCCTGAAGAACTGTATTTTTTCTTGTGTGAGGCTTTTCAACAAAAGAAAATAGTGGAAATCTATTTTAATAACTTTCTTAGTTATTTGTTACAAAAATTTCTCTGTCTCATTGTGTTGTGGGCTCAGACATCATCCTTTTGAGGAAGATTACCTATTTTTCTTACATACGCAGGTTTCTAACAGTAAGTTGAATAGAGGGCAATAGTTGTGATACTTACCTAGAATTGTCCCGTGCTTGTATTAGTAGTCTGTCCTGCTGATATAGTCTGACTTCTCTACTGAATGGCTCCGCTCTGTATGCTGTTTCTGCATGTGTTAATAATGCTATATACAAAGTGCTGTAATAATGCCTGCAGTACAAAGCATTGTCCCAAAAAACACTGATTTTCTTCACCAAAATGGCTTTTGTTTGGTTTGTAGGCCTGTAACTGTAACGTTATTTAAATTTTTCTCACTAGATTTTAGATTTTAATTTTTTCCTGCTTTTCTATGCAAAGAACAATGACAGTAAGAGTGAAAAATATGGTTTCAAGACATAGCTTTTCAAAAAGTGGTTAGAAATGGTTTTGTCATCTTTAAGAATTTGAACCAGAAATTTGTGGCTAGTTGTTTTGAGGATTTCAGTTATTACCACTATAGTGAATAATATTTTCCAGAGCTTTCTTGGATGTTTGTGTCCTGCAAGCCCGGGAAGGTAAGTAAATGCCTCTGCATTTACTGTCTCCCAAGCCTTCTATATGTTATAGATGGGTATATGCGATGATTGGCTCTCACTAATACGGGATAAATATTGTGTGTATGTTAAGAGAAGTTTTGTTGATGTGTGGTTATGTTATTATAGTTGGTTGTTTGGACACTCTTGGTTCTCCCCATCATCCCCTTCCCACCCATCTGTATTGTTGCCACTGCACAGCCTTGGTTCTCACGGTGTTCAGGGACATGTGTCACGATCTGCAAGGTGGGATTCGTGATGTAGTTCTTTTATTCGATCTTAGAGTACAAAAGATTATCAGCAAACCAGGGACTTCAACAGTAAAACACACTTTATTGAGTGCTCATCAGCACTAATATGCAATAGAGGGAAAGGAGGAGAAAGCAAAGCATAAGAAAAAGAGAGTAAGGGGATTATAGCTACCAATGTTGAAGTCTACTCAGCCATCCAACAACGCAGAGACTTCTGTCTGTTGGGGAGATCTCAAATGAAAGTAGGTTTTGGGGTGTATTTTATAGTCTTTTACAAAGCGAGGAGCACAAGGCCAAAACCAGAGGAGGTTTATGACCATTGTGATGAGGCCCATTGCTCAGGGGGGCAGGTGTGGGGTACAAAAATCTACTTGCCAGCAGGAACGAGGGCAGTGTACCGAGGCAGCACATCAAGCACACCTGCAATCACTTTGCAAGCATCTGCCTCAACCAGGCCAGAGCCCCTCTACTGAGTCCCTTGTGATGTTCAGGTCTTTCCTTGTGGCAGTTGTGAGACAGATGGGAGAATCTTTGGACTGTCTCTTAAAACATGTAGAGGGAGGGCATGTGCCCTGGCATGGGGCAGCTGGGAATGGGAAAGACTTGTGTCTGGGGAGGCTTGCCATGACAACATATGACCTCCAATCAAGTTGCAAGAAGGTCTCCACTGTCCAATGGGCAGCAAAAAAGAGTGGACTGGCAGACTTTGAGAAGGACCAGGGTTGGCTGATGCAACCCTAGAGGTATAAAAGGCAGAGCAGCCATTTTGTAGATAAGCCTCTGGCAGTCAGCCATAGTCCCACCACTGTCCCTTTTTCTTTATTCAGTCCTTTGTTGTGTTTGTTGAGGTTTAATAAACCTGCAAAATTTTAAAGTGAGCAGTCATTTCTCATGTATGGCTGAAGTAAAAATGCAGCTAGAGAAGAAAGGAGGATGGGGAATTTAACTGAAGTGTGTTCATTGGCAGAACACACCTGGTCTGCTCAACATATAGGGCAGGTAGATGTGGTCTGTAATTATAACCCACAAGGTAATTTCCAGGTCCATCTGTAGGTACATGGCTGTGTAATCTTGCAGCTCTGGAAGTCACATCTGTTGAGAGCTGATGAGTAAAATCATCTTGTAAAAAGCAAAATTATTTAATCAGAAATTACCTAAATAACTCAGTCTTACTGGACAGTTCAAAGTATAAATTCTTTCCACTCCTGCATTTTCAGAAATTCTGGGGAACATGAAACACTAAAATTTAAGTTATCCCTTGTCCAGATCTAAACTCTTTGTTGCTCCCTAGTTTAACCCTTCAAAGAGCCATGCAATGAAAGTCTTGAAATGTTCTCCTAAATTGCAATGCATGTATATATCACTAAGACTGTTCTGAAGCTAGGGCAGAGGTGGCTTTGGGAAATTCAGTGCAGGTCTGTAACTTTTCTGTCAGTTCAAATGGATAGGTTTTCTTTTTTCATGCTAAATTTGCTGATCTTTTCCCAAAATTCTCTCCAAATTTTCTTCTTTAGGATAAAATATTATCCTGTAGGCCATTCCTTTTTTTCTTCTGGTGGTTGTAGGATCAGAATTCTTCAATGTGTCATGTTGCAACTTCATTGTCATCTGCACTGCTGCTTTTTTCGGGCAGTGTTGCTCAAGGGGAAATCAACAGAGTTGTGGTTATAGCCTCCAAAATCAAATGAACTTGTGCAAGGCAAATTTTCAGTGTGCCTTTTCTCCTTAAGAAAAATCTCACTGGCAAACAATCTGAAAGGACCCATCTTAATAAGACACAGTCCATCCCCTCTGCTCCCGGTCCTGAAAGGGCCCATTGTTTCCAGGTTTCAAGGTGGGCTCATTGACTTTCATGTTACCGTGGAACCAGCATGTCTTTCTTCCTGAATGATGTTTCCTGGTAATCTCCACAGTTTTTTCAGCAAATTAACATAGGTGATTTGTGAGTAGACTTGGTTGTAGTGAAGACCAGTGAAGAACCTGTTTGATTAACCATATGAAGAAACAAAAGGTGTAAAAATAAAGTTCTGGGATTAGCCTTGGTTGAATGAGGGAGGGCAGCTAACCAGAAATGCTGTTAACTCTTAATTTCTATTATATGTAACACAGGAAAGTTGGTGTTGGATTTACATGCTGGAAAGCTTAAATATAAGTAAATCACGTAAAGGTCTGTTAAAACTTAGAATTTAAAATTGGCAGCAGTAACTAGTATGGAGTTACTTAGATGAAAAAGGAAAAGGTACTTTCATGGTAATTCATGGTACACACAGTTAAAAGCTAGATGATTCTAATTTGTTCAATAAAACCTATGCATACATTTACTATTTTTTTTCTCAATACATATCAGCCTGCTGTCTAATAATACAACTGCATTTAACAATTTTGATGGAATTTCTCTCCCAAAAATTCTGATTCAGTGAATTTGAGGAATTTGATGGAATGGACCAATTTTGTTGACCTTTTGTACAAGGAATTATAAACCTTTTCATAAAATTAAGCCACTTTGAATCTAGTCCTGTTGTGGAAGTTTCACACTTAGATATTCAAAGGAAGACTGTATGATTTCCTAAAAGATATACTGTAGTTCAAACAGAACTGTGAGATGGTACAAAATGATTGCACAGAATCACGGAATGGTTGGGGTTGGAAGGGTCCTCAGGAGTTCCCCTAATCCAACCCCGTGCTGCAGCAGGTTCACAAAGAGCTGACTGCACAGAATCATGTCCAGATTGGTTTCGGATATCTTCAGAGGAGACTCCTCAACCTTTTTCTACCTATTCAGGGGGTGGAACTTTGTGTTTCAGTTTGTGCCCACTGTCCCTTGTCCTGTGTTGGGCACCACTGAACAGAATCTGGTCCTATCCTCCTGAAACCCACCCTTAACACATTTGTTGTCTTGCCTCCGGCCTGAACAGGCCCCAGCCTTCCCTTCTATTAGACATGTTGCAGTTCATCATCATCCTCTTCACAGCCCTCTATTGGACCTTCTCTAATAGTTCCTTGTTTTTCTTGATCTGTGAGCCCAGAACTGGTTGTAACATTGTTGATGTGGCCTGAGCAGTACAGAGGAGATCAGAGAAGTAATGGCAAATATGTACCTGTTTAATTTGTCCTAGTTTAGGGCAAATTAGGGAGGAAAACTCCAAATGGGGGTTTCCCCAGGGAAATGCCCCCTCCCCACCAACTGGTCTGGGAAAGGAAAAAAAAAATTCCTTGGAGAGAAGTGGAAAAAGCTGTTTATTTAACAGAAATTGAATAATATTAAATAATAAAACCGCTTGCTCTTTGATGGGATCGCAAATCTAGGAAGAAAAAGTCCTTTTCACGTGGTGTAGCTCGGCTCGCTCAGGTTCTTATCAGTCCCTCCAGCGCTGGAAAGTGCCGAGGCCCAGGCCCCGGTGGGCCAAAGGCGTGAGCTCTCGGGGTTTGGCTGGGTGTTCAGTCCAGAGCAGGCTTGCACAGATCCAAGAAAATTGGGAAAAAACAAAGGTCCAGGGAACTCCTCTGCCTCAGCTAGCTAAAACTAACTAAAAGCCAGAGAGAAGCTCTGTCCCGCTGCAGACCATGTCTGTCCATGCTGCAGACACCACAGTCCAATAGCGGGATGTTGGGGAGTGATGTTTTTCCTTAACACAAACTGCGCGCTTCTTCTTCCCCCTCTCTTGCTCTCAAAGCCAGTCTTAAAGGTGCAGAACTTAATATTATAGCATAAACCAGACGACTGGGGATACCAGTATCATTAAGTCACCCCAGGACACTGACTTGAGCTGGGAGGTTCATTCTGGCTTAGGACAGGCTGGGCTGGTATGGCCAGCTTTGAGCCAGGGTTCACAGGTTCTTTGCTTGGGTTCAGACCCCTGAGATTCCACTCACAAGTCATTGTTCCACATTCCCAATCAAATGGGAAGAGATAGACTTCAGAGATGGGGTGGCAGGGTTTGAAGACAAGGTACCAGCACAAACCCATTAAACCATCCTGCTGGGCAAAGAAGTGTAGCATCATTACAAATGAGTCTGCTCAAGACTTGGCAGTGTTGTCTACTGTGCTGGGAATGATAGGCTTGGCCGGTCAGGATGGATGATGCAGGTGCATTAGGCACTTGGTAGAATAGTGATTTTTCATCAGTATTGTGTTAAACATATTTTAGGTTGGTTCTGAGAGAATCCTTGATTTGCTGAGTGTCCTATCATCTCACTGAATCTCAGGGTGCTCAGCACTTTGTAGGGCTTAGTGGGCTAAGCCCTGGTGGACTTAGTGCCAATAAGAACAGTTCCTTTCTCTGCCAGGCATTTCCTTGTGAGTGATAGCAGTTGGAAATATCTGAGTCTGTTATTTTAAGAACATCTGTTGTTCCTTGTCACAAACCATGATATTTTTTACCAGGAGCCAGTGTAAAAATTAGAATCCAGTTTACCAATTAAGGAAAAAAATGGAGTAGTCTTTTTAGTTCAAACTGTACAGTACAGTTTGAACTAAATAGCGTGCAAGTGAAAATACAATAAGACAGGCTGTACAAAAACACATAGGGGAAATTAATGTCCAGTGTAGAGAAGTTTGTTCTTTCATTAGACTTTTTATTTATTTTTGTCATGTTATTATTATGCATGTGGCCAAAAAACTAAAAAGAAACTGCTTAAGTTGGCAAAGTCTTTGAAAAAAATTGTTTGAAATAGCGTGGGTGTTTTTTTTTCTCAGGAGGAACAGCTGTGCATAGCTACCATGTTGCTCAACAATTTATGGTCTATGAGACCATAAATTTTAGCAGTAATCTTTGTTTTATGAATTCTAGGGTTTGCTTTTCTGAGTGATAATGTTCAAGGTGCTTAGATATTAAATTACTAAGAATTTTCTAGTAGTGTGTCTTCTATATTGTATGTAGAGCAATTTTTAACCTCCTGGGTAGGTGATGTATATGTAGTGTAGGTCATCCCATATCACACTGTGCCTGACAGCTGAGAAACAAATGAACTTAAAGCACAATTTAGGACATTTTGAAAGCTTCAAATGAGTTATGTGGTGGCATGGTTTCAATTGTGACAGTGTCCATTCTGAGCAGTAATTACTTTTTTTTGTTTTGTTTTGTTTTTTCCCCCCCTTCTTTTTAGTTTCATATTTTTTAGTAAAACTTTGAATAGGGTGGCAGCTGGTTCTTAAATGAAGAGCCTTCCCCTCTGAGTCCTCCATGTCTGAACAATTCTAATTGCACAACAGTGGAGTCAATCCACTGAGGGACGGCTTGAGAGGATTTATACGAAGAGGTCATAAGATGTTAATTTCAGTGAAATTTTTGATTTTTATATCTATTGTATTGGTTTCTCTGTTTAGGTGACATCTGTCCATTATCTCTAGTGGGTTTCAGGGAAGACAGAACAATGTAATGCCTTAAGCAGAATGAATGTACTCTTACAGGACAACTTTATTATTTTACAAACTAACTTCTGTAAAAATTCTTGCTTGGAGTTCCAGAATTAAATATCTGTTTAGCCTTATCCATTTTATTATGTTAATTGGTTAAGACTTCATTTTAGCTGGTTTTACTTCCTGAGTTGCTTTTTGTCATCTCCCAAATGAGAAGTCCAAGCAGTATGGCTTTATGTTGGACAGTAGTAAAAGGGGATTAGAGGGTTAAAATTTTTAACAAGTCACCATTTCAAACAGTTGCTTGCAAGGGCACACACACTTATTGATATAAATCTGTGCCTTTGGCTTAAAAGAGTTCTGATGATTATATTAATTAGGCATTCTGTTCTAAATTGCATCAGACACCACAATCTAATTTTGTAGATAGTTTTAATCTTTCTGATGGGAGGCTTTCCTGTGCATGGTTTAGTAAAGACTGAAAAAAATATTTCTTCAAATGTCAGGTTCTGTGACAAACTGGACATCTAAAGGTTGATGTTGCATGTGCTGACTGTATGCTTTTTCTTATCTGTAAAACAGTCTGGAAACAAAAGCCTTGTTTTCTGTCCCTCCAACATATAAAAAAATATGTGAAACAAAAAATCTAAAATAAGTTTTACTTACATAGAGGAAAAAAAGGAAATTAAAAGATTCATTTAATGTTAGTATTATTTTCAGTTTGAGGAGTTAAGATGATGTCTCCGAGGCATATTTTCAGGTTTTTTAGCTGTTGCTAAGAATAGTTTCCTTTTGTCTCAGTTTTTCCTTCCCTTATCCAGTAGTAGCTAACCAAGACATTTGGTTCTGTGTTTTCTAATATATCATTCTAAAGTTCATACTCTACTTAGTTGCCTAGAAACACACTTTAAAAAAATAGGATATTTGTAAATAAAATTATACATTTATTCTGCCAGTTCTGTTTTGTCCTTTTTTGGTTTCCTGTGAGAAATGTTTGCAGCACATTTTGTCTCATATTTAATCAGTTCCTATTCCTCAGCAAACACATTCTTATCTTCTCAAAATACTGCATCAAGCTATACCTACTCTGATCTGTTTAGTCTAGATAAATGTTATAAAGGCTTTTTGTCTTTTCCCACTCCAAACAGGTAAGATTATCTGTAGTGGAGATTGTACATTTTGTCTTGGCAGAAGTTTGCAAGGTCCACTGTTGATGAATAGACATCCGCTCTGCTCAGAAGTGTTACTTGAAATTAAATAGGCCTAGCAGTAAATTAAATACATGGCTATACAATGCAACTACTTAAATTTCCTTTGACATTTTATAGTTGTTTACCTCTGTTTATGTTTTCTTACTTCTACTTTATCAGTGTCACTACAAAGAGAAGTTATCACAATAAACCAGGTTCTTCTCCAATGTTCTCCAGCCGTTTTTGGTTTCTTGAGTTGCTCTCCATTTGATATTTGACTCATCTGTGTAGTGAGTATGCAGTGTGCTTGCTGGGCTGACTGCAGGGGAATCCTTAAGAAAAGCAGATGTCTACTGCAAGGAAAGGACTTGACTGGCTTAATTTCTACCACCGGTTGTTTTACCATGAAAGGACAGGCTATTTGAAAGCCTCAGTGAAATAAGAGCAGCCCAGAAAATCAATCTCCACCAACAGCTGTAATAGTAAATACAACATCCGGTGAAATAAGTTTTTTCTGTAGAAAACCTGCCTGGTTTTTGCCTGCCTTTTTCCCCCCTCCT
>NC_031772.1:11846707-11882804 GCF_001522545.3 Parus major | reverse complement strand
CTCCATCAGCATCCAGAACCTGCAGGCTTTAGGGTTGACATGCTGCTGAAACCCAGGCTCCTGGGCCTTGGGAGGACTTGAACAGTGTGCCCAGATCTCTTTCTCCAATGTCAAAAACATCCATTTTATTTTATCCTGAAAAGACTCCTTTTTCAGGTTTTCTTTTTTCCTAGCCTTTGTTCCTTATGGAATGAAAAAAAAATGTCTGAAATGTAGTATTTCTAGTAGATAAAATTTTTGCCCTCCCTGTCTCTTCCTGGAGATAGTTTGTTTGAAAAATACTTTGCAGGACTATACTATGTTTGTAGAGAATGTTAAGATAAATGTGTTAAAAAATAAATTGTGTTTAGAAACATACAGTTATTTTTATCAGTATGACAAAAATATGAGGAAGGTTCATCAAAGTCATATCACTTCTACAGCTATAGCTAGAAAAGGGAATTACTTTAGTAAATCCATGGTTAGTTATGCAAGCCTGCTTGCATGATGATGTAGTATCTGAAATGCAACCTCTTGGTTTTTTAACAATTTACTTTTATGATTTTCCACTTCTTGCTAACCCTTTGTAATTCTGATATTTTTACAGTGTTGGAAAACTCTTAATTGCCAATTGATTTGTTCTCTGTTAGGGACTAAATGGGAAGCCTTTGGACTTGAAAGGGCATTTAGACTGCATTTGCTGCTTGGATGGACCTTTTATGCAACTTTTGCAGAGTTGAAGGGCCAAGCAATATGTCTGAATTTTACTCTTATCACTTTTAATTTGTTTGCTTTGTTGAAGGTGCACACAGATGTACATACAATTTTAAGAATGTACTATATGTATAATTCATTATTTTTTATTTTAACATAGAGGAACTAATTTATCACTGACATTGGTGCTATGACAAGATGTTTGTAAATGGTATTGATATCCTGGTGGTATTCTACAATTCTCAAAAAGGAAAAATGACCAATCAAAAGTGCAAAGTTAATAACAGCCAAAAGTAGACAATTGTATGCTCCTGGGACATGTTGTGACTTGGTAAGTCTCACACCCTGAAGATAGAAATAGTACACTAGAAATATTATAGAGGTTAGAGGAACAGCTCCAGAGATGTTTACTTTTAAAAAAACCACATTTTTTGCTTAATTATGTTTACTACTATGGTGTCCAAACATTAGTTAACAACAAGGACCAAATCAAACATAGTAGTAGACATCATCTTCCCCTAAAGGAGAGTGATTTTACTCTTTGAATTATCTTGTGGGTGGAGCACAAAGTGCCTCCCTGGTTTCTTTTGTGATTTAATTAACCAAGAGCAGCTATGTGCATGGTACTTTCCAGAACTGATGTAGTAAATCTTTACTAGAGGACTTAAAACACAGTGGGACGTCTCACTGTGCTGTTTGCAGTGGCTTTGCTCTCTGTTCTTGCTTCAGTCAATGACAAAACTTCCAGGGAAATTAGTGAGGATGCATCCACCCACAAGCCAGATCTTATTTTCAGGATCACAAAGTGCAAGGGAATAGAATGTCTACAGAGATAGAGGTTAAAGAGTTAATCATGTTGGTACTGTAACAGGTAGTCTTCTGAGAGTTCCAGGAGATGACTGGATGTTTTTATTTAGATACTCTATAATTATACAGACTTTCAGCTGTTTGGGCCTTTTGGCCTTTCAGTAACATGTGATGAAGATTGTCTATTTAAAGAATAGGATGAAAGCTTAGGTGAGAGCAAATGATTTGCTGAGCTGTTTATCTGTCCCACCCCAAAAGGAAGGAGTGACCTTGATGTAGATATTGTAAGTGAACTGGAAAAGATGGCTGAACTTCATACCTGTGCTCTGTATTACTTTGCTAACTTTTGCAAAGTGGTTCTTGGCAGATTCCACCCTGTCTGCAGCTGACATGTGCCATCGATTTTGGAAATTTAATTTGGGGTAAGTATATTAATAATTTGAACAGACAAATACTGTTTCTGTCTGTAATACATTAGTTTGGGATACAAGCATAGCTAATTGTTTTTGTGTAAAGAGATGCCCATCCCACCTGAGTATAAATTCATTATTAATGACAAGCTCCAGCAGCAATAATCTCTTGTTACAGAAGCGTTTTTTTAAAGTAACTGGGTTTTTTAAACCCAGTTCTTAGTCACTCATTTTCATTTTCAAAACTGTAGTCCTCTGCTAATTAAACATGGGACATTAGAGATTCTTAATGAGTGGCTTGGTAATGTGACCGGCAATTTGAATACAAGGCACTGTATGAGATTATTTAGTACAGATTTGGAGTTCCCTACTGCAGTTAGGAGGAGTGCTTGAGTTCCCTCCCCAAAATACGGACTTTGTAGAGTAAGAATTATTTGTCAGAATAATGTGGTGGTTGAAGTAGTTCTAGACATTTTTATCATGTACCATGTCGTGGGATGGGGATGCAGGAGCTTTCCTATGTATGCATTCTGAAATATTAGAGGTATAAAAACGGCTATGGCTAATTAGGATTATTTCTGTCACTTTGCTGTAGTTGCTGTCTAGATTTTTTTCAATGTCTGTGGAAATGTGCATAACCTGGGCATTCAGTGCTGAGGGCAATCTTCTTCTAATCTGACAAGGAAGGAATCTGGAATATTCCAAACATTTTATTTTGTCCTATGGGCTAATCAAAAGAAATATATGCCACATTCCAGCTAAACGCTATATGGCATATTTATTTAAAATGAAAGTGGCAGATAAAATAGGTAGTTTCACACACTTTTCTCTTGTATTTTGGACTAACACTACTTCTACACTTACAGAGATGTTTTCATCTTTCTCAAGGTGATTATTCCTAAGGAAGGAATAGTGCTATTTGGCTTTTCTTTCTATGTCACATTCAGAGTCATCTGTAGCAGAGAAGGGAAATCTGCTGTACTGCTTTGGCCTTTGTGGAGGCTGATGCAAATCCAGGAGGAGATAATGCATATCCTTATTTCTTTGCAGGATTGCTGTGTGCTCAGGGAGGTATCCTGAGGGTGCTTCTGAGGCCTTCTCTGAGCAAAGCCAGCATGTGCTCAAGTTCATTTCTGTTTAGCAGGGCATTCAGCTGTGTTCTTTAGTCTCAATGGTGTTATCAGGATTATGCATGGAATGGTAGAATTTATTCTTTTGGTGTTTTTTCACTAAAGATATGTTTAGTAGTGTACAGTGTAACAGCGTATAGCCTTGTTTTTGGGAAAGTCGTGTTTTCATTGGGGAAATAATGTAGTAGTTAATAAAGAAATTAATACTAATGCGGATATGTGTGCAATATGTGCACAAACATAACAGACCTGGGGGCATCTTGGTTAAATTTTTTTTTGCCACAAGTTGATTTACTTTGCTTAGAAGAGAATTTAATGAAGAAACCGTTATGAAAATAATTGAAACCAATGGTATTCCTTTGAACAGGATTGGTGATGGCTTCAATGACCTTGGTGGTTACACAAGTTGTACTTCTTTGACAATACCTTGAAGGATACAAACAGAATAGAAAAGGGCTAGACTCAAGTGCAGTGAGGGTTGACTGAGCTCCCAGTTTGCAGCTTTGATTTATGTTTTAGACAGTGTTTAATGCTGAGTCAGCTGAGCCTGCATACCAAATCGTCTTTTGAAGAAATTTGTCAAAAGCCCCTTCGCTAAGAGGCTCTGCTCATGTCCCTTGCTGTGCAGTTCCTTGTGCTCATCCTGCTCATCAGTGTCTCCCAGGAAAAACATTGAGCATCCTTCTCCCAGCTGTCTCCCACACGTAAAGGACTCATTCACCCCTAGTGTGTCTTCACTGGAGAAAGCTGTTAGAGCAGAGAATTTTTTTCACCTGACTCAAATCCAAAAGATACAGAGAGAGAGTTTAGTGGATAGCTTTGGTGTGGGAGGTCAGATGCAGCTCCTACCTTCACTTCTTAATCCATCAGCATTTTATCACAAGTATCACTGGAAGTGTGGCCAGATTCTACCAATATTTTCCATGGACTTTAATTAGTCATATAGTCAATAGTCAGCTCTGGAGCCTTCATTTCAAGGTTTTTAACAGATGGCTTTGGGGAATGATGCATTCAAAAATAAAATGCAAATAAAAAATTGCTGTTGTATTTTTAAAGTATATGCTCTATGTTATGTACAAAATTGTAGGATGAGTCACAGTGTATACATGCCACCTTACCTTCTGATGTGTATTTTGATAATAAATACTGTGAGCATCCCTTTAACTTTAGGTGAAGGTTTTCTTTATCTAGTAATTTTGTTAGAACTGTTTGCACAATGGAGAAGCAGACTCAGATGCCCTGAAGATGGAGCTGCTCAGAGCTGGATTCAAATATGTTAATATGGAATAACCAGTATTTGGCATTCCTACTCCTGTAGTGTTTGGAGGCCAGTCATTTCCATGTGACTCTAAGAAAAATAAGGTGCTATTCAGGGTGAGAGAGTGGCTTAAAGCCCGACTTTTGTGGTATATGTGTTAGTATTTAAACTACAGTCTCTTACTTTTGAAGTTGTGTTTTTTACACTCTAATTCTGTTAGAGTCAATGGAAAATGCTGTCATGGGGTGGCTTTACCTTTAAGATAGCTTTGGGAGCTAGGGAAGTTGAAACTGCTGCTGGCTTATGGGAGTCTTTCTTCCTGACCAATTATCAGTCATTTCTAAGAATTGACAGCAGTTTTAACCATTAAAAAGTGAAGTCAACTTGTAAACACCTCCTTAAGATGTAAAGTCAGGGCACTTTTGTTGTCTTTGTTTTCCTGGCTGTGAAAGGTAACAGAGCTCTGGCCTCCTGTTCCCAGCCTGGCCATGCGGCCTGGGCAGGAGCTGGGCTGGGCCTGCCGCAGCTCTCGGCTGGGAGATGGGGCCTGTGGGGCTTGCCCCGGGCTCTGGCTGGGCCAGGCCGGTTCCTGGCTTGGCTACAGTTTTTTGCCGTGACAGAATTCACCAGAGACTGCCGAGTAAAGAAAGGAAAAAAGCTCTGGACCTGCGGCAGGCTGAGACAGCGACCACACTCTCCAGAGCAGCCATGAAGAATCTTCCATTGCAGACAGCTCCAGCCGCTGCTCTGCCAGAGATCACAGAACCATCTACAAAAGCCTGGGCAAGATTTTAACCTTTTCATTACCTAGATGAGACTTGCAGATTAATCCTTTTATCCACAGAGAGAAAAAGAGAGTAATCAACATGTAAAGAGACTTTATAAACTATCAGAGACAGTAAAGAAAAGAAGCTTCAGAAAAGGAAGAGAATAAGGAGATGCTTTATAAGCTGAAATATTTTTTTGTTAAAGCTATGGAGATGGACAATAAGATCTTGAAAAAACTCCTTTAATTCATGACAGAGTATATAGGGAGGAATAGAGTGTTCAAAGTGTAGATTTTGAGTAAAAAATAGAGTAATTGTGATACAGTGAAGTGCTGTAACAGAGTGAAGCGAAAATTTGAAGCCTTGGGGGGCAATGAGAAAACTTTTCCAGTGGAGCTCACAGAGACAGATGAAGAAGACTTTTGCATTTGAATAACTCATCCTTGAAATGATATCCCTAGAGTCATTGGCCCATACACACCTCAGAGTGATGTGAGATGGGAGGAGTGAGCTCTGATGACAGGATTTCTGGGCAGCTGACATCAGGGAAATAGAAAACTATAACAGAAATAGTTTTCTTGTGAGACACTCCATAGATTAACAGAAAGAGACTTCTGTTTCTCTACAAAGACTGATGAAAAGACTGTAGCAGGAATTGGGACTGTTTTAACCACCAAAGTTCCAAAGTTTTTGTCTCTGTTGTCATGTGAACAAGGGAATGGTGGGTAGTAGGGGATAAAAAGGGTTTTCTGGAAGTTTATTCTGGTGTTCTTATTCTTGTAGTTTTGTTAATAAACTTTCTTTATTCCTTTTTAAATTCTAAGCCAGTTTTGCTCTTACTCTAATCTGTATCTCACAGCAGGAAATAAGTAATTTTTTAGTTACTGGTTTAAAACCACGACAAATGCTTTTCCAGACTTTTCACAATTTTACAGTAGATTTTAACGTAGCAGGTCATAGGAGAAATTTGCAGGCTTAGAAAGCTGAGACCTTGAGGACTGCTTCTCTAAATTTTCATTTCATAAGATCAGTTGCTTTGGGTTTTTCCTACTTTTTTGCCTTCCAGACACTATTGGTGCTAGGGGCTGGAACTGGACTGGATGGGAAGGTGATGCTTTGACATGAATCACTTTAGGAATAAAGGAAAAGTGACAGTCACTGAATACTGTCTCATACTGTGACTGGCCACTGTGTCATATCAATCTGTCAAAATGGATTACCAGTTCAACAGAATTTTTAAGTGTCTTGCCTTTGTAACTGGAAGGATGCTGCCCTCTGCTTTAAAACTTCCAAAAAAAATTCCACAAATATTTATGGAAACTTATACACACTTGGTTTTGTGCCAGATTGTCTTTTCCCATGACTAGTTAGTATAAGACAAGTCAATGTGTCCCTAACAGTCACCCCTGTTGCTGATTTATATATTCTAGCCAGAGATCCGTTTCCGTATCTTCTCAGTTACTGATGGCCATGTGAAGTGCTGCTGAGCAGAAGTGGGGTATTGAGAACACTATTCAAATAAAATTTGTTTACTTTTCTGGCATTTGCCTTGATGAATGTATAGGGCCACTGTGTCACCACCCAAGTCTTCATTCATGAACTTAATTAAAAGCCATGAATGCTCAAATGAGTGAGGTTATCACAGAAGCTTATGAAGTGATCAGAGATACCAGGTTTCACTAATTTTTTTGCAGTGAAATTTTGCAAGGATGTCTGAATGTCTGGCACTGTGAACATAATTTCCTTATTAGTCATCAGCAGGTAAGATGACTTAATAGGATAAGATTCTGAATTATATGAAAATTTTTTATTTGAAGATTCCAGAAGTTTTCATTATACTTCCCTTCTAGCTTTTGATTATGAAGTTTCTTGTTGTGATTTTGTATTGCTGTAATGGAGCAGTCCTTAACTTGAGTTGGGAAGTTACTGGACACAAGTGTTGGGGGAAAAAACTTCATCCCAGTCATATCTCTTTAAGAAAGTTAAAGATTCTTTCACTTTCTGTTTTATCAACTTTTTTTTTGTCATCATTTTTTTTCCTCTTTTATCATGAGTATGCTCTTTTTTCAGCATACTTTACACACTCCAATTTTGTGTGCTACCATTCCTTAGAATCCATTCTTCACTGAAATTTTCCAATTTATTTGCCCATTTCTACCACTGCTACTTTATCTTCATCATGATAAAATGATGGTTTTAACCTTTCTGCAGTCCTTTTCCAAAACAGTCTTTCAGCCTATTCCTCTGGCTTTGTTTTCCTATCTGATTGAAGTCATTGTCTTCAGATGAGAATTTTAAGCCTTCTGCAGTTGATCCTTTGAAACAGAGCAGAATTTTTGATGCAAAATTGAGCCCCAGTTCTTGCATCTAAGCTCTGCTTTTTGGCAATCTCCCACAAAATCCTTTGTTAGATGGTTTACTCCTACCTACAGTTTTTGGATTTGCAGGCAAGTCCTTCCAGGTCATGTACATTTATTCTGTTGCCTTATATGCTGCTCTAGAGAAGCTTGAATGAGCATTCTGCGGCACCTCTTATGGCATCACAGCTGTCAGGTCTCTACTCTTTATGGCTTCAGTCCAAAACAAGCTGAAGTCAATGGAAAGATTCGAAATCCCACTGCTTCTTCATGAATCAACTGTGCAAAAAGGGATGGACGGACGGACAGACGGACATACACCAGAAGCATGAGAGGAAAATTGTTCTTACAGTGACTCTTGGTTTTGAATGTCTTTTAACAATAGTTTCTCACTTGCATCAGTACTTCTCAAATACAGTAGGTTTTTTCTGTGTTGAAATCATGGTGGTAATTCTTATGTAAGCCTGAAATAACATAGAATCAGGATGTATGTTACTCAGTTGATATTAAATTTCAGAGTATGTATTTCTGTAACAGTTCTGCTATTTTGCTTTTTATTTTCAAGATCTTGGTCTGCTTCCATGCAATGAAATGAAAATGGTTTCATTAATTTCTCCTATAATGGTGGAACTTAACACTATAACTAATAACCTTATTTTTTTAATTCTTTTTTTTTATTTTCAAGAGCATATACATCTGAAATGTAGAACAGTAGGAAAAAATCTTTTCCCTGAATACATGCACAGAACAAGTATGACAGGCTCATGTCATGGTCAGGTTACAATCTGTAAATGTTTGAATGACCTTTCCTTCATATATTTGAATGGGAAAATGTATTAACCTTTTCAGAAGAGAACTGTTGTCTGTTCACCAATATTATGCACGATTATGCAATTTAAATAGTCATGGAGTGTCTGATGTCAGCTAGTTCCCTGAAATAAAATACTCAGGATATATACACCTGTTTTGGAGCCAACTGGCTTTGCTTTGCTTCCTTTCCAAATGCCTTCATTCACAAGTGAGCAAAATGACTCCTCATGCTGTGAAAAAGCACAATTTTACACAAAATAGGGACATACTTTCAGTTTTTCACAAAACTCAGTGAGAGTTTGTCCAGCTTCCAATAAATTAAAGGAATATTTCTTCTGACTTTGGTGTGATTTTGATATATTTACTACACTGCATCACTGATGGGAGCAACAAGAGCATGAAGGATAGAAGGAATCATGGATTTTTGTCTGGTCCTCTGCCACTGGGCAAGACCTGACTGCCACCAGAGGCAGGGGATTAGCTCTCTGAGACAGTGACTATGGCAAGGCAGTGACCTTAGAGGGATACAGAGCTATGGTGAAAGGAAGCTTCTTTGCCAATGCTCACTCCTAGAAGGCACCTGAATAGACAGAACCATGGACCCCAAGGGCTTGTACAAATGACTGCTGGAACAAGGAATAAGCTGGAGAAAAAGTTGTTTAGAAGTTTAAATCTCTAAAGAATTTAAGGTTGAATAACTGTCTGGGAAAGCATAATCTGATACCTGAAGGCATAAAACTGTGTGTGAAGATTTTAAACATAAGGTTAAGTGTCAGGAATAGAGATATAAATTGCTTAGCAATGGGTCCAGATTTCCACTGTGAAATGTGAATATAAGCATGGCAAAATATGTATTTTAGTGCACTTCACTCTAAAAACAAGTTCACAGAGAAATGACTCTCAGCTGGGTGTCCCATTAAGACCAGTTTTTATGTACTGAGCCCGTGTTGTTGCACATGGCAGACTCAAATTCATGGTGATCATTCGTTGACTGAGCAGAAAGTTCGGAGATGCTCTTACAGTGTATTCTATAACCTCTAGATACAGTTTGTCTCCTCTTTGCTTTTGGATAGTTTATAGGCTAGTTAGTCATTTGTGTTTTGTTGGCTGTTTGGGGTTTTTTTACCTCTTCTTCAGTCTTTATTTTCTGCTGCTGACAGTTGGAATTGTCTGTAGTGTATTTCCCATTATGGTGCCTCTTTTGTGGTGCCTTTCTTCAGTTCAAGTTTTATGTTAGATCCTACTATAGAATTTTAATGAGTAGTCCAAAATGCTCTAATGTATCTAATGGGCCTCATCTGAATGAAGCTGCCAGAAAGTCTGCTAAGTGGTTTCATAGGATTTTTTTTTATACTTGATGCCTCTTAGAATTGCTTGAATGTTGTTACGACTATTTTACAGCAAGAAATAGCACTCCTTTCTGGATAGGGAAGTATGGGAGTTTGTATTTAAGGTTTTTTGTTAATACCTGTTCATTCTCAACCCAAAGCTGTTTAATTTAACAAAACAGTGTAAACATCAACATGTATAAAGGTTTTTATTTATCTTCAGCAGAACACTGATCAAAGTGATGTCAGATCAGTTACTTTCTTTTAAGAAAGCTGATTCAAAGAAGCTCAAAAGTTGAGAAGCTTGCATCTGTTGTCTTTATTTTTTTCACTTTCCTCACTGTCAGGAAATTTTAAAGGCTTTAAAAATATTTCCCATTAATGCGTTTAATAAGGAAATGCTTGGCTCCAGTCTGAATGTTTTTTGGCATTTAGTTTGATCACCTTGATATGAGTAGCTTAAATGTTTATTCCTTTAATAATTTGAAAACCTAGGCACTGTACCTGAGCATGCTGAACAGTGAAAATTTCCTTAGAGAGGGTTGTTCATAGTGTGTGATAAAACTACATTGCTAAAGGGGACCTTTTTTCCAGGAGTTACAGTATTGTCAGTAGTATTGCAGGGCTTTGGAAAACCCAGTCCTACAAACCTGTTTAGTGTGGAAGCAGGTCAAGCTCGCTAAACTAAATCTGTGTAGTTAACTTTCATGTTCTCTATTAGCTGGGAATTAAGTTGGTGATATAGGAACTTCAGATTGACATAAATATTGTAATTATTCTTTGAACAACTAATGCCAATGCAGCAAATTTGGAATATATTTTCAGTTTAAATCCAAATCCATGGTCATTTCCTACACACTTGCAAATGTGTTCTTAGTTAAAAATGCCATTTTCTCTCATCCAGTAGCTTTTGTTCTCATGGTTTAGGGATGTAGCTTCTTGTTCTTAGAAACATGCAAGGGTCCCAAAATTAAATTTGTCTTTATAGTTTTTATTGATGTAAAGATACTTGATTATGCAGGATGGCTGAGCCACAAGTTGGAGTTACCGATTATGATCCTAGTCTAATAGTGTGCTGAGTATCTCGAATAATCATCAAATTGTTTGGGTTTGAGAGCCCTAGGAAGCACTCTGCATCTTGCAGAAGAGCACCAACTTGTGTAAACTCACTTGTCCTCAAAGAATTTCTAATCCAACTTTTTCTGTTTATTTGGGGATTCTGAAAAGGACACAATTGTGCAATTGTGTGAAATTACATTTTGCCCAATTACTTCCCAGCAAATTCACGCAACAAAGGTAATGTAAATGAAAAGTGTTGAAACCAAGCGTTTTAATTAAAGATCTTCAGCTAACAAATAGTTATGAAATACAATTATTTTAATTTTTTTTATTTTTTTTTTAGGGTGGAAAGAAGTCCTACAGTGGGCCATGTGGGGGCCGTGACTGCAGTGCTGGATGCAAATGTTTTCCAGAGAAGGGTGGACGTGTAAGTTTGTTTACACTAATATAACTTGTCCTTGCTTCTTATCAATCTTTTTAGAAATAAATAAATAAACACCACGTTACTGTGTGTAATTCTCAATCTAATGATCTCATGAAACTACAAATGATGAAGACCAGCTTCATTTCAAATGTCCCTAGCCAAGATTTCAAAAGCTGTTCTAAAGATTTACAAACTGCTCGCTTTGTAATGAGTCTTCAATAGAGTCCTATTTCTTTATGTGGTCTGAGCCCTAGTTCAAAAGAAGTCAGATGTTTTTTAGGTAGATTGCAATTAAAATTAGGAAAATCAAAGTAGTGTGGGCTTCTAGTACATATTTTGCCCAGGCCTTACTGTAATAGCTCCTGTTTATTTGTGGAAGTATTTTTGATTTGTGTATTTGGTTGGGGAGGAATAATAACTCAAAATGGATCTAAGCAATTCCTTTTGAGAAAGTTGCTTGTGTAAAGTAGCTAAAGTCTCTCTCTTGGAAGTCTTCATTTGAAGAAACCAAATGTTTAAGCAAGATTTCTGTAAAAATCTTGAATTTCTTTTGCTTGTATGAACAGACTGTAATTTATCTTAGTGCAGCTGCTTATCTCCCGTCTTAGGGGAATGCAGTAACTGACTTCACTCTGCCTTCAATTGCAATGTTAATTTGTGTCCAGACACCATCTTCTTAATGTTTTATCTTCAGCTCTAGAGCATTTTAACATGTATGAAAACGAATCTTACAGATTTTGCTTTTGGAGATGAGACAAGAAAAGAGCACACAGTAGTTACTTGAGGAATTGGAAATGCTTAAAGAGAAGGGAAATAGTACTTGTTTTCTTGTTTAATTAATCAGCTGTACTTCCCAAAATCACATTGAAAACTCATCCTCTGAGCAAACACAAAATAAATTAAGTCTTATTTAAACATAAGCAATCCTGATTTTTTCCTGTCTATTTCAGTGACACAGTGTGTGTATAGGCAAGGCATTACTTTTTGAACTGCATTTAGGAAAATGTTCCTATTTCAAATTGATGGTTTTAAAAATTACGTTTTTTCTAATTGCAGACAGAATTGAGTGAATGCTTAATTGATAACTGGTGATGTGATGTGTTTACTCTGGAAATATAAAATTTCTTTCAATTCATCATGTGGTAGATTGAAAACATGTCTAAACAGATAAGCGGAAGAACTTTGCAAGAAGTTCTCAATATATGCTAGAATATGAACTAAAGAGACTTGCTCAATACCTTTTGTGATTAGATACACTAAGAGACAGACCTAGTTTGGTTCTGAAACACAGTATCCTGTAAGTGCTTTGACCTTTAGACAGCAGTGAGCATCATTCTTACGTCTCTTTACATTCCTGGGGTCCAACTTGATTGTTTGAAGTGGCCACAACACTGTTGACCTTGCAGTTTGAGCTCTTGGCATCTCTTTTGTCAAGATGTCACAAAGATTTTAGGCTGTTTTCATGTCTGACTTGAGAACTCATTTGGCTTTTAGCTTATTTCTTATATGACCTGTATACTGATAGGGCATTTTAAGTCTTTCAAACACATATTCCATCATGCTAAGACCTGTCCATGGAGTAAACAATCTGCTACAAGTGGTAATCTTTCCCTTTTACAACACTACTTCCATCAAGTGTGCTGAGCCCTCCTGACACCTTCTTGGACATCTGCAGGCAGCTACTGGAGGCCTGCCATGCCTGAGGATATGGAGGTGACTGGCTGAACTGGGAAAGTGGATGGTGTGATTATGTATCCTATAGCACAGCTTGCTTCTTGCAGGACACTGTTTGGCCTGAGGCTAATTCCTTGGCTTCCTGCCTAGCTGTTTCTCCACTGCTGTAAAGCCTTTACATTCAGAAACTGAGACAGAACTTCCCCAATGCCCGGAACCCATATTTTGTTTAAGAAAAATGTTTTAGCTGTCAATTTTCCACAATTAACCAGATCAGAATAAAGCTAAGCTTTCTTTTTAAAAAACGAAATAGCTAAAAAGCACAAGAAAAATGACAATAAACTGAGAGTTTAATGAAAATAATATAGACAATGTCCTTAAATGTCCTCCCTGAATGCACTTTTGATCAGAATAAGCTTTAAAAATTTTATTTAGGCAATAAAAATGTCAAAACTGCCTAAGACTACTTCATAAGTGAGAGATATTTCTAGAAACGGGATCCATATATGTGTAATCCACAGGTGCCCGTGTTCTTATTTTTGCTATAGACTGCTGCTGTATATGCAGGATATAATAAAAAACCACCAAAAACCACAAAGAAACACCAAAAAACCACAACCAACCAAAAAAACCCACCCCAAAACTCAACCAACCAGTATAATCTCACTATCTGTAAGACTGATCCTGTTAGAAAACTAATCTCTATGCAATGAGTCAGCAATTTGCGGAATAATTGAGATTCTTTTCTGAAGGAAAGGTGGTGCTTGTCTGGCAGCCCCTTAGGGAGCTTGCCGTAATCCCTCTGCTCCCAGCCCCGGGAAATCGCCTGACTAGCTCCACTCCACCGGGGCGGGGAGAGGATTCCGCAAGGACAAAGGTAAAAGATGAAGGAGGCTCTCTCTTCTGGGACACTGTCCCTCAGTTTATTCACGGAACACTCCAGGGGAAAAAAAGAGACTGAGGGAGGAATTACGGGGATTTTTAAACTGAGGGAAAAGGGGAGAGGGAAAGCCGGCTACAGCCAATGTGGTGAAACTGAAGGGGAAGGAACCAGCACACCATAGACCCAGCATGGGGAGCAACAGGGAGAAACCACTTAGTGTCTTAGTGCAACATGACGAGGTCTCCTAGCAGAGTGGTAAGGCAAAAGAGCAAAATTTCCATTCTGTTGTCTGAATGCTTGCATTACATTTGAAAAGTCATAATGCTACCTTTGTACCCATTTTAGGCTTTGCATTGAATCTTGATATCCAATTTACTGTGAAGCCTGCACAAGAAGAGATCTGTTATGGAAGCATTCTTCATCTTAGCCAGTGATTCTGAATTGGCTCTTTTATCTAATGATGAGTTAATGGAAAGCATGTCTCTATGTAATTCAGTGGTCAAACTCCTGGCCACTGCAGCCATTCTCCCCTCCTTATCAGTTTTTATCTTGTAAAGATTTGTGAGTAGCAATCCAGTGATTTGTGCAGAAGTACAGTTCTTCATGGAGAGGTGTTATCTTCACTAAAGGTCCCATCTAGTACCTTGTCTGGAGTTTTTCTCAGAGGTCAAGTTAAAAGGACAACTGAGTATGCAGCTCTTACTACTTAAGTGCACAGGAAGATATCTACATATCGTATGATATTGTAACAGTAAATGTAATAGCAAGTGAAGCCCAGGAAACTGATTTTAAACCTAGGAGTTTTGGATCTGGTTGTTCCATTCCCCTAAGCTCCATTGTTAGAACTTGTACTGATTTTGATATGAAAGCTAATGTAATGCTGTGCAAAGACAATGCTAGGGAGCATCCCAGAGGTTACACAAGCCCCTGCCTACCTGCAGTCTCTAGGTGAATGTGTATCTTCTAAATCTCCGTGTCCCTATTTCCATTTTTCTGGACAGCTGAGATACCAGTTATCCAATAAAGGCAATTTTAAAGGGAATTCTGCTGTGATAGTACCCAAATGAATTCTGGTACATACCATTTTTTCGGGCAGGAGACAGTCTGAACACAAACTTACACTGAACCCACTTTTGCATACGAGACTTAAATACAGTCATCTTTAGGAACAACAAGTGATGGGTAGAAAAAGTGCTTTATATTAAATTATGAAGCACAAGAGGAAAGGTGAACAAACAACCATATTAAATGATAAGTTAAATGAGAAGGTGAATGTAAATCCTGATACTAGTCCCTATCCTAGTGCAAGGATATGTTCAGTTTCATTTCAGGTGAGTGATCTACAGCTAGAAGATTTTTGGGACTGTCAGAATAATTTAATGTATTTAATGAGTGTTTTTCATTCCACTTGCTTGCTGCTTGTCCACAGTTTATGGGCAGGGACAATGCTGCTGAAAGTTTCATGCTGTTTGGAAGGCTGTCTTCCTAAGAAATGCGCTGCAGATAAGACAGCAGGGAACAGGAGACATTTTTCATACTTTCAGAGTATCAAAAAACGCTAAATAGGTGATGACCTGCACCATTTAATTTTGTAGCTCATTTTGCATTTGTTTATAATAATGTTGCCTTTTTTGTTTTTATGTAATGTCATCAACTTTCAAACACTGATGAAGATTAAGTAGCAGACCCAGTCACTGTTGCATGTATACCTTCTCCTGATGCCTGTTTGCTTATCTTGGAATTTATAACAATATTAGAGTTTGTTTTAAACTTTGCTCAACATGTGCTGGAGCAAATCTTTTTCATTCTCCCCCACCAAAAAAGAAATTAGGGAAAAAAATCTAAAAATTGTTTCCAGGGCTTCACAAACTACTCAGAAGAGGCTGTCCGAGGCAGCTTTTAGAACTTGCAAGTGCTGTAAGTCAGGAAAACTTGATGTTACTAATTATATTTTTTTTTTCATAATATGTAATCATGTCAAATAATATATATATATATATATATATATATAATGTGTTCTTTAAAGCCCATTAAATATTATTATATGATCAATTAGAAAATTAATGGCATTATACAATCACTTTCCTGTCTCAAAATCTCCACAGAGACTGTTTCTAGCAGCTGGTGTGGTTGGAATGGGGTGTATCTGTAAAATGAGGCAGTTGGTTCTGGGGACATGGGCACACTTTTACCTGGTCCCACTCAAACAAAACCCTTTTTGTCTACACCAAGACTACACTGCAGGGTGAAGTAAAGCATCGTGAGTAAGAGGAATTGACTAAGATTGAGATTTGCTAAAAAATGTGGTTGCTACCTGAATGAAAAGCTAGTGTACCCAGAGATACATGCAATTCCCCACAGTTTTTCTGAAGTTAAAATGATGACAATGGTGTAAAATGATCTCTGGGCAATCAAAGAGTTTTTGATACAATTACTGCAGATCAAACAAGCAAGAAAAGATAGAAAGATCCTCAACATCAATGCAGTGAACAGCATAAACTGAGGTCAGAACTTTGGATGATTAATCTAATTGTTATCTAGCATAAACTAATGTCACATTGGCAAGATATCTTAGATAAACTTTTGTCTGGAATTAATCTCCTCATCTTAATACTGGGTGTACAAAGTGTCTCTTTTGTGATAATTAGTTGAAGATTGGTTGACGTTTCTTTGCTATGGGATTGTAGTAATTATAAATTGTATTTTTAATAGTGTTCGCTGATTTGTGCTTTGGCTGGTTAATCACTCTATTTGGAGCAGTCAGGGATTTCCTGATTAAACACAATTTCTTTGGAAGTGTTGGCTCAACAAAATGATTTTTTTTTTTTGCAGAAGTGCTTTACATAAACGTATTTGCTGGTGACAAAATTCTTTAATGCTGTTGGTTCAAACTTCTCTGTGTTTCAATGTGGCTTCCTATGCCCTGGCTTGACAAGCACTGTGGGACATAGTGCTGCCATTTTGATAGCCATAGCCTGGAGGTTGACCAGTTAAAATCATAACAGACTGTGGGATAGTGCCATTTCTTTCAAACTAATAATTCCAAGCTGTGAGCAGTGCTAAATGCAGTAACCATGCATTTAATACAAGTAATGCTAGGATTGTTATCTAGTTATTTTTGTAAAGATGGACTTTATGTAAATAATGTCTAATTCTTATTCAAATTCCCTTGTGGTTAAACATATAAAATGCCATCGTTTGGTTTGGGAAGAGGATTGGTTATCTCTAATACTGAAAAATATTGACCATCTGTTTACTGTCCTTAAGAATAAGGTGATTAATTAATGCTGACAATCTGTTTGCCGTCATTAAAAATATCTGGCAATATTTTGGAAGAAAATGAGGTAATAGTAAAGTCAAACAACTTACATGCCAGCTGGTTTTTTTAACAACTGCCAAGATTTGTATTTTTTTTTTAGTTAGTAAAACAAACTTTGCCAAATGTAGCATTAAAGAATTATTGTACATGTCCTCCTGACCCAAACTAAATGCACTGAACTTGGCTCTCTAATAAGAACCACACCAATACTTAAACACAATAAATTAAACTGAACTCATTGCATTTGAAAGGGTTCCTTATGCAATGGGTATCAAGATAAAACCTGTTCCTGTGTGCAATCTTACATCATCTCCTTGGGAATACTTCTTGAGGGGACAGGCCTCCATCTTATAGTAGAATTCAGTAACAGTAACTGTGTTAAAGGAGGCTCTGGTAGCAAATCCTGTCTCTGTGGTTTGATTTGCAGTTTTGTCTGAGCAGATGTGTGTACTAAGTGAGGCTAAATATATTCTAGGAAATGTATCTTGTTAAGAAGATTTCCACAGCTTTCAAAACTGACCAGGATCCATGGCATTTCTGCATGACCAGGGCGGGTGAGGTGACTCTGTGACCTGAAACTATTTCTCAGTCTGCCTGCAAGGCCAGCTGATTTTGTAATTGCAGTGGGGACCTTTGAAACCAACCAGAACATAGGCCTTCAAGCTGTGCTCCATAGAGCACTTCCAGATGGCTTGGAAAATCCCAGCAATAAAGTATGTGTCATTGTTCAAGTAAATGTGCTTCATGTGAGCTTTAACCCAGGATTTTAATGTTTTTACACTATTTTGGAAGCAAATGGAGCATTTAAAAATCTCCTTGTTTCATCCTACTATGCTGTGAGTTTTCTTAGTTTAAGAAGTTGTGTAGATTCACTATATCATGTGAATGTCCTTTTTGTTTCTCCTTTCTAGCCTGAAAGTTTCTAGTTTTCTCAAACTGAGCTTCTCAGAGGTGAGATATTACTGATATGGATGTATGCTGTCTCCTGAAAGTCATGCTCAGCTGGCATACAGTCAGATCTCTCATCTTATGCTAAGTCCTCCTCACCTGAAGATACTTCCTGATTCTCTGCTCTGTTGCTGGCATGAGCTGAGGGTGCAGGCATGTTGCCCTAGGAATAGGAACTATATAATTTCTTGTTTGTACAAGTTGCCATGGCTACCCCTGGTAACCTGCACGAGGAATGTGCTGTTCCACTTGAAGGTAACACTATCACTCCCGCTGATTTCATTTTAGGTGTGTAGACAGATGGGAAGACAGATTAGCCTTCTCTTTCTCTCTTTGGAGCCTTGCTACAACTGACCTTCTGTTCTAACTTTGTATCTGTGGCACTTTCTCCAAGACCAAAATTGGTAAGTTGTGCTGTGGATTTGTTCCATATGGGCAAAACAGACCCTCTCAGCTTCCTAAGTACTGGAGAATAAAAACATGTCTCTAAATTCTTTCTTCATAAAAATTGTTGTCTTTCTTAGCCATAGAATGGAGACTTTGATGAGTCTGTAATGTTTTACTTGCCACATAACTCCTTAGAATAGGACTAGCATCAACCTTTCAATTTCTCTTGTGCATTCATTCATTCATTGTAGGAGAAGAATTGTAAATATTCTTAAAATTGTTTTCTGTCAACCACTCCGCCTTGATGTCAGAAAGAAAAAAAGAATTTCTGCAGGAAGATAAACTCTTTAGTGTCCTGCCCAGGACAAAAACCAAATGTTATTGTGAGTCTTTGAAACATAATTGTCTGATTCAGCTTTTGCCTAAAAAAAGCTGTAAAATTTTCTATAATTAGTCCTGCAATGGTGTCTCTGTTGAGAGATTTTTGATGCCCTCTTACATCTAAGAAATGGCACAAGGCTTTCGTCTCCAAGCATTTGATGGATAAGAAGGGGTAACTTATATCCTGCCTTGAAATTACCCAATTGGCATTTTCTTCCAGCACATTCTATATTACTCATGTATATTACTCACCACCTAGAGTATGTTTTAGCAGCCTTGTTGTCCAGAATAAATTTTCTTAAATATGTCATTTTCATCATGCCTCTTTCTTCTCACCCCACTCCAAAACTTGCCCATCTTCTTAGTGTGATTGGCTCAGAATATTCCTGGTACTAATTATGTTTCAAGCTTCTTAAAATGAGTTGATGTGCCCTTTGCAGAAACAAGAGTCTTTTTTAAAGAGTTTCTGCTGGCAGCAAGTGGAAGGTGTGAAAGAGATTTCCAGTATGATCCCTTGAGTAAGTCAGGATCAGAAACAGAAGAATCACAGAACCAATCTGTGAGCAAGGCCCAGTTTGAAGAGATTTGTCTGATAGTCAGGTTAGCCGGTTCATGAGCCAGGAAAACTGTCAATAGCAGGGATAATTACAAAGCAAACTTAATTACAAAACAGATAGGCAAGAAGTATGCCAGTCATGGAGCCTGCAGCCAGAGAGAGCACACAATGAAGACAGCTAACCAGGCAAAACTGTGTAGAAGAGGCTGGAATGCTAATTTGTTGGAAGCAAAGCTGAATACATAGGTGTTTCAGGCTACCTATTATCTGGGAAATATGTGCAGTATTTTTGGTGTGAATCATAGTTTTCCTGATAGGAGATGGAAGATTTTAGGAGACAGGAGAACAGACTATACATTGTCCATCAGTGGTAGGCAAGGTAAATGGGGAGATGCTGTCTCCTTGTGAATGAGGGACGTGTGTTTGGTGGTGTCATGACTTTCTGAACACTTAATGGTGAAGAAAATGAAAGACAGCAGTAAAAGGGAATGATAGCACTTTTTTTTTTTTTTTTTAATAAATAGGGAAACATCCAAATAACAGAATATAGTGGGAATAAGAAAATAATCAATAACATGTAGGATACAGAGCGGTCTGGCTGAGAATCTGGGTATGAGTGTAAATTGTATAACTTTCCTCTTGACTTTACTTATTCTGCAAAAATAGGAGGAATATTCAGATGTTTGCCAGTCTCCTCCTTTTAAGCTGTTAAATGGAGATATTTTAGCTGTTTCTCTTTAATCAGTCATAAATCCATTGATAGGACAAGAATTTTTTTGCAACTTTCCTGATTTGATGGGTGATATATTAGGGTTACTCTTTGAACTTCCTGTGTAGTTGCCAAAATAGAAAACAAATTTGGAGGAAGGATGCAACCATACTAAGAATGAGATATCTGTGAATTGTATCAGATATCTCATCCAGCTACTTGTTTTGGAAATAGAAATATTTTAGTAGTCTGAAAAGCAGCATAGATGCAAGTGTTCTTGTTCATAATGGGTTATTTTCGGAAGGGTTTTTTGTGGGTCTACTTTAACAAACAGCAGAACGTTGCCAAAGCTAATAAGCAGAGAGTTAAAATAATTTCAAAATTTCTGGGTTTGATCCATAATAAATACAGTACAAATAGTGCACAAGTTCTGAAGGACTATTAAAAAGAAACATCTGGTTGTCTTTTTTTAAAGATTGATGATACTTCTTTTAAATGATCAAAGAAAGCTATCTAATAAAACGACTCAGTATGTGCTGAATTTTCAGTGTATGGTAAAGGAAGAATTTTTTAGTATCTAGTGTTTAGCAGTAAGGGTGGTGCAATTTTGCACTAAATTTTTTGTTTTTCGAAGTTCTATAAAGCTTCTGTTTCTTAAGACAGATCTCTCAGATTTTTGTTCGCATCCATGATATTCTGCTGGAACAGTAGAGGAGAACTTGCTCTGCTTTGTAACTGAGCTGTGTTCTGTTCACCTGCTACTGAAGTCAGGATACATTTAACAGAGTGGCAAATCCCCCTGCACACCAAATTTCCTCTGTTTCCATCTCTGGCACCATCTGCCTACTTGTGTGTATGGGTAGTTCTATTTCCTATCAGGTTCTAAAAACAGAATAAAAATTTCTAAATTAAGGGGACGGAAAAAGAGAGATGCATCAGCTAGGATATTCTTCCCATAGCAGTTTGCTGCAACTGCTACACTTAGGGAATAGATTTTGATGCAAAAAGAACTGTAAGCTCCTGGAGTGTACATGTGCAGAGCCTATGCTCTGGAAGGCAAAATCACCATATACAGCAATTTCAGATTTTACTTCTGTGCTAGTGAATGTAGGTCATAGAACTAAATAATTGTTTTAGGTCTGGACGTCCTGTCCCCTGATAGTTGCAAGATACATAAATAATCCTGTTTAGTAAAGTGGGATGGAGGTTTTGTGTTTATAGTGATTTTATTATTCGTGACTTGAACTCCTAACTGCACTGGTGGCGGTTTGAATTGATGAACACTGTTACCACTCTCAAAAGTGCAGAAGCTGTAGTCTGAGCTCCTGGGCTGATATTCCATGGGACCTTCACAGCACACTGGCTCTCACTGGTTTGGAGCTGTGCAGGAATGCTTCACCCCAGCTCTTCCTGGTGTTCACCATGCAGGCGTACCAGCAGTTTCCCTGGAAACACTGGTTAATATCGCTCCCCAAATAAATTTAGGACTGTTTACCCTGGCATCATTAATTATTTAGGAACAGCTGGAATGTAAAACAGGATGGTTTTATATGAGGAATATAAGTGATAGGTATTTTCTAGAAAAATCTTTAACAAGTTTTGTTTCTTCTTTGTATAGCTTCATTTCCCTTGATAAGCACTGTGTTGTGTGTTCTGAATACCTGAATATCTAATTTCCTTTATTGTGATGACTAATGACTGAGGATCCAGCTGAGATGGAGGAAGTCCTGCAGTGCAGGGCAGTTACAAACATACAGTAGGAGAAAGTTGATGCTCCAAAGTGCTTTCACTCTGTGAGAATTACATTAGTTATATGTTTCTTCAAGTTTTAGTTAAGAAAACTGTAGTTTACTCAACTATATTTTCAGGAAAGTGACTTCACATAAAATATTTTGGTATAAAACTCTATAAAGTTACTTTCTGTACTCCTTAATAAGAGACCTCCAAAAATTGTTAATCAGTTCTTGTGGAATACATTTTCTCTACAACCTTAGAGACTTGTGAGAGAGAAGACAGCAGAAGAGGTTGTCTTGTCTCATTTTAATTAGGGCATATCTTCCTAAGAGGACAGAATATTTTTCGAAGATGTCAACCTTTGTAATATCCTAGGCAGTGGAAATATAGCCCAGCTTGTCTCACAGCTAATTTAAAATAGAGTCTGCATGCAAAATTAAGGCAGCAGGTGGTCATTCCCTGTATAACTCCAGCTGTACTTGAGTTGTAAATCCAAAAGCATTACAAAACTAGCAATAGTTTTGCTAAACCCAGTGATTCCTTGCAGTCTTGGATCAGTGGTTCTGGGACCTTAAAGGAAATTTTCCTGAGATTTAATGTTTTCTCTTGAAACAATAAAAGACATAAGTGTTATCTCCAGATTTTTTCTGGAGCAGTGAAGTAATTAAACTTCACTTGTTTTTCTAACATCAGGACTAAAACCTGAACTAATCTAGTTTAACCATTCCCTTGTCTTTTATCAGCTGGAATCCACATTAACTCCTGAGAACATTTGGGTGAATAGAAGTTCTGCTTGCAGTGGCTGTATTTTGTATGCTGGGTAACACAGGGTTTTCTTCACAGAGTTAATGTAGATGCTGTATTCTGCATTATTTTTTCTTGCAGAATCACATGGCAGATGTTCCATGTTTAGATGTCTTTCGGTTTATTTCATCAGTATCTACTGTAAGCAGGGCCTGGGCTCTGTAACACTTTTGTTGTATAGTGTATCATTATTATCAGCTCTCCAGTCTGGACTGAAGAGGAAAGCTGGATTCCACTGGTGTTACTGAGGGGTTTCCCAACATCTGTTAGAAAGCCAGGATTTTAATTTTCAAACCTTTAAAGCAAGTTGCTTTCAGGCTTCTAAGAATGACTGCTCAAACAACCATTTATGTGAATTTTACATGAAATTTGTGTTAAGGGAAGCAATGTCAAGGGAAGTACCTCCTGATATATTTTTCTTCACATTTGTTTAGAAATATTGTGTGAATGCTCCATATAGTGTTGGCAGGATGCTATAGCTGGAGGAAGTACAGTACTTTAAACTGGATCTCCTCTGCAAAATTAAGACTTTATATTGCAAATGATACTCAACTGGGACCACGCTGAGTCAGTGTCACATTTCAGAACTTCATCCTGCTTCACTGAGTTCCAGTGCATGCTCCTCTGTGGGAGGAGGTTTCAGCTCTGTGACCTGGCTGCTAGAAACACACACAAATTCCTAATGCTGAGTTTTTTACGAGATCAATTACTCTAAAGAGGTGAAGATTTTCTCTTCAGCCCAGGGAGAAACAAGAATGGGCAGGAGGAAAGGAGGAACACTGGGATTTTTCATGTTTTACAGTATTACAATATAGTTTGCCCTGAAGAAAAAATCCAAGCTGTGTGTCCCTCAAGGATGTGGAAATTGAATGATCCTTCCATCTTGTGCAATAATCTTCTTTGGAAACTCCAGATATGTGATCTTTTCCAGACCTCCTCTTTAAGCAGCACAATTCTGCTGTGTTTCCAGACTGTCACTTGCAGTGCCTCATGAGAAGTGTTTAATAATAGTTTTCTTGCCCTTGCAAAAGGGCTTTGGGATTTTTATTGTTATTTCATAAAATGTCTTATCAACTTGTGAGCAATTGTGGTATTTGTTCTACCCATTTTAATGATGTTTCAATTTTTAGAAACATCATTCTTTTCTTCCATCTTACACTTTTTCAGTAAATACATTTCTTGGCATAAGGGAAATTGAAGTGGGGGCGTATTTCATTAAAAAAATAACATCCTTGTCAAATAAATTTGTACTTAATTAAATTTCCTCTGTTTTAACTGCACATATAAACAGATAACTGTGACAAACAAAAATAAAGAATCTTTAGGAATACTGACCTCTGATAAGAACCGTCTGGCATACACATATTCCTTTTTTAGCTTATGCTTTGCTAACAAGCTTAGCATTTGGTTCACATTTCTTCCTTCTACTTTGGGCTTACCTAATAGATTAAAAATATCTAAGTTGAATTCTAAAGCCCTATTTTAGGATTTTTTAAATCACTATTTTCTTAAATACTGAAAAGCATACAACTAGCTTTTGCCTAGTAATTACAGGAGCACAAACAAGTATTTGATAATTTGTAATTTTTAATTCTGTAATTAAAAGTAATTTGATAGTTTCCCTATTTGATAAGTGTTAAGAGACTGAAAAGAATGTGATAACTGGTTTTCACATTGTTAATAGTACAGTTGTGGTTATTGTTTTGATAGCCAGCTATGTTAATTGGGATTACTTTTTGTGCTTCAGACTGTGGCCATAAGAATCTTAGATGACCCAGCAAAATGACCTTGGAAATGCAGTTTCGTGTTCCTGTGCCTGTTTCCATTTCCATGTGTTTCTGGTCTCAGCTGTTTGTCCCAGGGCTTTGTGGATCTCTGCAGGAGCATGGGTCAGAGGCTCCCCAAGGCAGGAGTGTGTGACTTGCACATCTGTGCTTACATCACCCAGAATGCAGGGAGCTCCCAGCCCCCTTCACTTTGCATTTCCTGTCTCTTAGAGGGGGCCAACAGCCTTTATCTCCTGCACTGGTTATGCTGTGGAACTGCAATGGATGTTGAGTGCTGTGGTTCAAATTGAGAATGTGGAGCTGTCCTTTCCAAGTTGCATGGGAGTGAGTGTGGAGTTTTCCTTTAATCCACACCCAAACTTATCCAACACTTCCAGCTACACAGACACCTGCATCTGCCTGCCTGGGTGCCAGCAAAGCACAGGCTTCAACTTGGAGTAAGGTCTACACTCAAAATACAATATTGATCTGTGTTATAAGTTTGCTACTCAGAATGGCAGAGCACATGGGTGGAGTTTCACCCAGAGAAGAGCCTGGTACCCTGTTAGAGAATGGAAATTCTGTTAGTAAAAAATGCAGCTTCAGTTCCTGATAACTATAATTTCTGTTTCTGGCCACATTAGAATCTAAGTTGATGGGCACAAACAATGAAAAATTGGCTTTTTGAATGGCAAGTGATCGTATTATTTAATGTAATTATTAAAATGTAATTATTAAATGTTGATTCACTTCAACAAAGAGTTTAAATAATTTCTCATATAATTCTTATTATTTTATGTGTGGAAATGTTGGTCTGAAAACAGATGTGAAGTAAACTGTGAACACAAGAGTTATGAGGCTTTTATACTTTCATGGGATTCGTAGCTACTTTTCCATTCCCTCAACAGATCATCCATAGAAATATCCACTGTGAAGAAGCTACCTCTTTTCAGTCTTTGATTAGGGAGCACTGGGGCCAATGTGGTTTTAATATATTACTGGTTTTGGCATATGAAAATTTGTAGGCAAAAAAGCTCTGACAGAACAACTGTCTTTTGATCCTATCTCATCACAAGACTACACAAAAATGGCCTGATTTTAGTGAAGATGAATAGAATTGATACAAGAGATGGGAGAGGAAATGTATTACCACTTACCTTTTGGTGGTCCTTTTCTGAAGGAGAGTAATACAGAAATTGTAAGTTCCTTCTAAGAGAAATAGTACATTTTTAATATCTCAAAATTTTTGGCTGCTCTTGGTCCCATCTGAATTGTCTTTAGCAAATACTTGTTGTGACTTCAGGCTGAGACTTTTTTTGTGGGATATATGATGCAGAACAGCATCTTCTGTTGGTGTCTGCTATTGATTTTTAACTGGGGCCATGTCCCTCCTTCCTGGTAGAAAGGAGAATGATGCACAGGGAACTTCTCAAGATGCTTCACGAAAAGGCATCATCAGGTGAGAGAAGGTTGTGAAATTGGACCTTTTCCACATGCTCTCTTTAGAGTAAACCCTTCCTCTGTTCCTATACATTACATTTTTGGTGAACTACATCAGCAAATGTTTATAGTCAAGGACAGTTTGTACTAACACTGTGTTATGCAACTAATCTGTTTGCATTCTTAAGAGGGAACACTAAATTAGCTGCATTTTGGTCCAGATTCAAGTGTCTTATTAAATATTTATACACAGATTAGACTGTTTACTTTCCATCTTGTACTATAGTTGTATGGGGAAGATCCAGAACACCTGGGTTTTAGTGAGGTCTTAAGGAAAGTTTGCTTCAACTTTCCAAATTAAAGATTAAGAGCTCACTAAATTACTGAGTATATGCAGGAGAGTTTTAAATCAAGAAATATCAGTTCTAGAAGCATGTTTCTAAATTGTGAATAACAAAATATTAGTGAACACCAGATCCTGATTTCACTCAATTCTGCTGCATTTCTATACTTCCCCGAGCAGTGTCAGATATATCAAAGAAATACCATTTTCTCCTGGTTTAGCTTTGCAGGAAAAACAGTTGCTAGGATTAAGAAGTCACTTGGCTGACTTTGGTGATACTACTTTAGCTTTGTGCAAAAATGGGTAAATGAATGAGGTCCTGAATCACAGTATTTCAGGTATGATGGTTTTAAGAGAAGCTGTAGATCTACCCTTACTTTCCATATTTAGGTGTAACTACATGTGTGTGATCAATATGCAGAAGTAGAGATTAAGCGAGAACCTAGTTTGTCTAGGCAGAAAGCAGAAAAGAGTAGCCCAAACTTACTTTGCAAAGGATAATCCAGGCTCTTGGTGTGGAAACAGATTCCCTGTGTATTTAACAGATTTATCCCCTGGAAGAAACATGTAAAAACCTTAATGTTCTTTAAATGACAGAAGTGTTAGTGAAAAGATTCACTTGTAGAATGAAAGCTACAGCTAAACAAAGTTGAAAGCTGGTTATTTATGTATAAGTCATCATAGGCTGTGCATTTTATTAAAGAAGCTGGAGAGCACTGCTTTTAAGCCATTTCCAGCAGTTTTTAGTGTTCTCTCATCTTGTTCAACATTGGGAACATTGGTGCTGTCCAGTCATTTCACAAATCAGCAAGTGTGATCAGCACTCACCTCCAGCAAGTATCTGCTCATTTCACCATGAGATATGAACATAGAAGACCTTTAACTCTTAAGTGTAGTGGCCTGGGGTCTTGAGCAGCATTGAATGTAAATGGCCTCTGAACAAATTTACATGATTCTAGGATCTAGTGTCCTTTGCCTGCTCCTAAATGTCACTGCATATCAGAAACTCCCTCCTAAACACAACTATTCAAGTTACACACTTTGGAGTGTTTCCAAAAGCCATAGCAAGTACTGCTTGTGAGAACTGGTAGATTTTGCTAATTTTTGTAAATATATAGCATTTGATCTCATTTCAGCTTTACAGGACATGGTAGTTTGGCATTTAGGAAAAAAAAGTGGAAAACATCTACAGAAGTTTTTCCTCTGAGAGAGGCTGCTGGGAGTTTCTTCTCTGCTCGAGATCACCCCAATAGATAGCCAGTTCTCAGAACTGACAGCATTTTGGACCACTGAAAAGTAAGATCACCTTTGTGAATACCACCTTTTAAACCCAAGCCCAGGAATTTTGGGTCCCTTTTGTTTCTGGCTTTGAAAGGTATTGGAGTTCTGGTTCGGCTGGCCCAGCTCCACCCCGCGTCCTGTGTGGCCTGGGGGGAGGCTGGGCCAGACTCCAGTGGCTCCCAGGTGGGGGATGGGGACTGAGGGGCTTCCCCCGGCCCCAGGCCGGGCCAGGCTCTGCTGTGGCCCCTCCCAGGAAGCCTTCCAGGTCCCATTCCAGCGGGGTGGCTGAAGCCTTTCACCAGGGCCCCCCCAGCCCTAGGCTGGGCTGGGCCATGGCTGCTGACATCTCACCAATACCCTCTCATGTACCCATGGCTTGCACAGACGGCTCCAGGCTGAGGACTCCCTATCCCCTCCAGCCTGAGAGAGACGGACACACAGACACACACAGACACACAGACACACACACACGCCTGAAATCAGACATCATGAGTACCTGTGCGGCTTGTGCCAGATTTAACCCTTTCACTACACAGATGAGACCTGCAGACTTAATCCCCTCTGCAGAAAGAGGAAAGTAAGAGCAATCAACATGTAAAGAAACAACATGAAACATCAAAGTCAGTAAAAGAAGGAGTCAAGCCTCAGATGGAATGAAAATGAAGTGATGCTTTAGTAAGCTGAAATATTCTCTTGGTAGGGCCATAGAGATGGACAATAATACTCTGAAAAACTCCTTTAATTCATGAAAGAGTATTGGGGGAAATGAACTATTCAAACTGTAAATCTGAGCAAAGGTATCCATTAATGAGGCTAAGCAGATGGTAGAGTAATTGTAATCCCATGAGACACTTGAACAGACAGAAGGAGAAGTGAGAGCTGATAAAGACTCTTTGCCCCTAGAGAGAGAAGGAAAAAACCTGTTCCCAGAGATGATCACATAGACGATGAAGAGACCCTTTGCCTTTGAATAACTCATCCTTAAAATAATACCCCTTGAGTTCATGGCCAATGAACACACCTCTGAGTGGTGTAAAAATAAGAAGAAGGCATGATGGCAGAGGGTTTTTTTTCCGGGCGGCTGCCAGTCATGGAAATAAAAAGCCATAAAAAACCTGTTTCTTGTGAGAAAGTTCTATGGAGAACTCTCCATAGAATGTCAAGAAAAAACTCCTCTCCCTACAGAAACTGATGAAAAAGACTATCGTATAATTGGTACTTCTTTAACATCCCAAGTTTTGTCTCTATGGTGTCAGTTGGGAAAGGAAAATGTTGGATTGGGGGGGGGAAGGTTTCTGAAGGTTTTATTCTGGTTTCTTATTTCTTGTAGTCTTATTAATAAACTTTCTTTATTCCTTTTAAGTTTTAAGCCTGTTTTGCCTTTCTCCTAATCTATATCTCACAGCAAGAAATTAATAAGTACTCTGGTGATTTTAGCTAGAGCTAAAACCACCACACAGGAGTTAATGTTTTAATCACTATCTTACTGTCTTACTGTGAAGGAGCCTTATTCTTGCAAGATGAAGTAGTAATGAAATATGGCTATGACTAATAATGCACTTTCTTTCTGATGATTCTGAGCTAATGCTTCCTATGTTTAAACTAATTTCCAAATATTTTGCACAGGTTTTGGAAGTAAATAAAACCTAAATTTCTAGGTATGTACTCTTTAAATCTAGTTTGCCCCGAGTTCATTTGGACAGGATTTAAGAGTTGTATGTGGGGTGTAAAATTTGTATTCCAGACTAAACAAAAAATATATTTACAAATTGTCTGCTTAGTTTAATTTTTAAGGTTCTTTCCACATAAGGTACTATTTGAGATACTATTTTGTTGATATATCAATGAAAAAAATATTGATATATTTTCACATAACTTTTGTGCTGGAACTTGACCAGGAAAATTAATTGTGGAAGATTACTTTTCATTTAATTACTTTTTATTTATTTATGACTTGTTTACTTTTTCCTTGCATTGAACTTACATGCTACTAGAAGTGCTACACAGATTTCTTACACCATCTCTGTAGAAGAATTGATTATTCCAGTAAATTAGAAGTATATTTGTCCTGTAACAGCTATGTTAATATGGGAGTTAAAATGCTATTTCTGGTAGAATTGTAAGACACTATCCAACTGGATTGTATTTTTAAAAGAGCATTTGTGCAAAGACTCTAGTTGTTTTGGTCTGATTATTGTTTTCAATATTTACAGTACAGCAGGGCCTGGGGCCTCAGTTACACATCAGGATCAGTTGTACTTTGTATAAACAATAAAAAAGCCTTGCACCAAATAACTTTTCTTCTAAGCATTAAATATCCTGATTTTTTAAGGAAAGCACACAGCTGGGTCAAAACCATGGAATGATCCCAAACCAGCTGGACATAAGAGCGGATCTGGATTTTCATGCATCTGCATTCAACTGTGGAGCCTTTGGATTTAGTGCCTCACTGGAGACATAATAGGGACATTAAAGGATTCATTTCATGGATCCTTAATTTAATTAAAATAAAATATTTCCAATATACACCCAAGAAAAGCTGACAGATAAGACACTCAATAAAGAAGAGCCTAAAAGTATCTTGGTACAGTCTGATTCAGACAAGCATAGGAGTTCAAGAGGCTTCTGCCCTGGAGCTGACTCTGGGCTTGGAGTGGAGTGGAGCTGCAGCCAGCTGGCCATACCTGACTGGGTGAGTGTGTGCTCAGATCAAGCAGCCTCTTAACAGAGTTAAGGAGCTATAAAAGTACCACATGACTCTTTGGAATGTCCTGTTTCTTTCATTTAATTTAGAGAAAGGTAAGTCACTAATTTGACCCTCATTGGATGATTGAATGAATACATCACATAATTTAGATTGACTTACAGTCAAGGGTACAAAATATCTTCAAGATAGTGTTGTCTTTCTGAGTGCTGGCCTGCTAAATACAGGGGGCATCTGATCTGTCTTGATTTCATGGAAGGTTGCTAGATTCAGAGATACTTACAGGAAAAAAAAGCCTTTGAAGCTGCTGGTATTTGAAACAAAATGTGCACTTCGCATGTTGTCGTAGTGGAGAGCAAAATAAAATAGTTGGTACTAATAGTCAGTTGTTTATTTGATAAATACAGTATGAGCTCTTAGCACTAGAAAGATGTAGAGATAGAAAAAATCTTTATATCAAAATAAATAATGTTGATTTGATACTGTAATCACAAACTGAAGCAGTCCCAGATTTCTTCCCCTCTTGCTGCTGCATGTAGTATTGCAAAGACAAGGACAAAATATTTTTATTTTCTTTTATTTGTTCAGCAAAAAAAGTTTCTGGATAGTAAAATTTTACTCCCCCAGAATAAAATAGCTATTATTCTGGTTGACCAGTAAGTGCTTTGACACTGCGGTGTTACTTGTGTCAGTGGAAAAATGTTTCTGGAAAGCAAAGAGATGATGATACAGCTTTTGAGACTCAAGTAAAATCCTGGTGTTTAGGATGCAAGTCTTGTGCTTGTATATGTCCTCTGTGAGAGCTGGGAAAATGAAAGCCAAGCTCTGCAGCCTGCCTTTCCCATTTGCCTTTCACTTGTGGAACTGCAGTTCAGCATTCATGGGTCTGTTTCTTGGATTTACCACGTGGAACAGCAGTAAGATTAAGGAGGTGGCCACCAGAATCACATAAAAAGCAACCAGCAACAATCTCAGATGCACATTCTTGTTGCTTAGTTTCACCCTGGAAGCAAGGACCATACATATAGGACTGTTTGTTGACTTTTGTGGGCTTCCCTCATATATACTCTTCAGCCTATCCTGTAAACTGATGGTGGACAGTGTAGTTCTGCCTCCTTTGTACTTTCTAACATTATCTCCTTTCATTTTTCAGATTCTTTTTCATTTATTCTGCTTTTAAGCCTTGACTATTCAACCTTCCTCAGTGGCATGATTCCTCTCAGGCTTTGTTTGGCAGACACTTGCAAAGCTGGCATTTCCAGTCAGTGGCAGATATAAGACAATATTTCTGCTGATGCTGATTCAGCCAAGCAAAGATTGGCTGTGTTGGCAAGAGCAGTGGCAGTGAAGGAGTGATGCCCATCTCTGACATCAGGGCTCTACTTCACTGCAGCCATCATTTGTCTGTAGGGATGTCACTGAGAAGATACCAGACTCTTTATGTGATTTAAAAGTCTGTAGAAGTGAAACTGTGTTCATTGAACCAGTTAACTGTTTTGCTGTTCTTGCTGGCTAAAAGGCTGTTGTAAATGCCTGTGGGGATTATCAAGAACTTAGCCTACTGTGAGAAGGGTGGTATGTGTGTGTGGGCTGACGATAGCTGGTTGTATGCTTTGCAGCATGGTATGAGGCTTTTAGAAATATCCTATGGAAAACATTGCTGCAGCTAGCTGTGGTTTAACTGAAGTTGGAGTGAGTGCAGGAACAGGGGAAATACAAAATACAAAGCTGGTTTGCAGCAGTGATCAATTGAGGATTCTTTTTTACTCTATTCTTTTAAAGTATACATTGCTTATTTTTCTAAAATGGCAGTCAAATGGTTGTTCCCTGTCTGATGGCTCTAGGGAAAGGGCTTAGAGTAGTTTGTGTAGCTCAACAGTGGCTGTTCTGGCTGCAAAAGGAGCAGAACTCTGGCAGCAACTTCCAAAGAGTCCTGCTGAGTCTGTGCAGACAGATCCGCTTCCAGTGCTTGTCATCCCAGGGTTTCAAGGGGGTTGCAATTTTTTATGAATTGTGAGGAGGCTATTTGCAGATCTGAGACAGTTTTGGTTTCTCTAAAATGACATGTCATCATGTTGCCATGTAGCAGCACTACTCTTTGATGTAACAGGATGATGTTGAACTAAAACATCACTTTATTGTGATATACTGGTCCCCATTTGTTATTTTTTAGCAGAGTTTTCTGTCTAAAATCCATAGAAGTGGCTATGCTGTCAACTTTGTATCTTTCAGACCTTAGATAATGCCTATCATTCACTGTACTCCAAGTATGTGCAAAAAACATGAGAAATACTATATCATCTTTCAGAACACTATGGCTACATCAACATAACTAATAAAACCTGGGTGCTGTCAGTATTTGCTATTAGAAGAATATGTATGCAAAGAGGAGAAAAGCAAAAAAAAAATTAATTTAACACTACCATCTCTTTAAAAAATAAAAAGAGAAATATTTTGTTTTTGTGAAATGTGGTGTCTCTATACAGACTTCTCCTGATTTCTATCATTATACTGTCCTGGTAACTACTGAACTGACTTAGCTAAAGCTTGGAGTTACCAGCCTGCTGTAATCTATGTTGCCAGGCCTCTGTAAATTACAGTGGGGTAAAGACTACTTTACTCTCCTCAATCTTATCTAGACATCAAGATTAAGGCTTACTAAAGGCTTCTATTTTTTCAAGTGAAAAGCAATGGATAAAAGGCATACAATATCCTTAAGGTGTTTAAATTTTTGCTGTTACTTCAGGCCTTTTTCCTTGGTTTTATTTTTAATTCTTTTAGATATGTAACTTTAAAGCATTCTGAAAACAATCAGAAACAATTGCAGCTTTATCAACTAAATTAAAACAACTAATGAGCTACCCTACCTCTTCCTTTGTCTTTTTGGCATGTTTGCTTAACTGCAGGATACATCCCTAATCCTTACTCTTTTCAGTTCTGCGGGATGCAGTGAAGGCCATTTTCTGGCTTGCCATCCATCAGAACAGGGAATTCTTTCACCTTTTATTTTAAGGAGGAAGAAGCTGCTGAGCTGATTTGGAAATAGTAGACTGGTTTTTGTCTGTGTAAAGCTGCTGAGACCTGTGTGCAGGACAGCCCCAGTCAGGTTGTCCTGTCATCATATACAGATCGCTGATTATCACTCACCAGTGTTTGTGATCTTCTGCAGTGCTGCTTCCTTCTGTCTCTCATCAAGGCCCAGTGAGCACAGACCGTGACAGGTAAAATCTTCTTCCAGATCTCAGATGCTCTCATACAAAGAGCCATGCTTAATCCCTGGCCTAGTGTGTAATTTAGTAATCTGCATGGTCATGAATTCCAGGGATATATGGGCAGGAAGCGCAGAGCAGTGTGGGTAGCAGAGCTGGCCTACAGAGTCATTTAATTCTTTGTTGTATTGTGTAGTGAGGGATTTTGGGGACAATGAGACCTGTCTGTCAAAGATTAAGCAGACTGGAAGTGTGGTTTATACCAACAAATGCATGAAGCTTTTTGGAGTGTTAATACAGCCACGTAGTAAATGTCCAAGGACTTAAACATACAATTCATGTGATGACAAGCAAGATTGGGATTGATCATTTATTCTATATACCTTAGCCAGTGGGAGTTCAAATAGGTGAAAAAAATTTCCATCCTTACCTATATCAATATGCAACACTTACATAGTACAAGTAAAAAATTCTCTTTTTTTTTTCTCTCTGAGACTTTGGTTTGAATTTATTTTTACTAATTGCAGTTTATTCTCTGACACTGCCCAGTAAACCAGCTGCTGACTGACTGGCAATTCATGTTATCAGGAACTGCAGTAAAATTTTGCCTGGAACCGCTCTGCTTAAGCCTCTAGAGATAAATGCAATCTCACCAAATGTTATGTCAGATCTTTAGACCTCTGCTACACTCCACTCGTGCTTTGGCCTGTATATTTCCAAGCAATATATAGATGAGTATTCACAGACTCATTTTTTTTCTTTGAAGTTAATTGTTTACACATTTGCAAAGTTCCCCTTGGCTCTGCTGTGTAACTGGTCTCTGGGAAAGAGGTTTTGTTCTAAATCTGCTATCTTGAATAAGTATGAGATGGTTCCCCTCTGAGTTTTAAATCTTGACCAATATTATCTGTTCCAACAGATACTTTTGGTTTTAGCAGAACCCTGTGCAAGGAAAGCTGCTCAGACCTTTCTGAAGTGCCAGGAACATGCTGGGAAGTCTATGGCAGGCAGAACATAGGGGAAAAGCATTCCTTATGCTTGCAGGGAATCTATTGTTTGCTGCTGACCCTGTACGGACCAGATCTGTGCGTGGCCTACTTTCCCTGCCTGCCTTTCTAACTAGAAGCATCCTTTGGGGCTGAATGACCTTAGTGGATAATGAGAAGTTTTGCTGTGTTTCTCCCTTGTAAATGAAATGTTTAGCATGCGGAACATTGTCTGGTGACTAAAATGGATACTTTTTTAAAATGTGTAAAGTTGATTTTTTTTTATTATTGTTGTTGTTGTTTGGTTTATATTTTTTCTTTTCCAAAGAAAGAGGCTACTTTCTTCACTAGATGATTAATGTTATACATGATATGATAATAAGTCTTAGAGACAGTCATGATGCATATATCACATGCCAGGCTCAGACTTGATTTCAGAATTACATTATACTCAGCACTAATTTGGTTGTAATAGCACAAACACTGAATATCAGATAGGGGAAGGGATACGGTAGTGCATCAGTTAGAACAAAGAGGAAAAGACAAGATTGTTTTTCTGGAACATAACTTATGGCAATTTATAGATACACATTTTCTATGTAACAGTGAAACACCATAGAATAATTAGATTAGAAAAATAATAGGACAATCCAGTATGATAAAAGTGAGCCAAAAAAGCAGTCATAAGGTTGTTGTTCAGAATAGGTTAGGCTGTGACTTGGATGGCTAGCTAAGCTAGAGGAAAGATTCAGGTTTTAGACTCAGTTATCTCAGCATTTAGACACTTTTTCTCTCAGTAATTTGAGAGAAATTGAGAGAAACTGCTAGAAGCATAAATGGATATAGATATTTAAGTATGCTTTTAGAATAGCAGTGTTATGCTTGGGATCCAAATCTTGGGATTCAAATCTCTATTCTTCATACTCTAATGATCCACTTTACATTCTGCAGAAACAGAGAACACAATATTAATTGAAAAGTTTAATTTAATTATGATATTATTACCAACTGAAAAACCACAGCTATATTTTATTCCAAATATGAAAAGAAATCTGTATTATTTTAGTTAATATTAAGTAGTCTCCTCAAAAAATTCACCTCAATTTTTAATTTATTGCAAAATTCAATAAGTGTCATTGATATGAGCTGTCACATTACTGACTAGAATATCTGCAGAAAGGCCAAGAGTAGAAAGCAAAGATTGAGCACCTTTTATGAAGATTCAAAGACATGATATTAAATATAAAGATTATTCTCTTAGCTGTTAATTTTGCAGCATTTAAGCCAAGGTAAGTTGTTCTGTTCTAGCTGGAATACCATGAGATGGTTGACAACAACACAGGAAACTTCTGTAAGAAGTGTGAAAACAAAGACGTAACAGCTTCAGTAGAGCTACAGCTGCTAATTAATGAATGAATATGATATTTTGATATCTCCATTAAAATGATCCTCAGTTATGATCCTATGGGAGAATGCTCTAGAGTAATTACCATGAAAAAAATTGTCACTGTCCTTTGAGATGTGTTGTATCATCACTCTTTGCTCTGATTACACCTTTAAATAAACAGATATTTTATTGAGTGAAAATTCATTGCATGACCAAACCCCTAGAGTCCCTTAATATAATTTAAAAATGGGTTTGATTTGACATTGCAGCAATGTGGGGATGGATAAGCCTAGTCCAGAATGCAAAATAATTGTCCTAAAGAATGATACCCTTTAACTTCTTCCTGGTTCCTGATGATTCATGGTTGGTTTCTTTCTAGAAGTGCATGAAACAATAAATCTTTTCTTGAAGTCTTTAACTGAAATTTTTGTTACTGTTCTTGTACATCTCTCTATTTTCCTCAGTGTGGCTGTTCCTGTAAAAATTCTCTTAAACTGCTGTCGTGGTTTAAAACTAATAACTAAGAAAATTACTTATTTCTTG
>NC_031772.1:11734738-11845602 GCF_001522545.3 Parus major | reverse complement strand
CTGTCCTGGGTTGATTATGATGTTAAATTGTATCCCCATTCGTCCACCTAACCCAGAGACAGGTTTTATATTCTTAAAATTCCATCTGAGACTAAAAGTGAGTGGAAAAGAAGCACCGAGTTTGTTATCAGAGACTGTTCTCTTCCCGAACCGGTTGGGGGGTGGGGGAAAAGGGCCATGTGGGTTTGCTCCCTTGGTGGGGGGGGGCATTGGAGGTTTTTTCCCAAATTTGCCCTAAACCAGGACACCGGCCCGCATGGCGTGGGCTGGGAACGGGAGGCCTGGAGCTCCGCCACTCTTCACAGCCAGGAAACAAAGAGAACCAAGAGAGCTCTGGTTTTACATTTTAAGGTAGGGTTCACAAGTTGATCCCACTTTTCAATGGCCTAAACTGCTCTCAGTTCTCAGCAATGACTGATAATTGGTCAGGAGAAAAGACTCCAGGCAGTTCCCAGAAACTTCAACTTTTCTTAAAGGTAAAGTAACTCCATGACAACTGCTTGTCTTAGGTGCATCTTGTGGAAATGGGTTCCCCAGGATAATGCCAAGATTTAAATGGACTGGAAACTTAATTTAGTTGCTGACAGAAGCTGAAGCTGGGAAGAGCTTATCTGTAGCTTTGAAGCTGTAAAAAAGAGCTCCAGTTCAGGAAGTTTGTCTAAAAGATTCATGAAATACTTTATGTCCCTCCCTCCCCATAGGTGTGCAACATCCTGCTCTTACAGAGTTAAACTATCACTTTATCCACACCCAGACAAGATTCCCATGGGCAGTACCCATGTGGGATGCATGATAGTCAGAAGCTCTGCCCCTCAGTTCAACAGGGAAGCCCAAACCATCCTGTCTGCTGCTAAGGAATAGCTGTACTGGGAAAATGCTGGTTCAGGCAGCCGCTTCCTGCTAGATCTACTCTCTGCCCACATCCCTATTTGGTCTCTGAGGAGACACGAACTTTTCATAACCTTTGCTTGCAGAGGGGAATTACATGGTTTTTAAAAATGGGTTTGTTGTAAAGGAAAGAACTGGAGAGAAGCCCAAAGCAAATTAACAGATCTGGACACAGCGGATCCTGCGGAGGTTTGGAGTCTGTTCACCTTCAGCATGTGGCTGAACCCTCCCTGCCTTTCTAGATACAATGTCCTTTTAATAGTCTTAACAGGCCTGACACTGGCAGAATTTAATTTGTTCAGTACAGTACTTAATACAGCTAATTTTCTACTGACAACATTTTTTTTGCAACAATGAAGCTTCTGTCAATTGAGTCCATGAGGAAGGCAGCTTGGAAATGCCAGCCAAAGCAGGAGGGAACAAGTTCATTGTCACTGTTCACTTAAACAGTTCTTTAGAAACACATTGAGCTTTTTTTTTTTGTTTGTTTGTTCTCTGGGGTGCTAGGGATAAGTGGAAGGGAAAATAATACAGCACTGCATGTTCTTTCCTCATGAGCCCATAGCAAAATGTTGTGTGTTGTAAGAGGTATCTTAAGGAGAGTCAGAAGCTGTGGTTTTGTGGGCGGCAGTCCTGATGTGGCTGTCCATGAAGTTGCTACAATTCAACATCTGTTTTTCTCAGGAGACTTGTCTAATATCTATGATTAGTGTCATATCTTCCTCAGTAATGAGTTAAGTAAAATCCCATTAAATAGTTTGTGAACAATAACTTGCTTGATTTTACCAAATGTGTGGAAGAGATGATACATATACACATATATGTACTTATGGCAATGAGAACCAGGGAAGAGAGGGGCTGTGACCCTCACTTTTCATTTTACCCGTCTCCTGTTTTGGAAACTGGCTGCCAAGGAGTTAGCATTCGGTCATTTCCACTGCCATGCTCTCACCAGAGATGACTTGTGTGCATCCTGGGGAGGAAAATACTTTGCATATGCTACCTTGTCTACATTTCTGTACACCCGTCAGAAGAATGGTAAAAAGTTCTAGGGAAACCCTGTGTTTTCTTCTGAAATAACTAATTCTTTTGTATTGAAATTCAGGTCAGGACTTATTCTGCTGTCAAGAGATGTATACAATACTCAAATTCTCTTTCTTCAGTTAAGGGCAGGAAAATGTTATGACAGTTGCTGTCCTATATGAACAGGTTGGGAACTGTAAAGGCTTTCTAAAACACTTTTGAGAAACTAGGCACTGAAGGCTTGAGCGAGAGAATATGTACTGGGGATGCAAAAGACCATAAAATCTCATAAACCATTCAAACCTTTGGCTGTACTATGCTCTTTTATTAAATTTTTACTTTTTTTAAAAAAAAAAGCTTAGTTCATAAGTAAACTGAAGTCAGACCTCACTTTCTTCAACATTTTTGTTAAGATTTCATAATCAAGTATTTCAGTATAAGCCCTATTTTTTTGAATGTTGATGAGTGTTGTGCCAGTGTCATAAGGTGCAGCAGCAGTTCCTGCCTATGTTACCTCCTCCTTCATGTCTCATTTCCTCAGCTGCCTCTAATTCAGGCTTAAACCTGTGCATGATTTCAGAGAAATGTCTGTTGTCAGTCTCATATGCTGTCTACGTAAATTGTCTTCATTTGTGTATGAAGCTTTTATTGCTCTGCCAATTGAAAACACAAAAAGGCCCTAAAGATATCAGTCAAGGTAAAACTTTTGGTGTGGAAAATAGCAAAAACTTAATCTCAGATGACCACATATCACCTGAGGTTTATGGCCAGTTGGCTTAAACAGTGGGTAATCTGGGGATTCAGGGGTGATCACCTCTTCTCTGGTGATATACTCTGTGGTGCAATTCATCAGGATCTAGTCTCTGCAAATCTTTATTCTGCTCAAAAAAGGCATAATTTGGACTGATGATCATGAAAAAGACAAGTAAATGTAATTCAAATATATAATGTAGCTCATTAAAAATAAGCTTTAACTCATAATTTTTATACGTTGGTTATTTGTTTAATTGAAATACAATGTAATCATCGCTCTACTTTGTGAATCTTGTTGCTTGTTCTTTATTTTAAAAAATCCCCATAACTCAAATATTTTTGTTCCTGTAGTGCCTGTCATTGTGGGGTGTTACCCATGGCTCCCCTCCTCTCTGTAGCGCAGCACAGGAAGGCTGTCGCCTTAGTGGTGTATCTGTCACACAGATGTTGCAGCCTACAAGGAACTTTGACAGGCTTTCATGTTATCTGTGCTCTCTGTGGCCCAGAACCTTTCCACAGGAGCTTATTTCTTATCTAACTTGGACATTCCACAGCATCAAAGCAAAAAGGCAATCAAAGTTAAAGTTATGCTTTTAGACTTTTGTACATTTTTCATAGTTGGTTCAGAAAGTTGTGAAGTATAAAATGGAATAATTACTCTCAGTTAACATTGGGTCAGTCTTGGCATTGTTGTGGGGAAAAAGATGTCAGTATGTGGTCTCTGTGTGTTTTAAATAGAAATAACGAATACGTGGAATTGATTTGATCAGAATGTTTCATGAAAGCTTTTAACTGGAAATCAAGCATTATAAGAAACAAACTTTTCATAGATTTAAATATCCAATTTAAAAATAAAGATATTCTTTAAAATTGTCTAGGGTTCATATATAGTTCTATGATTATAATGTGGTAAACCAGCCATTGCAACTTTTTTTCCTGATGGAATTCATGAAATGATTTGTAGAATCAAATTTTAATTATTTTTTAGGCAATTAAAAAATAGAATGTAAAACCATGTATATATACACATACATACATATACATGCACACACATCAGCTAGATTTTCTACTTGCAGTCATGTCTAGTTAAGCTTAGTGGAAATAACAGAAGTATTTTTTGAAAATTGAGTTTATTACATGAACTAAAATTTAAAATTGTTTAGACCCAGCCTGCAGCTGCTTATTTCTACACTAAAATATTGGTCCTGAGATGACCAGGGCAACCTTGACGGTCGGCAGTGTGAGCATGCCGAAGGCTACTTTGCATAAAAAGAAAACTTCTGAAAGGCATTGTGATACTAAAGAATTTTACATAGTACGTGAAAAAATAGTCAATTTTATTAAAATTAAATGAAATAAAAATGATCACCCTAATGTTCTTCCTTAAACAGAGAACAAAGCAGAAAAAATCCCAAGCAATGGCATTTTTGGGAAGATGCTGAAGGAAACAGGATTGTTGCACTGGATTTTTTTCTGGTCCATTATTTCTGTGTGCACATACAGTTTTTTGTATTTTTCTCATGCTGTGTAGGTAAGCAGCTGTGTAGAGGAACAGTGAATAATATGACACAAATAAAGGAGCAATTTTTAACTTAGGTCTTCCCCTAAGTTTTTAGAAGAAGAACTGAAGAATAATTTTCTTTAAAAGTACAAAGTGTTTTTCAGTAGAGAGAATAATTACTTACTCTGGAATGTGAGCAGGGCACTGGATACCTGACCTGTAATTTAGGAAAAACAGTGATGTAGTTTTCATCAGTAATTATTTTTATTACAGTAGAACTGTGGGGCCACAAGTGAGAGCAAGACACTGTTGTGCTACTCGCTGTGTATCTAGCAAGACAGAACCACTGCTGTGGGAATCTTGCTGTGAAGGCAGGGTGACTGAAGAGGAGAAGGTAAGGAAATACAGGTAGAAAGTTGAAGGTTATCCCAAGGCTGTGCTGCTCACAGTGGACACAGTTGCCTTGCACCGGTAAGTCACTGAGAGACCCCTCACCTGAGTTTGGTGAGATTCCTGGGTCAACTTTTGTAACCTGGTGTCTCTCATCAGAGAGAATGTCCCTGGTTTCAATGGTAAATGCAATTTGTTTGTGTGTAAGAGCATTTTGAGGGACCAGTCCCTTTTACAGGCTGTCCTGTCCAACAGGAATCGGGTACATAGATCTTCCTTAAAAGTTTCAGGATTAGAGTGTGCAGTATATGAGAACATACATTTTTAGGGCCATAATGTAATGAGTTAATGGTTGTCTGTTTGGTTCACCTTTATGTAATCAAACAAGCATAAGATGCTTCAACCTACAAAGCATTTGCTCATGAAGTAAATATTTCACTAACAATCTTTTGTGTCAACAGAACATGTTTTATGGGGAAAATAATGGGTGAAGGAATAGAGAATGTGAATAAGACCCTTTTAAAAAAATTGGTCACTGAATTCTCATAGAGAAGAAAACATATGTTAGTTTCAGAAGGCATGAGCGTATTTAAATTTAGTTGCTCTTTTCATACACAGGAGCTTAATTTTGCTTAGAAAATGAATAGTGCTTTGCTGCTTGAAATATGACAGTCTACAAATTTGTTAACAGAAACAGGAAGCAATTCTGCTTCCTAGTAGTATTTTCACCAGAGCTGCTAGATTTCTCGTAGTGGGTTCCAGTGTTCTTTATGGTGATGAATCACAGAGTTGGCATTTGACAGTGACTTAGTTGAATTGTTCCCAAAGTAAGTATGTACTTGTTTTTTTGCCCCAGAAATAAGGGGCATATCTAGTGGTTCCATACCACTTTCATGTGTGTTCCTTTACACAGTGACTAATCAAATAGATTTGCACTTTATTCTCCAAGCTCACAGAGGCAATGAGAAATAAAAGAATGTTTGGAATTTGCAATACTATGTGTAGCAGCTCTGCTTCAGTGGGCAAAAATTTATGTGGGGTATTAGAGTTGGAAAAAGGGGTAGGGACAATGGAGAGACTGTGATGTGTTGGATTGTGCAGCAGCAGAGGCCCCATCATTACCCATTATACAAGCCTTTCCTCTTGACACCCTGGGACACAGATGAATTTAAAAGGGTACAGGGAAGAAGGTACATGTTGCAGAACCTTTTCTATCTTGAAAGCCACTGCCATCAAATTACACTTTGGGGCTTTTTGGTTTTACCTCCTTCTGCAGTGTGGTGACTCAGAAACAATGGGAGGTTCCTGTTCCAGGCATTTTTTGCTCTTGCTTACCACACATTGAGAATGGAAAGCTGAATGTCTGAGCTAGCTGTGTATTTGTAACAGTTTGCAATGGATATGTGCGTAACAGAGATACATATGATTCATGTTGAACTTGTGATACAGACTTGGTCAGAATCTAAAATTATCTGTGAAAATTCCCATGTATATAAAAAACTAATGTTATTTTTATCTGCATCATTACATACAGGAGTCTCATTTAGTGCTGCTGCATTGTAAAAGCCTGGTGCACAAATTTGTTTGGGAATGAAGGTCAGGTTTCAAATATATGAAATTCTAGTGGACATTTGAGAGAACATTCACAAGCCACAGTAATTTGCTTTGTTATTGATTGGTGTTATTAGCATTCCATAATTTTCCTATTTTTAAGAATGATTGTCGTACATCTGGGAAACCAAAATTATACTGTTTACATTAATTGCTAATGGCTTTTCTGCAGGCTACTGTGTAAAGTATGTTGAACATTAAAAATTAAAAATAGGGAGCTCTGTTGTTGTAGTTTTTGTTTGGTGTAATCCACATTTTATATTTCAGCTTGTCCTCACTGCTAAGAGATGTTTTATTCTTTATATCCTTTGGATAAGTAAGAGCAATTGTGGTGCTAAAGCGCAATAAAGACTAGGTAAGCACAACGAGGTCAGACAGAAGTTCCACCTGGCACTGAGGTCTACCTCTCTTATGGTAAAATCTGAGTCTTCATTGTGCTGTTATTCTCAAATTGTTCCTGCATGCCACCGTGCCTGCTCTTTACAATGCTCTAATCTTGGAACAGTTTATGGGAGTGCTGCTTAGTGACAAAAAATACTCCTTTTTTAGCAGTGAAGGCAAGTCCTTTGTTTGAGCATAGAAAACATGATTTCCATCCACACAAACTTCAAAAGAAACAGTGGGAATTCTTGAGAGCCTGATTATCATGACATAATCACATTATCAGAGAGATTAGAAGCACTTTACTGTGTCCTTATGTTTTAGTGACACCCCAAGGCACTGGACAAAATTTTCATGTGCTGTTAAAATCTTCCTTGTTGGGCACTAATGCAGGAGAGAGCTATGTAGCTGTGGGCCCTGTAATCATAGAGAATATATTTAGTTCTTCTGTCAGAGAACTGCTCATCCAACCACAAGCAGAAGATGTAGTTGCTGGTCTTTACTCTCCAGTCTAGATATATTTCTCAGAGCCACCTGAAGCAGATCAAAACAAAAGCCTCCTAAAATGCTAATTCCCATCAGTTCCAGTCACTGTGAAAAACTGTCATTAACCAGGCAATCAAGCTAATGGAATACAAAAGTATTAGCAATTCAAACAAATGAGGAATTCACAGTGTGATTTCTCTACAAACTTGGTGGGCTCTTGGATACCATTTATTTTGTGAGAGGTAAGTAAGACTGTAAGTGTAAAGTGCCCATTTTTAGGTTATGCCTCACCACTGCTGTGTTGCCTTGAGGTAAACAGTCCACAATCCATGCTTTGTAAGTGAATAATTGCCTGAAAGTCTCTGAATTGCTTGTGATTATGGGAAATTCGGTCTCAGCTCTAACTTTTTTAAGTGAGAGCAAAGCACGTGATTTTTGACGTTTCTTGTGTATGGTTGCCAAGGACTACTGAAGATTTGGGGATTAATGTTCTGATTATATAGTTTCCAATATAAAGGATTCCATTGATAATTAGCCCAGGGTGAAGAAAGCTAAAAATAATCAACACATTCAAAATAATCAACAATAATCGTAAAAGTCCTTTCAGATGTGAGTCTGTGCCTCTGGAAGTGAACACTATGGGCAATGTCTAGACAGAAAAGGTATGAAATATCAAACATGCACTTGACCTCAGTTAAAAGGCCAGGATGAAACAATCACAACAGAAAGAGTGATATGGGAATATTGCAGTTAAAACTGTTCCAACAGTGAAGACACATGGAACATGGGAAAAAATATTTTAGGTAAAATAAACAGGTACTAAACAGGTACTAAAAATTATCCTGGAAAAAGAATTTTTAACCTCAGGTACAGTTTCTTTCACTTTGCTTGATTTTGAACATATAACAATGCATTTTTAAATTAACAGTAAAAGTCTTTTACCTGCCAAGCCACAGAGTTAGGACTTTGTATGTCTCCAGCTGAGATTACTAAAACACTTGCAGCAGGGAGCTGCATTCCTTCCACTCTTTTACTGAGTTAGGGAAATAGAAGGGAAACACACTTCCATGAACATGAGAATTAAAAGGAAAGGGAATTATGTGGTGGGATTATTAAGGTATGTGAGTTTTTTAACTTCCTCCTCCATTCTATTTTACTGTATATCTTGATTCTTTGTGTAATCCACGGATTGTCTTGCCAGTAGAAAATATAGCCATAAACTGCATTTTCTGCTAGCACTTTGGGACCTCGGACTGGTCTCTATCATGTTCTTAACGTTAACGTTAACGCAGAGCGGTGTCGGGCACTCGAGGGGCATCTCCCGGGCCAGGGACAGCCGGGAGCGCCCGCAGCGGATCCCTCGGGGGTCGCGCCCTCTGCCGGCAGCGCCCGGCACTGCACCCCGGGAGTCCGCGGAGCGCGCTGCTTCTTTCTGCGCTTGAGAGCTTCCAGGTAAAGGGGTTTTCTTACTGTAACCCCGGACACTGAGGTGCTGGGGCGTGTCAAGAGAAGGACAGCAAAGCATCTGAAGGGTCTGGACCACAAGTCTGATGAGAAGCGGCTGATGGAGCTGGGCTTGTTTAGCCTGGAGAGAAGGTAGCTCCGTAGGGACCTTATCGCTTTCTGAAAGGAGGTTGTAGTGAGGTGGGGATCAGCCTCTTCTGGGCAACCAGCGTTTGCACAAGGGGAAATGGCCTCAAATTGTGCTAAGGGAGACTCTGGTTGGAAATTAGGAAAAAAATCTTCACTGCAAGAATGGTTAAGAACTGGAACATAGTGGAGTCACCATACCTGGAATTATTCAAAAAATGAATGGGTGTGGCACTTGTCAATATGGTTTAGTGCATGATAGTATTCAGTAGAAGGCTGGACTTGATCTTGGAATTTTCCAGCCTTAATGATTCAGCATATCATCACCAGTCAGCTGAGGGAGGTGGTTGTCCTTCTCTACTCTGTGCTGGTGTGGCCCCATCTCAAGTCCATCATGCAATTTTGGGCAGTCTTTGTCTCAGAATGAACAGGTAAAACTTTAGGATGTCCTAACTACCAAAGATGCATCAAATTGCATTAAAAATTGATTTGGAAAGAGTAATTACAAAGGAGTTTGTGGACACGATGCATTGGCTTCTTTTTAATGTCTATTAGGGTCGACCAGGACTGATTGGGCTTCAAGGGCCAATAGGACCACCGGGATTTACTGGCCCAGAAGGTTTGCCTGGAGCAAAAGGTGAGAGAGGAGCAGTGGGCCCTCCTGGACCAGCTGGACAGAAAGGTGACAAGGTAGGCTCAACAGTGACTTTTCTGTCCTTGCAATAGTTCTATGGCCTTGTATATATTTTTGAGTGAATAAAGATAATCTTGGGCTATATGTCCAGGGATAAAAATACAATTTCAACTGTATCTTTAGAGAGCTGTCTGCATTTATTTTTGAATGAGAATACAGATGCTCAAGCTGCTGAACAGTGTAGCCATCCTGGTAGGTGAACTACAGCCAAATGAGTATTGCTATTGCAATATTGCACTTCATATGCCCAGCAGTAAATGGCTATTATTCACACTCTGTTCAGGGAGACATGGGGCTAGTTCTTGTGTAGAAGATCCTGAGTTGGTGTCTAGAAAAACAAAAAGAATGGTACTAAACAAAATCTGCAGTTCAGTTTTACAGGTGCAAAGTTATATCTAACAAAAAGAATACAATAAACTATGTCATAATAAATGGAGTAGCCCATAAGGTGTAGGTGTCAATGAATGCAGTGTGCAAGATTGGAAATAATTCCTTTGCACTGAAAAAAATCCATTTACTCCAAAACAGCTTCTATCCCCTGAAACGATACATATGCAATACCAACATGCCATAAGACTCTCTCTCTCTTCATCCCTTGCGTGAGAAATATATTTTAGTTTTCCAAAGCAAGAACAATTTAGGCTGGGTATTCTGCTTACACAGTCTGTTTTGCTACTATTCAGAGCAGAGCAACAAGGTGTGGTAATTACTTGCAGCTTTGGCAGTCTGAAGTTAATGCAGCTGTCTCCATATCTCTGGGTATCCTATCCAAGTATAGACAGAAAAATATGTAAGTTTTGTTGAAACTCTTGGAAAGAAATGGGTTAAATTTATAGCGGATTGTTTATTTTCCTGGCATCTTGTTTTCCCCAGATATGCAGCAGGAGATTATATTTTTGCCTTAAATTGCCTGATTAAAACATTCCTGAAACACTCATTTGGCATCCAGTCAAGCTCTGACTGAGCTTGACTTCTGTAACTGAAATATACAGACTGATGAACAGAAATATAATGTGTACTCTTTTTCTTCAGGGTCCAATGGGAGTTCCAGGATTTCAGGGCATCAATGGGATCCCAGTAAGTTTGCATATGTAAATATAAATCACCAGAATAGTAACCATGACTAAAAGCACCTGAACATGATTAGATTGTCCTAGCACATGCATAGTCTACCTTGCAATTGCTTGCTTCTATCTGGAGGAAAATGGCTGTTTGTTAATCTACCTGGTAATTCGATGCTGTTTTGTAAGACAATAGGAAGTTGATACATATAGGATAATAGGAAGTTGAGACATACCAGAAAGTGAGCCTGAGTTACATGGGGTTTGTTTCCACGATTAGCTTTTTTTTCAGCACCATGTTCCCTCAGCACTGCCTAAAAAACACTGTATTGTAAAATCATAGACTTGCAGAATTTAAAGGAACCTCAGGGAGTCAAACAGGCATGATCAGCTGTGATTCAGGCCATTTTTAGCATGTGTTTCCTAACAAATTCTTAAAACCTTGTGATGATGGAGACTAATTTCTCTATTAGAAAAGCCTTTCTAATGCCTAACTTCAGTCTTACTTTCTGCATGTTAAAAAGTTTTTTTTTAAAGTTTTTTTTAGTCTTAGTTATCATGTTACTGATCAGGGACACAGAGAGAAGATTGTTCCACTTTTACTTTGCAGTAGCCTTCTTGCATGTGATAGCTGTTTCCAGGTCTCCCTCAATCTTTTGTTATGACATGAATGAAAGCAGCGATGAGAGCTGACGCCCTCCAGATAACTCTTGATTCTCTTCTAGGTTTAGATCAGGTGACGGGCAGGTAGACACTTTCACTGACCATGAGAAACTTTTTGTTTCTTTCATTCTTTAGAATTTTACATTCTAGAGACAGTTTAAAAAAATTATGTGCCTAGAGTGTTTTGGTCAGCTTTCTTTTGCTTTGGTTTCACCAGTGATTTTTGCAAAAGTATCTTGCTATATCTCAGGGGAACTTTAATTGGATCAGTTTTAAAATTGCCCCAAAAACTTCCTTGCTCTTTCTACACTATTTGGTTTATCCTGCTTCCTCCTTCTGATATTAGAATATTTTTATTTTCTTGATGACATTTTTCCATCCTGTGTGTCATTGTGCCTTCAGACTATGCTTATACTCTTTCTCATCTTCCCTGGTTTCTCAGATGACCAGGAGCTCCAACAATTGAGCTGTGTTTTCTTACTTGCTATCAAAAACTGAATTGTAGTGATAGATTGGCTGAAAATTCACAGTTTGCCTTGTAAATTAACTTGTTTCATTCCAGTTCCTTCCTGGCCCTTGTCTTTGGTCCCCCTCTGCTCACCCTTGTCTGTTTTTTTCTCCTGCTCTACTCCCTTGCTGCTTTTTTTTTTCTTTTCTTTTACCATCAGCCAGCTGTCTAGATCTGAAGAGAACAAGCTGTTCCTATAGTACTTAATTTAATTGAGCACACTGTGAGAACATGCTGTTCTCAGGGTATTTTTTTCAGATGAGGCTCTGGAGAAAGGGGATTCCCAGCAATGAGGGGATGTAGAGATAGAGCAACAGCCATTGCCAGGTAGTTGGCAACATCAGGCATTCCAAGGAGAGAGTAGGGGAGGCAGATGAGAGGATTCGAAGCCTCCAGCATATGCAGATCTACTCTGCTTTGCAACATTTTGCAGATGAGTGAATGGGAAAGAGGTGGATTTTGCTGGTCATGAATAGCAAAGTGCTCAGCACTGTGTGTCCTCTGTGCCACAACTGCAGGGCAGGAAAAGCGGAAAGGAAAACTTGTTTGTACTGTTTACATTATAACCACTGAGATAAATGCTTCCATTATAGGGTGAAAATAGCAACTGGCATTGCTTGAGTAAATATTTTTGGTTTTGCCATTACTTTTCAGAGTAAGGGAGTAACTTAGATTCTTTGTGAAGTGTATACAAATGTAGGCACTTTGTATGGATGTGTGAAATGCAGAACAAAGGAGAGAGCATTTTTGTGTGAAAAAGATAGGAGAAGTAAAAATATATTGCTATCTCTGCACATCCAAATATGAAGAGAGATTCTTTGTAGTATGCAGGCATGTTAGTATGGGCAGATGTAGTTTAGTTGTGGCCATGGGCAAGGCTGTTATTCAGAGGGGTATCCCACTGTTGACCTTAAGAGAAGTGGTATTCCACAGAGTTTGCTCAGTGGGGTGCTGGTGGCAAGTAAATCATGTTGTTGCAGCTGGCCTGACTAATCCCTTTAATTTAGTAAATACAGCATCTACATGTGTTTATTGCTAGGCTTTCATGTCATGCTATAGGAGAAGCCCTCAAATCCTTAACCCTACTTGGGAAGATTATTTTTTCCTATAGGACAAGATTCAAGGACACCTCTGGCAAAGGCTGGAACTGAAGCTGGGAGATGTACATAGCTTTTCATGAACTGTCCAAGGAGTTCTAGAAGGAAATATTTTTATAAGTGAGAGCTTGTCTGTGCAATGAAAGCCAGAGCTATATGAAGGGGCAGTTTTATGACCTTCCTAGAGTAAATGCAAGCACTTGGCGATGGCTGTAGAAAGGCCACTTACTTTAGCAATCCATGAAACTGTTTATTCATTTAGTTTTGTATTCATCCTTAATTGATTTGTTTCTCTGTTTTTAATTATTAATCAATCTCTCCTGTTGGGATTGCCTTTTTGCTGTTTGACTTTGAAAAGAGGTCCCTTGGGATCACAGTGTCAGTGTATAAGCAAGTCTGATAAAGGAGGGCCCAGATAACCAGTTTCCTTATCTGTCTCACAACAAATGCTTCCTTTTGTGAGTACAGAGAGCACAAGCATCTCTCCAGCCTGTGTTTTAACTCAGATCTGTAAACTAACCACCCTGAAATGTATAAGTAAAGTCTGTGAAAGTCTTCTGCCTTAGTCAATTGAGGTGCTTGTGTTCAATTGGTACATCTGCCAAAACAGGAATTAGAGGAGCTGAGAGCAATGAAATTATTAACCACCACTTTTTTCAGGTCAAAACAGCAATTTAAATCAGTATTTAAATCAGTATTTAAAACCCCTGGGAAAAAGGTTCTTTTAAGGCAGGACTTAGCAACTCTCAAGGAAGTCAGTTGTGGGCGTTCAGTATCTCCTCAGATAAGGGTCTTAAAATAAAATATTGTATTAAGGGTATTAAAATAAAATCTTGCAGATTGGATTTAAAGCAGGAAATCCTGTGCATTGTTTTCCTAAAGTAAGACACAGAATGTGTATGTGCATGCTTATGTGTCAGTCTGTGTCATGCTTTTGCACAAAACTGCAGACATTGATGCCATGGGATTAAGTGATAAGGGCACAGGTTTATTTAGCATACATAAGAAATCACTGTGATTAGCATATTTTATGTCCTCTCTCTGTGAGCCCTACTCACATTTTAAGAGGATACCAAAGTCCTTTGGGCCTCTTACAGACTGTTTTGGTCTGAGAGTTAGGAGATCTCACTCAAAGCGTTTCCCATGACATGGCTCACCTGGAAGCTGCCTCCATGGGCTGGCTCTTGGCAAGCATGAAAGCTGGAGCGGCTTAGCTCCCTGTTGTCTCACTCTGAGGGGCAGATGTTGGCCCTTTCATCTTCTCTAAAGCTTGGTCACCTTGTACTGTAACCAGATACATGCGCACTTGTCCCACATAGCTACTTGGTTTTGTTGATGCTGTAAACAAAGTGAAAGATCTGATAGACACTGACAAGTCTGGCCTCTGACTCTGCAGTCACTGCCTGTCCCATCAGAGACTTGATGCTCTTTGGTATGACATCCTGCATGGATCAAATTAGTTAGGTAATTTCTAAGAGAAAAATGTAAGTGGCAATAAATTGCTGCTTCAGCCTTCTCCAGTTGATTTACCAGTGCCTGGCAAGTTCCTGCTTGCACACCACGTGTGGTTATTTTGACAAGCAGAGCAACTGGTATTGTTAATGCAGTGGTCTCTGATGGTAATGCTTTAGGATGATTTCATTCCATTCCTTGTTAAATCTCAAATTTATATTTGTCTGGATGAGCTGCCTAAATCATGTAGTTGAGACACACTTGACATTGATTCACTTTGTACCTTGCTGGTTGACAGAAAGTAGATAAGGTCTCTCCCGCTTTTGTTGGCACAAATCTCAATGCAGTTGCCAGATGAGTGGATCAAGAACTTCATCTGACTGAAAATTAACCCCGTTAAGAAACAGAACAATTATTTCTCTGCTGTGTTTGTTTCCTACTCTGCCAGCACAGGGAGGAGGGACATGTGAGTAAGCAGCAATGTGGAATAGCTGTCCCGACAGCAGCTGAGACCGGTGATCATCTTGAGCTTACATAATTATGGCCTAAGTTAGTCTGTATCCTTGAGAAAATCACTCTGCTGCTGTGTGTCCCAAGCTTCCCATCTATAAAATTAAGATTATAGCATTTCCACATATTTTCAAAATATTTAAAGATCCTTAGATATAAGGCTTTACATTACTGCAGAGTTCTCATTGAATTTCTTCAGAGTAAATGCTATTGGCTTGGACTGGGAAGACTTGTAGTGTTTCAAATGTGTTTTATTTTAAGTGTCAGGCATGAAGGATTGTTAATGTTCTGCTTTATCACCATTTTATCTTTTTTTTTTTTTTAAAACTTTCCTAATGTGAGTCATAACTTGCTTAGTGCTGTATCTTAAGGACAAATCATTGGGATCAAGCAAAAGTACTTCTGGGATGAGTCAAGATCACCATGTACAGAGGGGAGAGAACTGTCAAGTTACTGATCCTATCTCCATAAGTTTTATTTTTCTTCTTGTTTTGAAACAATATTTTTGAGTGACACAGGGTTCATTTATAGGAAAGCAGTATAGAATAAGGAGCTGCCTGACACTTGGGCATTGTGACTGACAGTTCTGCCTTTCTGCCTTCTGCCCTCAGATATTCATATGGCACTGAAGAAAAACTACCTGAAGTCCCAAGCTTTGATCTCCTTTGCGCTAGTACCATGCTGAGTAAACTCAAGTCAAATTAGTAGAGCTATACCAGGGCAAAAGACATGTGAAATCAGAATTAGGTGCAATTGTATTTTGCTCTGCTTGATTAATAATTGGCCATTGCAAATAATTTTTTATTAAATGTTGTTAGTTTAATTGCATCTTTCTCCCAGTTGCTTTGCCTAAGGTCTTATGTTTAATATAACAAATCAAAGCTGTTCTACTTGAATTGCCTGATGTCGCACTATATTAGGGACGGTGAGAAGTATGACACTGACTCTCTTAGCTACATTGTCCAAGAGAGACAAGTTTATTATTCTTAATCTTCTTTTATACACGTTTCAGAAGGTCTGAGAGGTAAAACTCTCACTGGTCATTAAAGCAACACCTCACCATAAGTGCAACACCACCCCTTGACTAAACAACACCTGCAGATTGTTGTCCTTTACCAAGGACTGTTTGGATTCTTTCTCATGCTTTCTCAGGCCAGAGTGAGAAGCCTGTGTGACTTAGTTTCACACAGGCTCTGTTCCCTGCTTGCTTTTTGCATTTATCACCATTTTTGCATTTAGTATCAACAGCCTGATACTGGAGCTTTAACATCTTTTGATCTACTAAAAGAAAGAATCCACAATGGAGAAGAAGAGAAGTCACTCCAAGAAGATTAGAATTATAACTGCTTAATATTTTTGAGTCTGCCTCTGCCCTTGCTTTTACATGAGCAGTTTCCATTCCTGGTGTCAGGTGTACCCTTGCATGCTGTTTGACACAGTTACACTTCATATGGTTCACATTACTGTGGGATGAGTACTGGCCTTTTGGGACCTACTCATGCACAAGTTATGTACTTCAGAAAGCTATCCCTTGGAGAAAAAAGTAATCAGATGAATACAGCCAATGTTCTAAGATTTAACCTTTAGGGAGGGTAAAGCTGGCTGAAGAAATTTGTTCTGTTGCACTCTCATACACTGAACTTGGTTGGAGTTGTGGAATGCTTTTGGTTTGTGTTGCCATTTGGAAAGAAGATACCAGTTTTCAGGGGACAACAGTATTACAAACAAAATAATGGATCCTGTTGGTCATTCTTTCTCTTCCCTTTACACAGGGTCACCCTGGGCAGTCTGGACCTAGAGGCTTGCCTGGCCTCGATGGCTGCAATGGTACCGTTGGGAGTCGTGGCATTTCTGGACCAGATGGGTTTCCTGGCCTACCTGGCCTGTCTGTATGTCCCAACTCAAATGTAGTGTTCTGTAGTTACTAAATCAGGATTGGCTTTTTGTGACATTGTTGGAGAAGTAACTGCCAAGTACTTAGGAAGAACCCAAATAACCCAAAGTTTATTAGAGTTGTCAGAGCTCATTTTTTTTGTGCACTCTGAGGATAAAATCCCTTCCCTCACTTGCTGCCATTGATCCTTCAGATGCAGCCCAGGGTATGGGTGGCTGTCTGGACTGCAAACTCATGCCAACAGTTTTTTATCCACAAATACCCCCATGTTCTTCTCCAGGGCTGCTTTCAATCCAGTCATTGCCCAGCCTGAGTCTGTGGTTGGGATTGCTCCAACTCAGTTGCAGGGTCTTGCACTTAGTAAGTTTTACGTGGGCCCATCCCTTAAGCCTGCCAAAGTCCCTCTAAATGGCATTGACGTGTATATGAACAGGGGAGTTAATACCATGTCAGACAGGTTCAAATAGAATCTAAGGTTGTCAAAGACCTAAAATGAAAGGGAAATCTAATATAAACAGGAAAATACCAGAGAAAATGTTTGCAGAACCTTGTTTTTCTGAAACTGCAGGAAATCTTTAGTTCTCATAATAGCACAGCTTTTCTAACAAAGCATCAGTGGCGCTTTCATGGTTAACTGGAGCCAGGAGTTTGCCTTGTTTATTATGCTAATTAGAGATTCTTACAAAACTAAAGCAGTATTTTTTTAATAAATTTATTTTTTACTTTTTTTTTAAATCAGGGTCGTCCTGGCCCGAAAGGCCTTAAAGGAGAACCTGTTTTTGCTCAAGGCAGTCTCAAAGGAATGAAGGTAAGACCTGTCATCACACAGGAGAAAATGTAGTACAAGAAACTCTTTGATGTCCCACAGGTTGCAGGGCTGATACTGCAAGTTCAATTCCTTATGGTGTCAGTCCTGGGTGTCTGAGTGCAAAGATGTGGAAAAGGCCTTGTAATAGCTTCATTAATGACAGCACAGAATACTCTCAGAACCTGGAATTGCTTTGTCTCTGAAGAGATCTTGTTCCTCCCATACTGGGATACTGGGACATTGCTCATCCTGTTACTGTTCAGTGCATATTACAGCTTCTACTGTGAGAATCCAGCTGCATCTCATTGTTTTCTTGTACTGGAAGGTACTAGAAATTTATCAGTCACATTCTCAGTTTACATACATGCTTCATTAAATATTGAAAATATTAAAAAAAATTCACTCTGTGACACAAGGCCTCTCACACTGACTTTGCTGGTCAAAATTAGGAACTCTTCTAAAATTCTATCCATATTATATACACTTATAAATTTGTAAAAGTTAAAGGTGTTTATTAGTTTATCTATATTTATAGGAAATAAAGATAATTTCGTATTATGATGATATGCTTTTGCATATTTTATAGCAGTCAAATCGTAAGAGTTTTCATAGAATATTTTCAGTGGTTTTGTAATTAATATTTTTAATGTCACTTTATTTTCTCTTGTTAGGCATAAAACAAATGGTTCTAATTTCTCTGCAGGTCTTCATTACCCAATTCAAATTTGGAACCACAGATTTCAAGATATTTTTCCATTTACTCTCAATCTAATATTAACTAACAGGAAATACTTCTATTTATACAAATCTTGATGTTCCTTATAGTTTGCTGAAATAATGTTGTGTAATTTTTAAAAAATATATGTATTTATGATTTTTAGGGTGAAAATGGTCTTCCTGGATTGGATGGAGTACCTGTAAGTTATTTAATATGGGACATAATGATTTTAAACAATATTAAGTAGGTACATTTTCAGGTATTGGTTGTCAAGGACCCTTTTCAAATTAGTGGGAAGTATATTTATGTGTGTGATACCAGTAGTGTAAGCAATTCTAGATCTGTAAGGGTATGAGTGGATGATTATGGTAGAGGAAGTCTGATTTTTCCTAAATATTCATTTTCAAATCAAACTCCCATCTACCATTGAACTCCCTAACTTTGATTTTCAAAGTACACCTAATCTTATGAAATTACTTTAATATTTAAATTGGCTTACTTAACCAGGAGTTATTAATTAATGTTTTCTGAGACTCACTTTGGGTGGAGTTTAATGGGGTAAATGCTACACACTCTATTTGTCCTCTGTTCTTTCTATAGGGCCCAAAAGGTATTCCAGGTCCAATAGGTCCTGCAGGCCCTATAGGATTACAAGGTTTGCAGGTAAGACACCTCAGCTGTTGCACTTGTTCACAAAACAGTTCAAACTATTGGCAGTTTTCCTTTCCTTTTCCCTTCCTTCCCTTGACATGCTTGTGTCATGACAATGAGCGAGAGTGTCTGTGCGTCTAAAATGACTGAACACAGCTGACTTCTAGCATAGAATGTATGCTCAGTCTTGGGTAGCTACATCTGATCACAAGAGCAAAGGCTCCTCTCTAGAGCATCCAGAGTAGCAAACATGACCGAGGGCTTCAGCAGTGCTCTCTGCAAACACCTCGTTACACTGTTCTGACCACTTCCTCATCTCAGGGCTTGGGGGAATAGGCTGATCTCTGATGTTTGGAGCTTTTGTTGTCATGAGTTATGTTAGAGTTGCTTTTTCAAGATCCTACAAGAGAATTTCTACTGGGCAAAGGTAAAACCAAACTACATTTTTTGTTGGGTTTAAGTTGTAGTTTCCTCTTAACTAACAACGTTGCCAAAGAGCTGTGCTATTAGAGATGCGAAGACTTGAGAGCATGTGTTTTGCTTTTGCTTTGGAGGCAAGAAAGTTCAGGTACCACTGCAGATCCCAGCATTGCTCCAATGTTTTGCATCCTAATTAAGTCAAAAGGAATAAAATCTTGATCTTGTTTACATGTAGGGTCCAGTGGGTCCCCCTGGGCCACCAGGTCCAAAAGTAAGTACTTACCTTTCCTGTTTTCTTTTTACACCTAATTTTTTGGGGGTTAACAGTGCTGTGGGCTTAGATGATAGAGGTGGTGTTGTTGCTGTTGTTTTATTAATCATTCATCCATGGTATTTTTCTCTCCTAGGGTAACATGGGATTAGGCTTTCAAGGAGAGAAAGGAGAAAAGGTAAGTGAAATGTGTTTTATTATAGAAAGAACATGAAATAATACTCCAGAGTTCCATCATAGCTTGCTTGATCCTCTAGAAAGTGGCTAGATTATAGGATTTTCTTCCGTTCCTTTTTCTTTTCTTTTCTTGGACTGACTGGCAGTTAAAATACAAAAGATTCTTGCTGCTTCCTTTTTTGTTCATACGCTAAAAAGGATAGGAGCCTTTTCTGGGTGAAGAGAAAGAAAGGGAAATCTCAAGTCAGTGCAGTATTTTCATGGTTATCAAGACCTGAGGTTCTTAGACCTTTTGAATCTCCACTTTTCAGTTTCTTTGGACCATGACCTCTTGTATTGAGTTATTCCAATGACTTCATTCTTCCTGGCTTTCATTACATTCTTTGGGTCAACTGGTGTGTAATTTATAGTCTCACTAGCCTAAATGGGTGTCTTGCAGTCTGTGTCTGCACAGAATTTACACAGGCAAAATAGGGCTTCTTCAAGTTCTCAATCTGGGACTTGATTCTACTGATGTTAAAAATGGTTCTCTGCCTTCCACAATTCAAATTGTTCCTTCTCTCCTTTTCTTTCGTATTTCTCCACAAAGTTTTTCTGAAATGTTTTCCTGTGGGTTCAATAGCTGAGCCTATTTTTTTTTTTTTGTGCCATGTTTTATATCCACAAGGCTTTGGAAACAGATACATTTTGTTCATCCTGATTTTCCATCTGATCTTTTGATTCCCATGACCAAAGTCCCATGCCAGCATTCAGGCACACAGATTTATATACCTGAGATATAAATTAAGTGTTTTATTCTTCTGATTTGTAGGCTATTTCCATAGAAAATCAAACATGGTCTCCTATGTTAATATCTTCCTCTTTTGTCTACAGGGCGATGTGGGGATGCCTGGGCCTCCAGGTCCCCCACCATCTACTGGAATACTGGAATTCATGGGATTTCCAAAGGGGAAGCAAGGAGATAGGGTCTGTAAATTCAGTGTACAAACCCTCTCCCTCTCCATGCTCTTTCACTCAAGAAAGAACAAAATTACTGAATAGTGAGAGCTATTTTATTTCCAAATCAAAATCATTTTCTGTACTAGTTTAATCTATCAAATGGTTATTGAACAACAATATTCATAGCTCGGAGCATTGCGGACCACTAGAGAATACACACCTCTCAGAAGAAGAAATCTGGAAGCTGTTTAAACGCTTTTGTCATTAATCCTAAAAATAAGTGAACTGTAGTTTGTTTTTGTTGGACCTGTGAAACTGTGTCAGCTGAAGCAAAAAAATCAATTTAGAAAAATAAATGGAAGGTCCATCTCTTTTGCCTTACTGCACACTACTCTGAAATAATCAGATTTTTTCACCTTTGCATTGTTATTACTGAGATGTAAGAGCTGTGTGGTCCTTGAGTTAAAGATTCTCTAGGCACATGACATGTTATTTTGCTGCTTTGATGCAGCACTGTGCATGTTGCAGTTCCCTAAATAACGATATGAAATGCCTCTAGTTTGACTTGTAACAGTTGTGGACAGTAGAGCAGCAGTTCCCAGGCAGTGGCATTTGAAGCTGTGGGAAGTGGCCAGAGGATGCACCAGCACTGTGCTGAAAGCCCCTGATCCGACACATGGTGACACAGACCCAGTGCACTCACTGACAAATTACAAAGCTATACTTCAGGTGTCAGGAGCATGGAGGGTGAATAGAGGAAGGTCTTGCTTTCCCAGGCTCAATGATTTATTGTGTTTGTCTCTTTGCCCTTGCTAGGGTGAGCCAGGTCCTCAAGGATTCCCTGGAGACCAAGGATTGCCTGGTACCCCGGTAAGGACAGAGGAGTGTTTTTGACATATGCCTCAGAGGCATTAGATGGTTCAACAACCTCTGAATTACTAAGGCCTCTACAGGAGCTTCTAGGCATGAGAGAACTTTGAGAATCTGATAAAAGTGTTCACAAGACTTTTTGAAAAGTGTAACTGTAATCTGATAGTTTTTTGTCCTGTAGAGACAAAGAATATAGTGCTGTCCTACTACAGACTTAGTAAGTTGCTCAGATTTCAATACCTGGAGTCTGCTGTTTGCAGAGACCTGCTCAGAGCTCTACCTGTGACATGGCCACTTGATGGCAATGTTCCTTGTCCCATAAACATTTTTAAGAATCCTAGCTTTTTCCCTTCTATTATATCTAAACATACTTTTTTTTATTCTACTTTAAAGCTGTAAAGCACATACAGGTCTTTCTATCCATATACAATCACTTAAAATGGGCTGTTTAATATTAGTGCTTATCAACTCAGCATGCTGTAGCATCTTCTCTATATGAATTAAGAAAAGTAATTTACCTGTGAATTCCAGAGAGCTATTTCCTTTCTTAAAACTTTTTGTAAACAGGGATTGTTTCAGTAAGTTTAAGGAATAAAATTTTTGGGGTACTTCTGACTAATAAGATAAATTGTCAGTTTATACAAATGTTCTTAGTAGAAATAAGTGCAAGAAAAACCTGTACATGAAACACAGTTTGTTTTAAGCCATTCCAGACATGTTCCATTATGACCATGCTTAGCTTTATGCATCATAAGAAACCCATTGAAGCTGGTGAAACTGAATATATGTGGAAATTTAACCACAACCACAAGATATTTTAAGATTGAAGCCTGGAAATTGCTTAGCTACTGTTACTCTTGCTGAAGTTAAATCCTGGTCTTCTATCTCTGGATTTGATACTTCTTGCTGACTGGGAAGACCACCAAACATTTTTGATGTTGAGTATGAAACAAAATGTTGAGTGTGAAAATGCTAGTTTTGTGTCATTCTTGGGCTTTGGGAGGGAAAAGTGTGCTCTGAGCATTCCCTTGAGCTTCTGCTGTTAAGAACTGAGACTTGAAATAATTTCTCAATGTAGAATAGAATACAGAATAGCATTGGCAGGTCTTTGCTGTCTATAGCATGGTCACTTGCAGTTGCTACTGAAATATATATTTAAATGGATAGAAGCCTTGTGGAATAAAGCAGTATTGTACTGCACATACTGCCATGTCTGGTTGATAGAAACTTTCTGAGACAAAATAGTCCCAGCAGAAAGAGTCAGTGTCCTTTGTCTATTGTATTGTTTGTATAAAAAATAGGTTTGTGTTCTCTTTACTTAGCAATGTGCTGTTCAATTCCAAACAGATCACAGAGATTTAATGTTGACATTTTTCCTCAGGGCTTTGGAGGTGTTGGAGAAAAAGGAGAAAAAGGAGAAAAAGGTGTGCCTGGCTTACCAGGTGGCAGGGTAGGTAACTTCATGAAGTCTTTAAATGCCTGTTCTCAAACGCATGAAGTGAGCCTTTCATCAGCAGATGCATTCCCTGCAGTGATACGCTCTTATGCAACTGGAAGACCAAGGCATTCTGTTCTGTGTCTGCAGAATAAGTTGTCTGAAAGAAAGACTTGACCACACTACAATTTATAGGTTTTGTGATTACAGGGTAACACCACTAAGTTCCTAGTAAGTTGAGACACCAAGATTTCCTTAACTTGAACTACCAATTAGAAAAACAATGGTTAAATAAAATAAGCCTGCCTTTATCAGTTATTTTGTTAAATTCTTTACATTGTGATTGTTAGTAATTGAGAGATAAGAAAAGCAGCGGTAGCTTCTCCTTTTGAAAGTTTTAGCTTTTAATTCTTTGATGCTGAGATATTTGAAGCCTGATCAAGCTGAGATGGAGCCTCTAAACATTAATGACTTTGCTATTCTAGGGTCTTCTGGGACTGGATGGATCTGAAGGAATTCCAGGGAGAAAGGTGAAATTTCTTTTCTTTTTTACTGTACTTAAGAGTTACAGAAGCCCTCTAACTGCTTAAGATCTACTGACTTCCTTGTATTGTGGCTTCAAGTTCTCTGATGAATACATATACCTGCTTTATTGAAATAGTTAACCTAAGTAGAAAGTCCACAAAAAACATTAGGTCCTTCATCTCCCAGTGTTACTTTAAATGTTTTGGTGCCAATAATTTTTTAGAAGGGGAAAACAATGGGGGCAAAATGTGTAGGACAAGGAAAAGTATGGCTGAGACTCTTCATTTTGCAAGCATTTCTACAGTTCTGTGAGAACTCCTAGGTGTTCTGATTTGCACACCTTCAGCCTGCTCACAAGTTCTCACCATCTTCACAGCACAAGGAGGGCTGAAGGAGCTCTGGTATTTTGTGAGTGCTGAGAAATTGATGCTATCGGTTTTCTCTTTCTTTAATTCTTCTTCATATGTTTGGTAGGACAAATAATTTGGTTTGTGATTTGAGTCCAGGCTATGCAGATCTCTCAGCTAAAAAATAATGCCACTTATTGTCTCACTGTGTACCATCATTCCCTTATGGGATATTGCAGGGCCATCCAGGTGTTCCAGGCTATCCAGGACTGGATGGAGCTGAAGGCATGAAGGTAACTTCTCACTAAAGCATTGGTTTTTTTAAGGTATTTGCATGAATAAATAGCTGTCATTGCTCCAATCAAACCACCTGTTTGCCCCTATATCACTGTAATTTTCAGTATGTTCCTTGTTCCTCATTCACGTTATTGTTATGCATAAAAATGAGTGGTTGCTGGGCTGTGAATGCTTGGGTATTTTCATAATTTTTCAATGTTAATCATTGAACTTCATGGCTTAGAATTGTAGGTGTAGCCTTTCTGGTCTCCTTTGTCCTTACACCAATGCCATATTTATTGGACCGTTAGGGCAAGATTAGGTGGAAGTAAGTTGATGTTAATATAGTTGAGTTCCCAAGGCTATCTGAAGTCTTGGATCACAGATCTACAAGTTTGGACAAGCCTGAGAATGTGTTCAGTTCTCAGTCTTCAGTTTTACTAGATATAGGTGATGCATAGCAGACATTTTCTGTGTATCTTACAATTTGGGTAGTCAGACAGCTGGAAACTGAGTGGAAGATGATTGGCTAGTAGTTTGCTGTGAAAACACTGATCTGCCACCAAGATTGCAGACTTGTAAAATGCAAGTACTGAAGGGACTTTTGTGCACAGTACATGGAAGAAGTAGCATTAGATGTTTCTGTACAGAGAGGCATTACTGGAAGAAGCAACAAAGCAAGCACTGCTTTGGCTCACTGCATGGTGATTATATGATAAATGATGGCCATTTTGATGACAGTCAAATTTTGTGCTTGCAGTTTCAAAGAGGATCTGATACTCTTTGAAAGTGTCAGAAATGACACTGCAGTTTGTCACAACTTTCTTGTTCTGCCTGGACGATTTTATGAAGGAATCCATTTTTCTGTTAGCTTCTATTATTGAAATTCAGTATTCCAAAGCAACAGCTGCAGTGATGAAAGCTTTTAAAAATGAGATAGCTCATAGCAGCTTTTGCCACAAAGTGAACAGATATTATCTACCTGATATTGGTCAGTGTGCTGACAACTGGTCTCCAATACACATTTTGTATACATGTCTGTGCTTCCTATTGAGGTGATTGAAGACCTTCAGAGGATAGCTGGATAGTAGCAGCCATCTTATCTGAAGCAGCCATCAGTTTCATCAGACAATAATGATATAAGTCAGGACAGCAGATGATTATGAATAGCAGAACAAAGTGAATTCTTCAGCAAAACAAAGAATGATGGTTAATCATTGAATGGCTGCAGATATTGGTAGCATAATAGTCTGCTTTTGACAAGCAGCTTCCTCTCCATCACCCATCTGAATGTGGTACTAATCTGTTTTCTTTACAGGGTGAATTAGGTGACATCGGTCCCCCAGGTCCTCCTGTCATTATTGACAGGGAAGGTGTAGTCATTTCAGGTACACATTTCCACTTTGTTTTGGAACTCATGTAAAGTACTTTTTCTCATCCAACTTTGTTTCTTACTGTTTTTTACCACTTTCCCACATTGTATATTGGGTCTAATGCATCCCTTGTCATTTTTTCTTTATTTCTTTATTGTTTGGCTACAAGTATATTTAGTTCTTTGTTTATATCTTCAGAATTTAAAAAAAGCCATTCATCCCCACATTGCAGAATGATGTGTTTCAAGGGAGAATGAAATGTCTTGCCTGGGAGATGGACTGTGTGTGAGCATGGACAAATGCTGTGTCTGCCCTGGAAACACACTTCTATCTGTCTTTAGTGTACCAAGGAATAAATGGCTTTCTGGTGCTGCATGGTAAAGGGTGCTCTAAATGTAATTGACTGAACACTATTTCAGCAGAAATTCTGATGAGATTTTCTTCCTTGTTTTCCTCTTTCTCTAATAGGTGCCCCAGGTGACCCTGGAAACATGGGAACACCTGGTCCTCCTGGAGATGAAGGGATCGTTGGTTTACCAGGCCTTCCAGGGGCTCCAGGGTTTCCAGGCCTGGAGAGAGGTAAAGCAGCTGCTCCTAGCACTCTTCGCAGGCTGTTGGATGTAGGTTTTGTAGAGAAGTTTCTGGGTTGTGGCCTGGAGATGGTGAAGGTATTGGTGCAATCCTCTCCCTGCTCCTTCAGCTGGCTGATTTGCAGGCTGCTATATGAGAAATAGGAGGGAGGGATGACACATAGGGAAGCCAATTGTGTTGACTTGGATGGGAGCAAAATTAGTGACCCAATTATTACAGCCCAGGTAAGTCTACATGTGTGAATATTTGGTGTGGTAGTGTACACAGGCGGCTGTGGTTTGATTTCCATTTTGAATGTGCTGATAGGAAGAACTTTTCCTTCCTTTTAAATTATAATTAATGTTTTTGAAAATTTATAATTACTTTTTATATTTGCAATAAATAGCTAACAGATTGGCTTGATAAACCCACTGGGGATGCAACCTATTTGTGCCATTCAAGATCTCACTCAAAATTTTTGTTTCACTTGAATGTCATCTGGGAAATTCTGTCCTGCAATAATTCAGAGACTAGGAACTACTAAGAAAATCAAAAAATAAACCCCCTTCAGTCTTACATAGTTAATTGTCTGATTCATCAATGGGACTTAAATGCAGTGCTGTAAATTTTTTTGAATGACCAAAGGAGTGTGTAAATGGGAGCCTGTTGGTCCCTCCAATTAGTACTTTTTCCTTGCTAAAAATATGAGTTGTTCTGTCCTAACATGATTGCAGTTCAAGGTGCAATGGTAATTATCTTAACATTAAAAATACTTCAATGTGTTTGTTGCTGGAGAGCTGCTCATTGTGTCATTGTTGTCTAGATGGAATAGGCCCTGGAGGGTCTCCAGGTATTCCAGGAGTGAAGGGTGAAGTGGGAGAACCTGGAAGAGCAACAACTGGAATACCAGGCCCTCCAGGCAGAGGTGGTTTACCAGGTCTGCCTGGAGCACCAGGATTGCCTGGTTCACCAGGTATGTAGAATTTTTACATCTACTTTTGTATTGTTTTCAGAGTGAAATAGGATAAATAATCATTAATATATTTAGTTTTTTGCTAGCAAGGATTATTCATCTGTAAATTGTAAACGTTTGACTGACATCTCATTGTGATTGTAACTCACAAACATATGTATCAGTAGGTACACTCCTATAAAGTAAGACAATAGACCTAATTATTGTTAAGTGTGGTAGCCTGAGAGACTGAAGCACAAAGTTGTGTTGACACAATTTATGACACAGAACTTTGAAGGTCTAGGCTAGTCTCCTGTTCACGTAGGTAAAGTGACCTTATGAACATCTGGGGTAAAAAGCTGTCTTGGAGCAGGTAGTTTGAGTGCCAGGAGTCAGACATGATGCCTGAAGAGATAGTTTCCAGACCTAAGGAGTTGGAATTTTGGTTTTACATGTTCATTTGCGTGGATGTCCTGATTAAATTAATTGTGCATTGTTTTGTTTTCCTCAGAAATTGAGTATTACTGGAGCAGGGTTGAGTTTACAAAACTATGTTTTACCATTCTTCCATAAGCTGTGTTTTTTTGAGAACCAACCCTTCAAAACAGGAGACATTCCAATGATGGAGCCAGTGAGCATGATCTGATAAAATGGTTTTCTGTGGAGAAGAAATAAGTGTTCTCTTATAACTCTTATAACTGTTTGCTAGTTAAATCTGGCTCACTTTTCTGTAGAGTCTGTAAAGCTCCTGTAGCTATGTTTAGCTGATGGCTGCAGTTTGTTTCCATGGAGCATCAGGCAGTGCCAGTCAGCACTCCATCTTACTGTTGTCATGGAGGGGAAGGGTTTTCAGACAGTGTAGTTTTTTATTATGCTTGATTGCTTTCTGCAGCTGTTTCCATCAGCATATGTTTCATTCTATTCAGCATATGAAGAGATGTAGACAACAATCCTGCAGTCTTGAAGTGAGGGACAAGGAAAGTCCCCTTAATCCTTTTGCCCTTTAGAATTTTCCTGAGCTAAAACCACTGAATGAAAGTAATTTGCCCTTCTTTACACTACCTGTCCACAGTTTGATGAGTTCTTTGGTCAGCTGGTAAATCTGTGAAAAAGTGTAGGGGAATTAAAAGTAAAGGAATTAAACTCTGTTGCATCCACACTGTGAAAACTTCTGCTTTTCTGTGTGAGGAGCTAGAAGCAAATGTGACAGAGAACTGCAGCCTGTGAGTGGTACCAACCAAGATCCATCTCCTGGTGTTACATCCACAGTTGTAGTTTCGTCTGGTGCCAGTTGCATCACTGATTTGGTAAGTCAGTAATGAGCTAGAGATCAGCCTTCTCATGGCTTTTCCTTGCCTTTTTTCTGCATATAGGTCCTTCATTTTTCCCAGTGATAATCCTGACTGGAAGTATTGGGTCCCCAGGGGAGCCTGGGCAAAGAGGTCTGCCAGGAGCTTTGGGTCCAAAGGGCTACAAAGGTAATTGACTCTTGTTTTGAGAGAGTTTTTCAGCAGTCATCAGGCTGAAAGAGATTTACGTGTGGTTAATATCCTAAGGGATGTGTTGTAAGTGCCTTTATGACAAATCACAGGAGAGGTTGAAGGAACCAACAGCCTTTGCAATTTAGAGAGTGTTGTGCTCAGCACTGTCAGAAAAATCCTATTTCTTCTCTTCTTACTCTGCTCAGGCAAATAAGCTGATAAACATATCATACCCAGAAAATTAGCTAAGTAAGTTATACTTTAAAGCCATGGGACTTAAAAATAAAATCTTGTTCACTGCTTTTTACAATAGAGGCTGTAAATGACAGAAAAACTTAATTTTATTCTCCTCTGTGCTAAAAATTGTGAGAATTTGGGTCTTAGCATATGACAGAACCAGCAGCAAAAGCCATGACAACACAAATCACTATGCTTGGTGATTATTTGGGTCCGTGGCCAGTAACAATTCAGAGGTCATTGTAACCTACTGTGAGGGAAGTATGTATTTGTTTTCTCTGATAACTATCTCTTAAAAAATGCACAAGACCTCCCTAAAATTCCCCTAAACCCTCTGCTTAGGAAAGTTTAAACCTTTGGGAAGAGGTCTAGAAGTGCTGAGGTTCATGCTGCACATGGTTATTTGGTGATGGGCACTGCATGGACATTAACCTGAGAAAACCTGAGTTCCACTTGCTTGGCACATAGATCACCTGAGCAGAGGAGGCATAAAATCAAATCATATGAGAATGGCTTTCTCTTAATTGAATCAAGTACTGCTTTTGGAGCTTTTGCAAGTGAAAAGGATCTTTATCCAAATGAAACTCAGTTTGGAGCATTGACTATTTTCCAGGAGAGGCAGGTGATTGTGCTTGTGATGGAGGAGTTACAAGAGCCGGTCTAAAAGGCATCTCAGGTCCACCAGGTCCATCAGGAAGCCCTGGTGTACCTGGTGCCAAAGGTGATGGTGGAGACCCAGGCTCTGTGGGAGCACCAGGACTGCAAGGCCCTCTGGTAAGGCAGAAAGAGTTTCTGTTGGTTGTTGTGACTTACAGGAGTGGCGATGTGCAATTGCTGGTCTGGAACGTAATGAAAGCAGAACACTTTTTTCATAAATGCTTCTATTTGTTTGGTTTTTTTAAAAAAGCAGCCTAGAAACTGATCTGTGTAAAGAGACTGAAAAAGATATCATCTATCATCTATAAAAATGGGAGATCAAATGGTTCTTAAATTCTGAGAACTGCACATTATTCAGTCAAGAGAAAAGCAGTAAGCTATTCATCCCAGGACTTCTTGGAAGTAGACATACATGGATTAGAGCCAAGGCTCTTCCTAAGTGAGGGCTGGCTGGGGAAGCAGTTGTACATATGCATGGAGAGAAGATCCAAGAAATCAGACAGAGAGAACTTTCCACATCATTGCTATAAAAACTGTACCACAAATGGAGTCTGCTTCCTAACTACTGTATGCTACATATATTAATGAGAGTTGAAGCTCTGTTTTTTATCAAACAGTGTTGATAACAAATAGGATTTTCCAAAGTGCTGAGCATTACTTATTGCAAATATTTACTTTTGAAAATCACAGTCCATAAAAATACTAGTCTTTTGTCTTCAGACTATCTTCATTAGTGTCAGTAAGCACAGCACACCAAGCAATAGGGAAGAAGATTCATTATTGGGTCTCATTATATTATGAGTAATATAATGTTCCCAGATGCCGTGGGATGTTGGCGTTCAAGATTGCTGTCACTATTACCAAGGTTTGGCTTGCCACTATGGTGCTGTAGTGACAGTAGAAACAGCTGAAAACAAACCAACCTCTTCCCCCCATCTCCCCCAAGTTAATGTATAGAATAGGAAACCCTCTGGAGATTCTTTCTGATTTGCTTATTGTGTCCTGTCCTCATATGACATTTATAAGAAACAAAGACTTTTTTTCTGCATGTTCCTTTTCTTTATCTATTGGTCTGTAGGCTTCAGCTGGTCAACAAGGACTTCCAGGCCTTAAGGGAGAAAAAGGGGATCCATCCTATGCAATAGTCAAAGGTACTCGTGGGGACCGTGGTGCGACAGCACCCAGAGGACCTTCAGGCATCCCAGGAACTCCAGGCAGGGATGGACTTCCAGGCTTGCCAGGCCCACCGGGCCCTCCAGTAAGTTCAGATTTGCAGCAGTGCTTCAGAACTAGAATAAGGAGCAGAGAAAAGAGCCAGGCCTGGCAAATTAGTTGTGATTAGCCCTGTGGTAAATCTTCAAATACATAAAAAGCTCACAGTTCCTGAGCACAAATTCATCTTGGTCAGGATTAATAATTGGCATTCCTAACACCTCTATCAAAAAATAAACTTCAGTAGACCCTAATACTGTTCTGTGTTGAATCTTAAAAGACAAAAGACATTATAGGCATAATTATGAATGAAATCTTGAAATAAAAAAAATCACACCAGAATCTTATTAATTTAAAACAAAGTAAATATCTTTCAGAATCTGTAACAGTTGCATTTTGGCAAATGCAACATAAAATATTCTTTGTAATTGTCACCAAGTTTTGCTGCATTTTAAAATAAAGATGGATAATTTGTAGTGGTTTCTATTTCTTTTCAGGCTCACCTGAACCTTGCACAGAATCAACCAAACTCTTACACACTTTAAAATTATAGTGGTGGATATTCTTTCTTCATCCCTTTGATTTTCAGCTGTAATTGTCTTTGCTATGCACAGGGTGATGGTGGACTAGGTTTCCCAGGTGAAAAAGGTTTGCCAGGATTACCTGGCTCCAAGGGCCATCAAGGAGAAACTGGTTCTCCTGGTGTTGGATACCCAGGTCCTAGAGGAGTTCGTGGACCACCAGGTGACACTGGAATGGATGGGTTTCCAGGACAAGCAGGTCTTCCAGGCCCTCCAGGTAGGTATTGCTGGGTCTGCTCTTAGTTTAAAAAAGGTAAAGCTGCAAGTCAAATGATATTCAATTTACTGCTGTGCCTGTGGCCAGAAGATTGCATTAGGCTAAAGACTACTCTTCAAATTAATTGAAACTTGATTGTGGGCTCACATGGCCTCATATAGCAGTCACAGCTTTCTCAAGTTGTCATGTTCAGGAGATAATAAGCAATATTCAAGCAGTTCTGAAATACTAAGAGTATTACATGGGTCTACTCCCTGATATTGTTGGAGAGACATTTTACACCAAAGGTAGTTACGAAGAGTGATAAAATGAGGTTTTTGAAAACACCTAATTCATTGTCCAAATAAAAATAGTAATTCACTGATATCTGAAGTGTCTGATTCAGTTTTCAGAACTATTATTGAAATAAGAGCTCCAGATTTTTTTAGAAGAAATGGTAGTACATTGTATGAATGAACAGGTGTTGATGAATAAGAGGTTGTCAAGATAGATAGAATGTTCAGTTAAGACTTGTACAACTAGCTCTGGGCTGTGTTTGCTTCCTGAGCTACTATAATTTGATGCAGTTTGTGTGTCATTATGTGCACCTAAAGCACACCATAATGACCAAAGTGATAAGGTAAGTAAATAGGGGTTTGATAATACTTCATATACAATGCTTTATGTTCATTCTCAAATTGAGTTACATGGAAATTCATGTCTAAATATTTATGGAAAATGTTTTCATTACAAAATTACTGCAGAAGGCTGATCCCAATGTCCTGATTCCATGTCAGGCATTTTAAGGTAAACAGTATTTTTTCTTTGTCACTGCTCATTTTCAGCGTATTTTGCCTGCTGTGTATACTTGGGCTTCTAGGTTTGTAATTCTATCTGTGTCAATCATGAAGAGCCAGCCATGTATTTGCAGGCATAATATAGTGGCATAGATTTCTGGACTGATAAAGTGATGCTCTGAATTCAAAACCCTTGGTGGTAAGACCGCCACAGTGAGAAGAGTTGGCGGAGGAATCTTAGACCCAGAGGGAGATGAAAGCAAGGCCAGGGCAGCACTGGGAGGTTGCCAGATGTGCCGGATGGCAATATTACCTCACACCAGTGTCATGTTGCCTTGTTGTTATGGGGCAAGGAGACACTAGCATTAATGTCCCCTGGGGCAGTCTGCATAAACTTTTTTCCAATTCAAGTCACATGCTAAATGCTAAAAGCTTTACTAATTCCTAGTTGTGAGGGCTTGCATATTTGTCCAGGAAACTTTATTTTACAGAATCCGTTAAATTAGAATTGCATCCTGAGATATGTAAAAGTAAAATGCTCTCTCCGTGTTGTGAACTCCATTTATATTGTGGAACAAATCAGAAGCCAGCTTATTATGAATGCTTCATCAAAGCTTTAGGAACAATGAACAGTCCTTTGTGTAGGAGAATATTTATAGTCAGAATACTTGGGAAAGAGAGTAAGTCATTAGCCAGTTCAGCTTGCACTATAGAGATGTGTAAAAAATTTGTGAGTGCATCTTTCCTCCCATACTAGGAAATAATTTGCATACACTAAAAGATCCTTTGATGTTGTAAGTTTCATTTAATATTAAAGAAATGTGTGTGGGTAGAAGAAATAATCAGTCTTTATACTGTCCAGGTTGAAAGGTATTTTCATGAAAAGGCCTTGTCATCTAAAGAGTCTGTGACTTTGTACTACTTTGAAAGCAAACCAGTGGGAGATCTCAAGTCAGAACTACAATTTAATAAGAAAATTAAGATAAAGGCAATAACACAGTAACACTGGTTTAAACTGACAGAGTCAGGGTGCAGCCTGACACCCTGTTGGTCAGGGTGGTGGTTGCAGTGCAATTAAGTGATGTCTGCAGTCCTCTTGGGGTGGCAGATGTGGTTCTTATGAAGCAGTGATCCTGTAGAAGGGTGTGGTCTTCCTCTGAAGGTCCAGTGGTAGTTATGTAGCTCTTCTGTGGGAATCCAGTAGATAAGGGTACTGTGATGTTTCAAACCTCAGTTTATATCCAGGTAGAAATGCTTGGTTCCCCCCGCTGGGCAGAGCATCTCACAATGGTATGATGTAATTTTATGAGTCATGCAGTGAGGCTTGATGACCCATTAACAGAAGATATCCTCCGGAGTTATCAGGGATGAGTCACACGAGAGATGAAGAACACTGTCCCACCTGTTTTTAACAGATGGTATAGAAAACATACTTTTAGTTACATCTGACAATGTAACCTAAGAAAGACTTACTGAAGTAACCAGGTCAAAGGCACCCCTAAACAATTTTTGAATTTGTGCCATAAAGCAGGGTGAAACTGTCTGGTTTTGGAAGTCTAACTCTGTTTCTACCTGGTGTTATGTGATTACTGAAAAATGTTGGAATTGCCCGTATTTCACTTTAATGCCTGACATGATGGTTTCCTAATTGTTTCATTTCCTTGATACTCAGATAATACTGTATAAAATGTAAGAAAGTAAAGTATTAAGTAGCTGGGAAAGGTAAATTTTTGATTATATAATTTTTACAGTATACCCTATTTACTTAATTACAAGGATACAGTCTTATTTACATTTCAGTTATTCTCACATGAAATATCCATTGTTCAAGCATTCTACTGCTGACTAATAATGTAAAATACAGAATATGCTCATGTACAGAAGCATTTTTGGAAAACTCACATAAGACATTTCTTAGGATCATGTGATGTGAATGAAGCTCTATTAGTTAAAGTTTCCCCTTCTATGCCAGGTGTACCCTAAATGCCTGGTTTTTGAAAATGCTATTCTTTATTCTACTGTATGTCTCAGAGAAGGACATCAATGCCTTATTTTACAATGCACTGAGCATCAGGCTCACATAGGATTGTAGAAAACCAGAAATAAAATGATTCTTTTGTGTTGGAGTGTTCAGACAAATGCAATGTGCTGGCAACTCTGATAATGACATGTAAATTTCATTCCACTGAAGAGGGATTACTGGTGGAAACAGAGAATTTTTTTAAGAAGTGGGAGTCAGTCAAAGAGCTCTGCAATTGCTGAGTCTTGTTTGCTGTTAATAAACTTTTAAGCCATGTGGTTATTTCTTTGTCTGGGAGACTGTAGAAGAAACAGTTTGAGAATAAAGCTGAAAGAAAAAGAAACCCTTGCTATTCCAACTTCCATGCATGCACATCTCTTCCCTAACCTCCTGGGGGGAAGTTTGTTTTAAACACCTGTCAGTATTCTCTCTCTACAGATATATTTCACCTTGCAAGTGCACATTTATTTTAGAATTTCACACTACAGCGTACTAGTTTTACACAGTTTAGAAACTTGCTCAAGTATTAACAGTTATCATACTTGTCATCTGCCACTGACTTCGAAAGCTCTGAGCCTGGACCTAAAGCTGTTGTAGTCACAGAGACCCTGCCACAGGGAGGACAAATTGCTGGGTGGAATCCTGGGTCTCATGCTACAAGAAGTCCACAAGAGAGACTGACTTTTAGTGGTCATGCAACAAGTCAGTAGTAAGGATGAAGTCAGAAAATTACCAGGCTCTGAATGCCTTTTATTTAACATCACATATTTGAGATGTCAGCAGTGCTTTGATGTGAATACGTTCACTTGAAGCCACTTATGATGTATCCCATGAAAAACATCTGGGTACTCAGTATTCCTCTTCTGTCTCTGAAAGGGGCTGTGTGCAACCTCAGTGTTTCTTTGTTGTAGGTATCACCTTGCCCTGCATAGTTCCTGGAGCATATGGGCCCCCAGGGACTCCCGGCTTTCCAGGACCACCAGGTAGGGAGACAAGATGATGTAATGCACTGGCTGACTGCCACACAACACTTATTCATCAAAGAAGATAATACCTCCTAGTTAATTCTCCTCCAAGTGATAGTTATTCCAGAGGGTTAACTGGCAGAAAAATGCCAACCTTTTTTTCCCCAAAGTGACTAGGCCTAAATCTCATTGAGAATCATATTAACTGTATCAATTTTTAGCCTTCATGTGGCCTTGAACACAAGCACTCTGCTTCTGCATTTATGTAGCTCATGAACAGCCATGGCTTTGAGATTTTATTTAGCTTAAATTACAGGACCAGCTTTGCAGAAAATATTTGATCCTGTTTACTTGTGCTCTGTTTTGTCTTCTGCTATTAATTTGCTGACATTATTAATTAATATATTTTTACTTTTAGGTCCCAAAGGCAGCAAAGGCTTTTCTGGCATTCCAGGCCAACCTGGGTTACATGGGTCTAAGGGACAGCCAGGGTCTCCAGGAATAATAGGCTTGCAAGGGGAACCTGGTAAGAGGGAAGTTGCTGGAGTTCTTTTTATCGTCTGATCAATGTTTACTATACTTTATCAAAAGAGTTATCTGACCTTCTTGGCCACTTCTGCCTCATACATTCATAATGCTCCATTGAGTGTTCCATGTGGTCCTTGGGAATGCAAGTGATTGCAGCTTGGGAGAAAACAAATTATATATTCAAGTTGTTTATCACCTGCTTATAGCACTGTATCACTACTGGGAGAAAAGAGAACAGTCAACAGTTTGTTTCTCCAGAGACTTTTGTCATGTGATTTGTTCCAGTTTAGGTTAACCACAAATTTAGTGTAATGCTTATTTTAAGACCTATGGTACTCTGGTAATGGCACACTGTACACAGTGTTTGGACTCATTCTAGCCATGGGAATTTCTGATGGTTGTGTAAAGAAAGAGCAAGAAGCAAAGGTGATAAGAGTTAGGGGTTTTGTCCTTTTGTTTAACCTCCCATCTAGTGAAACCAAGCTTGGAATGCTTTATATAGCTGCAGCTCCTACACACTTCTACAGAATTATATTCTTGAAAAAAAAACCCAAAAACCATAAACCTTTCAATAGTTTCATCACTTTCTATCATCAATTATTGTTTCTAATTCAGTACTGAAATGTTTCACAATTTTTCCAGCAATTTTTTCTTCCATGGAAATTTTTTAAATGTGTATTTCATTTGAGATGCTATTGGAAGCAGTATTCTGTACTTCTGTTGAGTGACTTTTACGGGTCTTCTCTTTAAGGCTTCCCTGGACCTCGAGGAGAGCAAGGCTCACAAGGACTTCCAGGACTGGATGGAACAGATGGTTTGCCTGGGAAAATGGGTGCTTCAGGCTTAGCAGGAATAAAAGGATTGCCTGGAGATATATTAGGAGCTGAGAGTGGAACCCTGGGAAAGCATGGCCGACCTGGACTCCCAGGTGATAAAGGGCTTACAGGTGATATTGGATTTCCAGGACCAAAAGGTAAGCACTGATGTTGCTTGTATCTGGGATTATCAAATTGTTTTTCTTTCAAAGACACTTTCTCTTTCCAGTCACTTTAAGATTATGCAACTCCTCTGACCTGCTCATAGATGGTGATTTGCTGGTTTTCTCTTAGAATCTAATGCAACTCAAAGGCTTTTATTAAAACTCACCTTTTAATTAAAAGTGTGAATTTTGTTTTATTTGTTCTGTAACCTCCCATCTCTCTGTTTCCAGGGCTGGACGGAAGACCAGGCCTTCTGGGTGTTAAAGGTGAACAGGGTCATCCAGGATATTCAGGTGTCCCTGGATTGCAGGGACCTCCTGGTCCTGGAAGTCCTTTCAGCATTGAGGGAAAACCAGGACCCTTGGGGTCAGCTGGCCTTGCAGGAGCACCAGGTATGTAATGTTTTCAAATGAAGACAAGTAGCTGAACTGAGCTCTGTGATGTTGAAGCATGGGAGAAGTTTGACATTTGCTCAGAGTGAGCTCCTATTCTGGTTAGGGGTAGCAGTGCAGAATTTGAGCCTGTTGAGTCTGACTGCTGTGAAATTCCTGCTGGGAAATATTACCTCAATACTGTAGAAAGTACAGCAGAAAGATAGAAGAAAGCATCTTAAATATTACGATGTTTTTAACATCTTTGCTCTTACATGTTGGCTATATTGTTGAGCAATCTTAATTTCCCATTTTCATGACAATTAATTTCTGTTGTGTGAGGTTGCTTGAAATCTGATTAAGACTGAAAAATTGTTTGCTTTCTCAGGATAAACACTTGTCTTCTCTGTCTTTCTCTTTGCTGGAACAGAAGAGAACTTTATTTTCTTTCACTTCAGAGGAAAAAAAACCCCACCCCTTGAGTATATAAAATTTTAATAGTAGCATTTCTTCTGCCTCTCTATTGTTTTACATTTATGGTCTGTATGTCATATTTGACTTTTCTTCAACTGTTGTTAGAAACCTCCCATCAGGATGTAAGGATAAGCTCCAAATAACTAAGTTGGTTTTTTTTTGCAGCTGTTGTCTCCCTGAATCATTAATTTCTTTTGTGGCCTTGTTCTTTCTGTTTACATATTTTGTCTGTTTTTTCCTTCACCATGTTTCTATCCCATTTATCATCAACTCTCCATTTCTGATGTCACACTGTTTGGTTATGGGTTCTTCACATAGGCTGTCAAGGTGAGAAAATGCAGTGTAGCATAAAAGCTCATGGACTAACAACCCAGCTTTTAATGCTACAAGAATTGCATTGACCATAAGTGATACACCTTATCATTGCTAATCAAAGCAGAAGGCAAAGAAACATTGTAATGAGAATGCTCAGACATTAACAAAGTCTCAAGCCTATAAGAAAAGCATTAATATGCAGATATTTTAAGTGTGTTTTCTTTGCCATCTTAAATAATGCAGCTCTTATATCAGCTTAAAATAATGCTGGGTTGTAACATAAAGCCTTGAGTGTAACAGAGCTCTAATATTGGCTGCTACTACTGCAAATGTAATTTTTCAGAAGCCACCTGAATTTTCCTTCTCTTCATTCCTTTGGATCTGAGCATTCTGTTTTCAATGGTTTGAGCCTTTGTTTAAAATTGTAAAACACTACAAAGCTTCAGCTAGAAACACTTAGAGGCAAAATAGCGCATAAGGTATTGGCTTTGTGACAGCATAATCAGCTTGTTCCTGTAGTGAGCAATTGGCTCTTGAGAAGTAAGCCTATCCAGCTGATTCATCTCTGGTTCACCCAGACAATGGGGTAGGGAGCAGAAGCTGGCATTCATGATGCCCCCCATTCTGTCTTGGCTGCCTTGATGATGAGGGTAAGACTGTATTACAAGTCAGTGTCTGGTGGTCAAAAATGGATACATCATAAGGGGTTTCCCTCTTGCCAGTTGTGTAGTCATGTAGGCAGTAACCCTCCTTGTAGGTATTTTATTATTAGATGACTAATGCTTTTGCAGTTCTAAGCTTTATGTCTTCTAGTAGTCTGCATGTGCCATAAGGTCCATTGGTCATTAAAAACAATGCTGTGTTTAAAGAGCTTGGGAGGCTGCCACAATTGTTCTAGTTTTGAGTTTTGAGCTCTATTGAGTTCTTTCTTGTATTGATTCAGGGCCTCCTGGAGTCAAAGGCGTGGCTGGGGATATAGGACCACAAGGCCCTGCTGGTATGAAAGGCTTCCCAGGTCTTGATGGTGCTCCAGGATCTCCTGGGGAAAGAGGATTCTTAGGGCCACCTGGGCCTTTTGGTCAAGATGGACATTCAGGTTTCTCTGGGCCAAAAGGTAGGTATTTCAGTCTTGAGATTGCTGTGCCCACAGAGAAATAACCTTGCTGGTACTGATTTTAGGTCCAACTTGCTGGGAGGGAATGAATCCCCAGCTAGTGTTGAGATGCATTTGTTTCACTGCTGAGTTACAAATTATGGATTTAATTATCAAATAATGTTCATAAGGAAATCTATCTTAAAGGTCTTAGGTTCTTGTGGACAAAGGATAGTGTAAATCAAAATAGAAATACAAGAAAATTGAATAAATTAACAGTGAAGGAAATTCATAGAGAGAAGGGAGAGAATCAAGCACAAATCAAATGGGAAATAAAAATTTACAAGGCATGTGATCCTTAAGCACCAATACAGTAGTTGGTTACTTGGAAGATAACAGAAAGCAATAGAGCTGTGGAACAGAATGTTGTTCTCTTGGAAACTGATTGTGTTTGATCTCCACTGGAAGCAGGACCAGGCTCTCAAAGATAAACTGAGAAGTGCTGGTTCAAAGTATTGTGAGTGGAAACCTCTGACAGAAGCGACAGTGCTGTGCCTGTGCCATGTGCTTGTTTAAGTACCTGGATTTGGGTAAATGGCCAGACCTAGGCAGTCTCTACCTGCCCCAGGGTGGGTGTGCAGTGTACCAGGAGAGACTGATATTCCCTTTTTTCCCTGATTTCTCAACATTTCTATGCAGGTGAGAAAGGGTCTTCTGGCCTGCTTGGTTTCCCTGGCATGCCAGGACTGCCTGGTGTCCCTGGAGTGAATGGGTTTAAAGGAACTCCTGGCACAGATGGAGAAAAAGGAAGTCTAGGAGCTGTGGGACTTCAAGGTCAAAAAGGTGAGAAACAGCTGAATAGCTTTTGCTGGCTGTGCAGCAGAGGGGCTTAGGAGGCAGTTCTGACATGTCTGTGACTGGTATAATTCTTCTAAATATTGCAGTCTTCTATTTTTCAATACTTTGGCCTGTTTACCAAAGATTACTAATGAATTTGCATCAGGAGACATCAAAATTCTGTTTTTCTCTGCTAGATTATTTTGCAAGAAGATTTCCTGACTTTTTATTTCTTCAGGAGACAGAGGTGATATAGGTCCACCAGGTCTTCCTGTTCTTGGGACTTCAGAACAGGCACTGCAAATCAAAGGAGACAAAGGAGATCCTGGATTAGCTGGGCTTGGAGGATTCCCAGGACCTCGAGGTATTTTGCAGTTAGCTGCCAGTATCAGTTGTTCAGTGTCTGGGCTTGTTATCAGTGGAGCATGGTCTGTCCTTTTGGCAATGCCTACAGTGTTAGTATTTTCTGTTGTGCCATTCCCATTCTATCAAGACTTGCATATGGCTGTTCTGAATTTTGAGAAAACAGTTTTCCTTTGAAGCTCTGTTTTGTAGATATAATGCCATCCCTTCTTCCTCTTTAGGGAATTTAGGGTAACAGATCAACTGACCCAAATGAGCTGGATGTCTGTATTATTGAATGAAATTTCACTATTCTGTATTACCCAGGTGATAAAGGAATCCCAGGGAAGCCTGGACAGCCTGGTCTCCCAGGTCCAGTTGGGTCACCAAGCAAAGAGAGACGTCTTCATGGTGACCCAGGTTTCCCTGGTCCACATGGACAACCTGGCCTGCCAGGACAGAAGGGTGCACAGGGTATCATGGGATTTCCAGGAATGCCAGGAGAGAGGGTAAATACCTCCTTAAGTGTCATCTTCTCTGGGTGAAAATCTTTTGGAAAATCCTGTGTTCTCATTGGTACTTCTGTAGCACAGTAGCAGAAGCTGGCAGGATTTTTCCTTACAAAACTTCCAGATTGTTTTTGTTTGGTTCATATCATTAAATGACATTTTACATATTATTTCTTCCTACACCTTTTTGTTCTGTTGCTCCACTTGACCCAAGCTTGGAACAGTAAGAATAAAAAGCAAAGATTAATTTTGGTTGGGTTGGTTTCTTTCAGGGTTCAGATGGCACCACAGGAACACTTGGATTCCCAGGACCTATTGGCCTTCCTGGTCCAAAGGGTAAAAAAATCTTTCACAGTATACATGGTGTTCATTATACACAGTCCTAATATTAATGGCACAAGGGAATAAGTAGTGTTCTGGAAGTGTCATTGCTCTCCAGTGACTGGCTCCTAGTACATATCCCCTTGTAAGAGGCTTCATTCAGACAAGACCCATACCAAGCCTAAAGACTTTATGGTCCTCTGAAAGTTTGACCACAGCACTGTGTAAAGCCTGTTGGAGAGTGCAAGAAGGACTCTTTTCTCTCATCTTCTCATGTCAAAAGTGCAGGATATTGTGTAATTACCTGTAAATGTCTATCTTGTGCATTTGCATGAGTGGATCTGCATACACTGATGGTTATAAGCATTTTCAGACTCAGGTGCATTATTTGCACCATGTCTTTGAACCTTTTGTCTTTGTTTGGACCATGAATTTGAAATACAGCAACGTTTATTTTCTTATACAAGCCCTGGAAACTGAAGTTCACCGTCAATGACAGAATAGCCTTTCCTTTCTTTTCCAGGCGAACAGGGAGAGTCTGTTGGTGTTCCTGGCATTGCTGGACCAAAAGGAGAGAGAGGAGACCCAGGGTTTCCAGGTAAAGGCCTTTATTGCATCTTGCCGGAGCTTATCTGCCTCTGTCACTTCAACCTGCGACAGGAGTGAGTCACACCCCTGGAACAGGATGACCTGGTGTGTGACTAGAACACTTGCTCTATGGCTTTTTGGCTGTCAGTCTGTGCTCTGAGGAAGCAAGGACAAGAGGGAGGTCTTTTGCATGGGATAATGGAGGATTTATTGCTCTGGGGAATCTTGGGGGCAAAAGACAGAAAATGCAAGAGTGCAACAGCTGAAATAGGGAGGCGATTCAAAGGGAGGGTACAAAGCATCAGCTAATAAGAGATATCCTGGGGAGGGTAAAAGGCAGGGTTCACAAAATCATCATCCAATGAGGGAGGTAGGGGGAGAAGGTTGGGTCACATGGACTAATCAAGTGTCGAAGTTTAGGGGATTTCCGAAGTGGAATTCCAAGCATCTGGTGGGCCTAAGACAGATTGACAGGAGACTGAGGGTAGATTGACAACATGGGGTGGAAGGGTCTCATTTGGACTAAACCATCAACTTAGGTAATAATAGAACATACCATTAACAAGAAACACACTGCAACAGGCCTTGATTGCTCACTTCAAGAATACAAAATTCTAGAGACTAAACAGGCTAGCATTGCCCAATTTGGGTATTTTTATAATCCTGAAAGTGAGATTTGAGGAGTCTGCAATCCAGGTGGGGCACAAATTGGATAATAATGAACACATCTGGGAGCAGCCTAGTTCTAATGTTGGGTTCATTTCTGTAACTTTTTTTAATTTCTTTTTGTTTCTTCTTTCTTTTCTGATCCTGCTGTTGTGCTTCTTCTGCACTTTTTTTTTTACTCCTGGATTTCTCAGCTTCTCCGAGCTGAGCTCCTTGGGGATACTCCCTCACAGGGAGTCCCACTTATCACAGTCCTCCAGGTCAGGACAAAAACTCTAAAGCCTGTTAGGATCTTGTTTGTCGTGTTTATTAGGATGTTATCACAAAACTTAGCAGGTCTCTCCAGACAAGTTTAATTCACTGCAATCTGGCTTATTTCTTTCTGATGGTACAAAATGGCCTTGTGGCTCACTTTGGCTTTGAAAGCACAAAATGGCCCTGAACTATGCAGTTCTTTTTTTTATACTTTATATATCTTTATACTCATTCTTATACAATTAACAGTAGACACATATATTATTTTTCTTAATGACCCAATGACCCATCACCTGTATACTGCATTGCGGCATTTTCTGTCTAATCACTATTACCCAAAAACCTCTGGGAGAAGAGCATGAAGAAGAAAGAATAAGGAAAAGAAACAACCTTCTAAATCCTCCATCCTGTCTTCTGCTTTCTAAACTGTTTTAAACTCTAACCTTTTCACCCAGTGGCTTAAGAAACTCTCTAATCTGTACACTCACACTTTTAGCTTTTTTATCTAGCTTTAACAGTTGTTCTCATGTATCTCCATGAAAACATGCTCATAAATTTCATATTATATGAAATTCAATGTTCTTCTAGATCTCAGAGCTAAGCATCAGAAACAAGGGCACACACTCTGTGTCTCAGATTCCAACAACTTCACTTCTTGAGGAGGCATCTGTGAACTTGCACTGGCATTTGGCACCCTGGGAGTCCAGCCCAGGGCCCAGGCAATGGCTGGGCAAACACAAGTGCTACAACCTCAGCATACCATGTTTCTCACCCTCTTCAATGCCTTCCTCCAGTTTGACTTGTATGTTTATATCCATTTAGGAGAGAGAGGGAGAGAAGGACTCAAGGGTGAACCAGGCTACCCAGGAAACACTGGGGTGAATGGACACAAAGGCAGCCCAGGAGATCTTGGCCAAGAAGGACCAGCAGGTACTGGATTGAGGACCTAAGTTCTGCAGCTCATGTTGTGACTACTTCACCTTGATGCATCCTCAGCCCTATTTGGCCTGTCTCAGCTGAAGCTTAAACAAGAAGTTTGGCAAGAAAATGGGAATTTTCTTTGAGAGTAGTGTAAGGAATCACCTTGTCCTACTGGCCAAATATGGTGAATCCTGCAACACTGAAACCCAAAGGAATCCCATTAACAAATAGGGAAAATCTCAGTTAGATACAAGCAGTAGCAGCTTCTTCATTACAACATTTTTTTCTGTTCCCTCTCTAGAGCCAAATCTACCCAGAAGAATGGCTACAAGTGTCTTTGAGTTCTGGGGTAATTAGCAGGTAGATTCCCAAATAGTTATCAAGATCAAAGGTTGGAGAACAGTGAAAGTTGTTGAAATGTTCTTTTGAAATGTTTCATTTGAAATGAAACATTGAAATGTTTTTTTGAAAAACAATTCAATTATTTGGTGTGTGAAGAGTTCATGTGTTAGTGGATGATGAAGAATGTCACTGCTATGTTTTAAAAAATCCCATCAAATAAATAGCTTGATAAATGTGATGCTAATGGTGGCATGAGGAGAGACTTAAATCTGATTTTGCTTTACTTAAATAGTTGTTTATTCACCCATCTTATGAGTTAAGTGCAGGAACAGAAGCTGTAAGATGGAGCTGTGAGCCATTTCAGCCTGGACATGATGTGTAATACAGGAATATTTTTCTGCTTGCTTTTAGGAATCCATGGAAATGCTGGGCTGAGAGGAGCCCCTGGCCCACCAGGACCCCCAGGACAGCCAGGATCTGTTGGATTCCCTGGAGCTCTTGGAACAGCAGGACCTAAAGGTATATGTGCAATCTGCACATGGAAGGAGAAGCTGGGTCAGAAAAGCAGTGTTTTGGCCAAGTCTCTGGCAGGCAGTGTATGATGGGCCAGCTGTGTGTGGGAAAGAGCTTCCTCTTGGCAACGTTGTGCAGGCACCAGCTGCTAGGAATGAGCAGGGGAATGGTTGGAAAGGGAGAGGCTCTCACTTGGTTTGAATTACTAATCGGTGTTCATGAAAGGTAACACTGGAGAGAGCAGTGGGAAGAGTTTCCATGAAGGGCACTTGTGTGAAGGAAGACTTTACAGCTTTACGTACTGTGCTTCTCTGTGTGTCAGGTTTCTCATGTATTGTATTCTCTATGAATCAGTTTATGCATTTCCACCTAACTAGATTGTTTGCCTATTTGCTCACTTACATGTTCCCAATGTCTCCTCAGGCTTTCATGGATTTCCAGGTTTAAATGGTCTGAATGGCTTGCCAGGCACAAAAGGGTCCCCTGGAACACCAGGTAAAGGAAACGTGTAGTAGAAGCATCACAGCTAGGGAAATATGTAACTGCTCCACCATGAGAACAGTTTCCCATAAAATTCCCCTATTTCACCCAGTTCTGATTTTAATTATGACCTGAAGGAAAACCTCAAGATACTGAATGTGCACGAACTAATTCTTCTTCAATGACAGTAAGAACAGGATGTAGCCTATGGAGTTGAAGAGGCTTTTCTGGTGATGGTTCTTGAATTCCTGAAGGACTGTGTCATTTCTGGAAAATTAATGGAATGAAATCACAAAACTCTTTCTAATGGATATTTGATTTGATCAGGGCAGCACCAAATGCTTGCTTTGCATCGGACTTAGCAATGAAATGTTTCTGTACGGCTTTTCAGAGCCCTCCATTATATGGAGCTCAAGAAAGGCATCAATAAAATCAGAAGCTAATTTCTTTGATTTGTTTCCAGATTCTGCTTTTAGGGAGCTTTTGCTGAACTTTTTCATATTTTGAATCATATGAAATGGAATGTAGTTCTGTGTTGAAAACAAGGTTTTACTTAAGTAAAGAAGTAAATAAAGATCTTACCAAAAAGACTTGTTTAGTTATAGTTATGTTGTAAAGTAGCACCTAAAATTTGTGGCAGGTGTTTTATGCATGAAAATGGACACACTTCACATTTACAACTCAAACAATATGTTTTCTTTGATTACAACATTATCAGAAGGCAATGATTTGCAGCATATAAATCCTCCACACAATTTTCCTGAGACCTGCTTTTAGTGCGTACTCTTCCCAGAGTGGCATGCTGAACATCTCCCTGCAGCTTTTCCTGGGAGCCTCTGTCCTGCCCCACTTTTGCATTCTGCAATTCTGTGTGCATTCTGCAGCAGTCTGTGCAAACTCAACTCCCTCCCTGTGTTGCAGCACGAACCCCAAAAGGTTATTTAAACACCAACGGCTTGAGTCTGGTGTGTCCTCGTGAGAGACACCGCATATAGGCTGGCAGCAGATCCTGTCACAGGACTGCTATGTTTCTATTCTTTTGCAAGTGCTTGGGGGGGGACCAGAACAGTCATAAGCTTTTCTCTGCATCTCACATACTGTTTAAATTCACTCTGCACAACCAGAGTAGCATGTGAGGCACCAAATCACCAATTCCAGGTGCTTTACAGAAAACAGCAGAGACAGTAGTAAATGGCTAGTTTTTAAATCACCATTCATTTTGTTTAATAATAAGACTGCTATTAGGCAATTTGAATAGGCTCTCTTATCTTTGTTAACCATGTTTAATTAGGTCTGAGTGAAGCTGGATTGAAAGGACCTGCAGGTCTCCCAGGTACTAAGGGTGAAGAAGGCTCTCCAGGCTTGGAAAGAGGAGCTGCAGGATTCCCTGGACCAAAAGGCTCATCAGGAGACATGGGTAGATACTGATGTTCTGATAGCAGGATGTATTGCAGCTGAGGTTAGTGGGTTGCATAGTCAGCAGAACTACCAAAGACAATTCCTGAAGCCTCAAAGATGGTTAGAAACTTGACAGGTAAATGTGAAATCTGTGATGTTGCTCCATATTTTGAGAAACAGTTGCACATTTCTGAAAGTATCTTTATCTCTCCTGAACAGCACAATATGTATTGTTTCCCCTCCTGTAGTGAGATGTCTTTGTTCTTTTCAATATAAATGCTCCCCAGCCACTACCTCTGTCAATGTGTTTGAAAATCCATGAAGACCTTTGGTTGTCGCTCACTTTGTGTTTGTTATTCTAGGTCCCCCTGGTCCTATGGGACTGCCTGGCCTGCCAGGAACACCTGGAGTTTCTCTTCTGTCTGATATACATGGGAGACCTGGAGATGCTGGTGTTCCAGGCACTCATGGGAGTTCAGGTGTGTGCAGTTTGGAAACTGGTACCCATTCAGTACCTCACATCCTTGTCGGACAGGCTGAGACTCCAGTCTTTCCCCAGACAGAAAGAAATGCTGGGGATAGCCCCAGCAGTTGCTTTGCCCCAGGAATAGATTTTGCCAATTAACTCTATTGTATCTAGGTTTTCCAGGTCCTCCAGGACCACGGGGACCCCCTGGCCCAGCTTCTGATCAAGGTGACACAGGCACTCCAGGTTTCCCTGGTGTTCTTGGCTTGCGAGGCATTAAGGGCGATTTGGGACCCACTGGTCCAATTGGACTCCCTGGAGCATCTGGATTCAAAGGTAATCTCGCCTTGAAAGGATCTGGGAGTGTTTTGACAGCTGTCATCTTGACAGTAGGAATGGCTGTTGGGTGGTTAGTGTGGCCTCCTCATTCAGGTGTAATAGCTGAATTTGATGTCTCAAGCTTTCCTTTTGGCTCCTGCAGATTTTATCTTCTGACTCCAAAAGCAGTAAAGTAGGGCCAGCTCCAGCTGTTTTTCAATGTATCTCTAATTATTTTTTTCCTCTTGTCTTTGTTATTTTTCTGAGTAGATGGTATCCACCTGCAATGTTGCTGTGCTTGTTGACCACAGTTAACCCAGTTGTGCTCTCTAGGCAAGGACTGGAGTTGCTGTTTCATCCTACCTGTCCTGTATGCTCAGAGGCATGAGTGTGGTGGATTTAGGTCTCCACAAGAGGATTGTAGGAGTTCAGAGATGATGTTCTGGGCTAAGACAGGGAGCATGTTGATCTCTCTTTAGTCTGTACCAAAGGAGGCCAAAGGGCAGCTACACACAGGGACTCCAAGAGCAAGGTTTGAGAGATACCACACAGCTCAAAAGCCAGGGCAGGATGGAGAACCACTGCCACATGAACAACTGTCTGCTGTCTTTGTAGGCTGGCAGATCCCATCACTCTATGTGCTGTGCATAGAGATGAATTTCAAATAGTAAAGATGTGCACTCTCCAAGAGTTACTCAAGGAAGAGGAAGAGTACTTTCAATAAAGTACAGTTAGGAAGCAGTGGAAATTCTTGTCTTGAGGCTCTGCAGCCATTGTGGATGTGAAATTTGGCACAGTCTGCCTTGAGGGTTGTGGTCCCCTCTGTGTTGGAGCCCCAGTGCTGTTGAGAGCTGCAGCTATGGGTCAGAATTAGTGCTGAGACCCAGTCTTAGCTGTGTGTCTTTGCAGGTGCAAGAGGTGAACCTGGCCTAATGGGGATGCCAGGTAAAGATGGGCCTCCGGGGGATCCTGGTTATGCTGGGCTGAAAGGTGAAATGGGCCATCGAGGTGGGTGCTGGAGGATTAAAAAAGTTGTTATTTATTGCACCTGGTTTGGGCTGGGGATGACTTCAGAGCTCTCTTAATGGGCTTATTTGGGAGACTCTTCATTTCTTAGGGACTTATCAGGATTTTGTGAGAGACAGGACCACTTAAAGACATTCTAAAGCATGATTAATCTTTTTCTACAGTCTCATGAAGTCGTGAGAGCATCTTCACCACGTTCACTAGATGGTCGTGGTCAGTGATCACAAGACCACAGGTCACAAGGTTAAATAGCCAATAAACTTCTACCACAAAAGAATGTTCTACTTTCACACCAATAATTAATTATTTTGTTTTATAATTCTTTGCTGCAGTGCGGACATTCTTAACCAGTCATATAATGACACACAAGACTACTTGTTATACCTTAAACTTCTTATTACCTTTATAACTACTTTTATGTCTTAGCCTTAAAACCTTAGAACTTTCCACTACTTAGCTTAATGTCTTTTCTATCTAAACTACAAACTCACATTCTTGCTTATGGTTTTAAATCTGAAAGCTTTTTCAATGCTTCAGGCCTAACCCCTTGTTAATGTTTATATTTGAGATTGCACACTCAAGATTTTGAGAACTTTCTGTGCTTGGAATTCCCACAGAGACTGAAATTAGTTAGAAGGAGCTTGACATACTTTTTACAAGGTACTCAGTGCTGATACACAAAGTTGGTCTTAATGTCACATTTTTCTCCTTTGTGTCAGGATTAGCATCAAATCTGTGTGGTTTTTGTGGGGTACTTACACATCCTTCGCCCCATGTGCAGGTCTCCCTGGCAGACCAGGGGCTCCAGGAATAACCCCACAGCCAGAAGTACTCACAGCCCCTGCAGGATTACCTGGTCTGCCAGGAATTGATGGTGTTCCTGGCTTTGATGGAGATCCTGGATTCCATGGCTCGGCTGGAAAACCAGGTAAAAAGTACACTCAGATCACCAAAATGCTGTTCTTCTGGAAGAGAAACACTACTTGATCAAGTGCATTAGGAATGTTTACAGGGTTTTTTAATTAAGGAAAGAATTCCATCAAATGAATACAAAGATAATGCGTCATTTTTAACCACTTCTGATATTCAGCTGCACCTCTAATCCTTTAATAGACAAACAGATCAGGTGGAGTCTCTTTAGGAGGTGGCTGTTTATAACCACAGCTGCTGAAGAGTGAGCTCTTGGCATGGCTGCTGACATCTTATTTCCCTTCTGGAATGTGATTGCAGGAGTCAAGCCAATAGTATGAAGAAATAATAATACTAATAATTCTATTTTATTTCAGGCCCAAAAGGTTTGCCAGGAAGATCTGGCCTGAAAGGACGTGATGGCTTACCTGGAATTCCTGGCATAGCTGGGGATCCAGGACTTTCGGGTGCCCCAGGACCACAGGGATTTGAAGGTAATTTTATGATTTGGGGAGTACAGATCAAAAAGAAGCAAATGGTAGAATTGTGTTTGCTTACAGCTTCTGCAGAGACCCTCCCCATTACCCAATTACCTGAGGAAAATCAGAGGATGGCTGTGGTGTTGTGTTTTGGACCTGCAATGAAAGAAATTTAATGTTCAGTGAGGAAAGTTCTGTCACATGTCCTTGTTGATGTCACTTCTGGTGTTTTTGTAGGTGCAATTCTAAACACTTTTTGGTTTTCATGTTTTGTGGTTGTGGGAATCATCCTGAAGATCTAGAAGAGTGATGTAGCATTCACAGTAACCACAGCTTTGAGGCTTGGACACAGTAGTGTCCCTCTGGAGTAGAGGAAAGGCACAGTGAGAAAGAAGAGAAATATCATCAAGAAGAGTGCTATAGCAAAAATTAGGTTTTGGTTGGTGCTTTGAGATCCTCAGAACTACTATATTGTGAGATATACCTAACACACTGGCACCGGAGTTGTTGGAGAAACAGGGAAAACAAAAAGAGGAAGAGAATGGGTGGGTCATGCTGCCTAACACTTTTGGAGCTGTTAAGTTAATTCATGTAGCAACCATTTACCTTGGACTCTTCATTGTACAAGACTGACATAAGTAATGCCAAGTGGGGTATAGAGCCAGCTGATGTCCACACTGTGCACTAGCAATAACGATTCTTCTGTCTCCTAGGTGCTGCTGGGAAGCCAGGTTCCCATGGTTTGCCAGGAATGCCTGGTAGGAGTGTGGGCATTGGATACACTCTAGTGAAGCACAGTCAATCAGATCAGATCCCCCCATGCCCCATGGGAATGAATAAGCTCTGGGATGGCTATAGCTTATTGTATGTGGAGGGACAGGAGAAGTCACATAACCAGGATCTTGGTGAGTTGACAGAATTCTTTCAAGAATGAACATCACAGGCCAAAATTACATTTAAAAAGCCACTAGGTGCGGGCTGTAGTGGAGGTGGTGACAGTTGGCTTGGCCAGATCTGCACTGGGAGCAGTGTCACTCATGCCATCCTCACCACTAAATGTTGGTATGTATGATTTGGAGTATTTGGCAGATACTTGGTATGACCACTTCTCCAATTTTTCAGGTTTTGCTGGCTCATGTTTGCCTCGCTTCAGCACCATGCCTTTTATTTACTGCAACATAAATGAAGTGTGCTATTATGCCAGCCGAAACGACAAGTCCTACTGGCTCTCCACCACTGCTCCCATCCCCATGATGCCTGTATACAGCGTTCAGATCCCACAGTACATCAGCCGGTGCTCTGTGTGCGAAGCACCTTCGCAGGCTGTGGCTGTGCACAGCCAGGACATCACCATCCCACAGTGTCCCCAGGGCTGGCGCAGCCTGTGGATAGGATACTCCTTCCTTATGGTAAGGACACTACTGCTAGTGCAGAGGCAGCTTTAAACATCTTGATTTCTCTTCTCTAATAATGTTACTGAGACTGTGTTCTGTGAGTTACTTACAGGAACCTGGAACCCTGTCTCTTCTTGCCTCAGTTCATTTCTTCATCAGCTGAGTTGCTATAGCTCTGTGTGTGCTCTGCTTAGCAGCTGTCCTGATCAGTTTTGCTGTTAACATTGCTGCCTAAGTTCCATATTGCTATAAATGAAATTAGAATTTTGACAACTAGGTTTTTTGAGTTAACAGCAGTTTAATTAATAATGAATACAATTTAGTAAATTGTGTAGCATTTAAAATTGTATATTTTATATATATATACAGTAAATTATTATATATATATATATATAGTAAATTGTATAGCACATAAAATAATAGTTTAGTAAAAGAATACAATTTAATAAAAAAATACAATTTATATAAGTAATTTACCAGTAATTCAGTATGATTAAAGCATAAGCAAAACTGACCAGGGTACGGAGAGGGCTTCCCACCCTACCTCACGTACAAAATGGACCGGGGTACAGAGAGAGCTTCCCACCCTGCCTCACATACAAAACAAAGCACTTCAAGCTAAACTTACATACTGTATGCTTATATGTATTCATTAATGTTTCCCATAAGTTTCCTCCTATTTCAAATTTTTTTGATTTTACGTCACTATTCTTCATGGAGCAAGCCTCACTTGTTGTTAGGGGGTCTTCAGTCTTCTTTTGGAGGTCTTTGGACGAAGGCTTATACTCATCCTTGTTGTCCTCTGGATAACCTTACAGGTTTGTGTGTGCGTACTAAGCATTGTGTTATGTAAGTCTACTAATTAGTCTTACATTTAATGATTTTTAGACCCTATCCCTAAAGTCTTTCCAACTTTGTTCATCTCAAGGTCTATTTCATCTTGGGACATCACTTATCTCAAAACTACATAATGTACCTTAATTTTAACATGTAAAACCTGTAAAGGGGTACATCTGCCTTGTAACACTGATTCTCTTGATTGTTTCTAATAATAGCTTTCCAAATAGGTACAATTTAGTTAGCACAAATCAATTCCATTTATTACAATATTGCCACAGTTGTTCTTCAATCCTTTAAATGTGGGAACAGTAATTAAGCTACAGTATTGACTTAATCCTCTTTCTCAGTGAAAAAAGGTTTCTATTGCCCTCTCCTAGAAGCTAATTAGTGTAAGATTGTTAGAAAAACATTATGTCAGCATTATTGTTTCCAAATTTTCCCAACTTTCAAGTGAAAAGCTGGTTTTCCATTAATCTAGGCCTGCCTGCATATTCAGCCTAAGTATGTTCCTTTGCTTTTTGCCTTCTAGCTCAGACTCAAGAGACAGATCCACATAGCCAGGGTATAATTTTGATTGCCTTTTTCACTCCTTTTAGCAATGGAACCAGGAGACCAGAACCTCTGTTTTATCTCCTCTTCCTTTGAACTCACTCAACTTGCTATCTTTATTTCAGCACACTGCGGCAGGGGCAGAAGGTGGAGGCCAGTCCCTTGTCTCACCTGGTTCCTGCCTGGAGGATTTCCGAGCTACTCCATTTATTGAGTGCAATGGTGCTCGGGGAACATGCCATTACTTTGCCAACAAATACAGCTTCTGGCTGACAACAGTGGAGCAGGAGCAGCAGTTTGTCAGTGCTCCTCCCTCAGAGACTCTGAAAGCGGGGCAGCTTCGGACTCGCGTCAGCCGCTGCCAGGTGTGCATGAAGAACTTGTAGTAACAGAAATGCAGTTATGGGAAAAGTCTTTGTTACCCCAGATTAGACATGAATGACTGGATAAGGGTAAATTCACAAACCTGTTTTGTGTGTGCTTGATGGGTGAATCAGCCAGCCAGAGCTCTGCAAAAATCAACTTTCAAGTCTAGGAGATTGTGCACAGAAGAGGGAAAGACCAGTGTTCTGAAGCCATTTTTTTAATGAAACATGTTTTTACTTCAATGTTTTTTTCCCCTCCCTTATGGCTACCTCAGAAAGTCTCAGTGAGTTCTTACTCAGACTGGATAACAGCTCATACCTTGTACCACTCCTCTGTCTGAGGCACATCCAGTCCTCACCCAGAAACTTTGCCAAAGCTGTGCTTAAGTAGTGTCTTTGCAAACAGTATTTGGTCTAGTGTGAGGGAGTGGAGACTCATTCTCCTGTGAAACACAGAGCTAGTTAAAATTTATCAGTATATGCTGGGTGACTGGAAACACTATGCACTAATGGTTGATAATGGATTTTCTTAGAAAAATTGAAAAATGAATGTTTTGCTTTGCTTATTACACAGATGGAACATTCTTTTCTCCAGTGACAGGTAATCAGTTTTAATCCAGACTGATATCCACAGCTGACCTTAAAGAGTTACACCAAGGGAAAAAGCAATTTTTCATGTGAAGATAAATCCAGAACACCTCTACCATTTTTCATTGCTTTCTATTGAAATATATGCCAGGTCTGTTGGCTTCAAGGTCTGTGCTTATCTTTTTGCAGCTAATGATATGCAGGTGATATGCAGCCATACTTTATTAGCCAACATTTTTATTACTATGAACATAAATTTCCTTTCTGAGGCAGCTTTGGCACACTTATTTTGTAATTATTCAAGCTGTGTGTGTGTGAAAAAGTAGAGCCTTTACTAGATGGCACGCAAGCTTATGCAGATACAGGAGTAAGCAGTTATGGGATGTACATTTTTTACTCCTACAGTCACCATGTATTGTATACTGCTTCCTCTGGGCTTTATTGCTTTTAGTTTAAAAAAATTGTATCTCTACTGTATGCACTGTTAATTTTCCTTCAGGGCGTAATTAAAAAGAAGTGCCACTAACTGATTTTCCTGGTATATTTTAAGGGAAACCCAGGACAAAGGTATGCTTATACCTTTAATGAATTCATTCAGTAGGCCTAAAGTTACCATTAACCTCTCTGGAGTCAAGTGTGTGAAATTCTTGCCTATTGACATTCCAGGACCTTTCAAATGAGTGCCTTGCAAATACACTGTTGCCTTGGCTTAAAAATCTTTATGATAAAATTATTTGGAAAATTATTATGAGTGCACAACTGAGATGTTATTTTAGGCAGATAATGATCAATAAAGATGAAAGTATTACTTGCATAACACATTATTACCTTCATACATGGTGATCAGAGCTCTCCAAGCTCTGGAATTGAACCACACTAGAGATGAACAGGGAAGTTGTGAGGAACAATGTAGCCATTCATCTCCTATTCCTAATTGTGAAAGATGAGCAACTGCTTTGGATTATTTTGCAAATATCTTTAAGGCATTTTCACACTCCTGAGCAGCAGTCCTTTCCTGCAGGATATCCAGTCTACTTCCTAGCTGTCCTGGTACAGACAGCATGTTGCATTTACATCCTGGGTTATGCACATGCAATTTTAAAACACTTGTGTGCACAGAGCAAAGCTCAAGACTTCTGAAAAATCATGCAGATAACTGACGTAGTACAATGAAATTTTCAGCCACTGGGTTCCTGTGGTGCTACAGGGACATGTTGATCAGGTCTTTTATCTGCAGGGACATGGCTTTATTTTTGAACATGACAAATGCAAACCCAATTAATTTACTCCCCAGAATCAGAGCTTTTAAGCACCACTGTCTTTAGAGAGTTGCTTCTCTTGAAGTAAGTGGCTCCACTGATGCCCCTGTCCAAGCTTCCATCCAGTTCCACCAGCCACTTCTTGTCAGGTGCACTGAGCAGGAATTCCAATCACCAGCTGTTCTGCCGTCAGCCCCATTTCCATCCATCTGTTCACCCCTACCCAGAATCCTACAAGAGCTGTGCAAGGCTTAGGCTTCTCTGAAGAGGCTAAGGGTGGCTTGGGGAATAAGCACATGGTACTCCACTGAGGGTCATTTAATTATTTTTTTTAGCAGGTACTGCTCAAGACTGAGTATTTCAGAGCAAGGGCTCATTTTAATTTTTTTTCTGTGGGGAGGAGAGGGCTGCAACTGATGTCATAAGCATGGTATCTTCATGTATTAATGAAGAAGAAATACTTTGTTTAAAAAAACATAAACCTCTGCAGCTAATCTATGGAGACGGGGAGAAAATGGTATTTTTCCTACATGTATAGTTTCCAAACCATGGCTAATAAATGTTGAACGCAAATAAGATGAAGTGTGCCCTGGTCATGACTATTTTCTTGAAAATCACACTGCCCTGATCCAGAAGTGCAAGTGAGAGGAGACAGCATTCAGGATTTCTCTATGTGGTCATTTATTACTGAAGATGTGAGATTCATGTCCATTACACTTTCATGACAAAATGATCAGAATAGGGACTGTCTGATAGTAAAAAGGAACTGTAGAAGGAATTAGAAGATTTTTGCCTTTATTCTGAGCTGATTTTCTTATAGCTGCTACAGAGATACTCTTCCTAAGAAACAAAACTACACTGGCTCTTCTGATAAACCTGGAGAATTAAGGCACTTTTACCAAAACAGATTTCAAAAGGCAACAAGTCAAAATCCAACAATTAAATAATTTGCATATGCCTATATATTAAGTTTTAAGATAACCTGGATTATATTTTGTTCACACAAACAAATTAACAAAATATAGCAGCATACAACCTATGAAAAGCTTAAGAAATTTATTAGATGCACAGATAAAGTGCAGTGACAGAGATACTTGTGTAAATCTTTTTTAAAATAAATAAGGTACAATTGACTCACCTTAGCTCCAAAATAAAGTCAGCCTAAGTTAAAACGATTGAACTTTAAGGTCAAGGTGAAATATATCATAACTACAACAGTGGTTGTGATCTGTATCAACTATTTGAGGATCCTGTTCCTCTTGAGGTCTCCCAGAAACAGGAAAGGAAGGCTATTGCAAACGGATATGTTAGTCATAGTTCCTTTCACAGAAACATTTTTGTCATAAAGTGTGGTTGCTCAAATACATGTTAAAATATTTAACAAGGAAAACAATTTTCTCCTGATCAAGTTGATCTTTTAAACAAGACAATGTATTTTTTCTATGATGCAGCCCACCAATAGGAACAGAAGCAAACATTCTCCTTAACTGAAGACTGTTTTGCTTTAAGAACTAAACTACTGCATTATATGAGAGCAAGAAATACCCATTTCTGTGTTACCCCTTTCCCCAAATATACAGCCTGATGACAGACTTACTTGTGCCTTAATCTCAGAGGTCCATTTGTCTTCAAGAAAGACACACATTAAAAAGAGGTTCCCTTTCAGGGTCTTATAATAAAATCTTTCACTGCCTTTCCATCTGGGGAAGCTCTTTGACAGAAGGTACTGTCCCTGTTGGAGTTTTGGATGATACCAGGTGTTTGTTCTCTGTTATCCATGATTTCAGGCACTTTTAGGCTAACGGCTGTGTAATTTGAGCCAATGAAGTAATATTAGCAATATGTTCAATACTCAGAAGGGTCACCACAGCTTCCTTCATACACTCAGGATTTCAAATTCTTCTTCCAATTCAAATAGCTTGTCAGTAGATTCAATCAGTTCTGAAAAATAAATTAAACCATTTATAATGTAAAGACATGTCTGATTTTGTTTACTAAAAAAAACCCTCAACACCCCCCTCCCACCCACCCCCCTTCTGAAATGCTGCCTTTGAAATATTTTTTAAGATTTAAAAATATACTGTGCTAGCACTTGTAAATTGGACATGGCCTGTTTGGATAACATACTCTGTAAGAGTAAGCCTCTTAATCATTAATGATTGCTTGATCCTCACAAAAGCCCTGTTATTCCACCTGTGATGGTTCTCCTGTTGGCTGAGGAGCCCACTCTGCTGCCCAGCAACACTTTCAGTGGTACCACACCTGCTCCTGTGGTTGTCACTTCTGGCTTGGTAGGAGGTATGAAAGGAGGCCAGTGTGGTGGGTGCTTCTGGACCAGCTCAAACATCTGTAGGCTCTGTTGGTTTAGAATCTCCTGAGGACAGAATACAAACCAAAAAACTGCCTGCTTAATTAAAAACATTTTTAATACTGTATATCTATCAAAGAACAAAGGCTGTAAATTCCCATTATTTCAGGTACCATTCACCTGCCACATGAATCACTGCTTCACACATCTCTAGTATTCTCCTACTTGAAAACACACCTGGATCACTTATCACTTAAGATGGATCACTTAAACTCTCCTAGAAGTTATCAGTGCATTATAATGAGCTTCGATATCCATACATCTATAATTTTGTTTACATGGAGTAAACAGATACCAAGAGCATACTTCTGCCTTTTAAAAGTAAATTACTTGCTTGAACCTCTCTGTGTTCAAGTTTTCTATTAATCAATGGGAACAAAAGACAGATCTATCTACTCAAAAAAATCCAACAGATTTTGGAAGATAGAAGAACAAGTTATTATTGAAGCAAAATTTCACCGCTATCAGATGAGCTACATCTTATCTTCTACTTCAGTTATTTGCAAACTGCTTTCTGTAGCCTTTTTCTAAATAAATGCTTTTGGTTGGTGGTACTTCATATTCACATTCTTGTTGCTTAATATTCCAACTGCTTGCTGTGTTTCTCAGTAAATGACTTAGGTATGAGCCACTAACACAATACTGCTAACAGAAGACAAACTCAGGAAGGCAATGTATGTACTTGTTCTCCTAGTCCCAGGGCTCAGGGTTGCAAAATGCTGAACAGACTTGATCAGCAGTGTCAGCTCTCCCTGATGATTAGTGCCACCTTCACTGGGTATCATTTAATTTGCAGGCAGAGATATTCCATTAACTGAAAAAAGAACAGTATCCATGATTTCATACAAAGCAAAAAAAGATATTAGTATTACCTTTTGTACAAGACTACACCAGTTATCAAAATCACATTCTTCTTTGCAAAAGAAGCCCTAAGGAAAGAATACACATAGTAATATTAAATACAATATGTCAATAAGCAAAGATGCTTAAAGATGCAAAGATGGTATCTATGTATGGGTTATATCTCAAGTGACAATATCCCATAACCCAACCAAAGATACTGGCATGAGATCAGACTGAATTTCTTCAACTACTACAGTATTCTTGTGACCTATATGGGATGACTCCTACAATTCCACTTGAACATTTGTAGATTAAATAAAACAAGCTCAAATAAGTATCTTCTTGAGAGCAACCAAAGCACAGATGATAGTGATGGAATAAAATAAGGAAACCTGATTCAGTTCCTTGATTTGACTTACAAACTACTTCTTGGAAAATGTTGATGTTGCTCAGGAAAGAAACTTAATTGGCTTCTCAGGATACAAACAGTTGATACCCTACTAGAACTAAAATTAATGTATCCTATGCAGTTAATATGTAAACAACTATGTGTTGAATTTCAGATTGCAGAAAAGTGCCCTGTGATCATCACTGTAATCAAGGAAACATGTTGCTGCCCTTAAAAATACACAGAAGTATTGCTTTGAATCAAGTACACCCATTTATTATTTTCTAACACCTACTAAAGCTACTGAAGGGTCCAAATTCATGATCTTCATTCTGTGTGGGGCATGCTGGCAGTGGAAGCTCTCATCATCAACTGTCCCATTTTCTTCTGAATCTACAAAACTCTGAGTGGTGTGAGGATCCAAGTAGATCAGCTCATTGCCTGGGGGATGTAAAATCTATATGGTGATAACAAGTACAAAGCAGTAATAAACACTTATTCCATCCAGACTTGTAAAACATAGATTGGATTATCAGCATAGTCTGTATCTCAACTCTATCTAGGGAGTCTTTAAGAGTACTGGAAAGCCCAGCACAACAGTATCCCACAGGGCATTTAGTATAATTTTCCACTGTTATCTTTTAGGGTAGATTTTTGGATGTTTTTTCTACCTTTGTCACATACTTTCCATTATCTACATGAAGTCCAGTAGAGTTTTTAAATATCTCAACTGTAGTAATCCCTAATATTCCTCAGATCAAAGATACAGGATGACCACAAATGCAATCTGTAATCCTATTAGGCATTCACCCAGAAACTGAGCGAGTAAGTCTGACTAAAACAGCTCATGTTCTGCAAAAGAACAAAATATCCAAGAAGTTACAGATCAGACAAGGGTGAAATATGAAAGGCTGAATCTAGGATTAACTATTGCATTAATTAGTAAAGGAAGACATAGAAGAAGGTGAAAGACATACTGCTTTGAGAAAAAAGTTTAAAATTATGAAATAATTTAAGAAAGCCAGGAAGCAAAAGAATAAGACAAGATACTCTTCACTACAAAGTATTAATGATTAGAAAATTTCAGTATTTAAGCAACAGTGACATTTGACACTTGTTGAATGCTATAAACTTTTCCTAGTGTCTTGCTCTTGCTTATATCATTCCATATTTTTATGTCAAGCTTTGCTGCTCCTTTTCTGTTCCTATAAGGATAGTCTCATATTGTTCCAGAAGTGTGTAAGTTTATTTTTCTCCATTCTCATGCTTAAAATACTTACTACTGCCCCTTCCCAAAGAAAATCCTTTGTTTTTCAATCATATGGATATTTGGAGTAAGTTTCTTTCTTCCTTACCTAAAAATCCTATAAAATAATAGGCATTATTGGGTTTCCCTCCTAATGCTCCCAAAGACTGTGGCATCTTAAAGCATTCCTAGGAGTCCAAAGAGAGAAAAATTAAATTGATTTGTTTATTGATATAACAGATACCTGAATTTTTTCACATACAGAAACAAGTCTCTGAAGAATCCCTTACTTTAAATGCATCAATATACACTGGATTGATGTGATTAATCCCTAGCCGGAGAGGGATAATGAGCAAGAGGGGCTTCCAGCCTGGGCACAATCCTGCTATGTTCCTGTTTTGGCCAAGAGCACTTCTGTGCAAATGTGCACTGCTGTGGGCAACGCTGCTGCTCTGGGCAGGGGACCAGCACATCTTCTCTAGAGGAATGAAAAGAGAGATCAGTGAATGCATAGAGGAATACAGAGCAGATCTTCCTCTCAATCATGAATTAAATTACTTTTCCAGACAGCTTTATAGAGCTCCTGTGTTAAGACAAAAGGAGCAGGGCATGGAAATCCTGACTACTTAGTAGAAGTAATTCTGGCAGTCAGAGTATGTGCTGGCACATTAGTGAGACATGAGAAAAATGAGGGGATGAAGTTTAAGACTGAAGTTAAATTTACTACTCTCTTAATGGTGTCAAGCTTTGCCTGGGAGACAATATAGCAGAGAGGAGGCATTAGAAATTCTTCAGGGAACTCTTCACTTCCAGTAATGTGGACATAAAATAAGCAGAAGTAGGGACTGAAGTAGAACCAGTCTGTGGCCAAATACCATTTGTAAACTCACCCTTCCTACAACTGAAAATAGGCCACATGTTTCTGAAGGATCTGCCCCTCATTTCCCTTTTGCCTGACAAAAGGAAATTTCTGGCAAACTCTATTACAAGCAATTCTCTATATTTTTACATACTGCAACTACATTCAATTGCTGGAGTGGGAGTTAAGGTAGCAGAGACCAAACTCCACCTTCTCATCCACATGTTAAGTTGGTCACTAAAAATGCCTCTCTGTTCTGTGCAAGCTTTACTTTTGGAAACCCCAAACCTGAGTATCCATTTCCTTTATTCCTTTTCTTACCCTGGGAACAGGGATGGTCCCAAGATTTTGCTCATACTTGGATACATTCAGGAGAGTGAAGTCAAATCAAAAACTGTCACCAAGGAAATAATCACAGAATCATCAAATCATTTAGGCCAGAAAAGACCTTTAATGACATCAAATCTACCACTACCCTAACGCTCCCAGAAGTAGCTTGTCTAAACAATCAAATCTGCCACGAGCATTAGCTACTCTTTAATATCTGCTGAGACAACAGTCCTGCAAAAATTCCTGTTTCACTTACTGATGTCTTCAATGACCACTGTATTGTCCATAGATACATAAACTGCTAATGAATTCCACTCATCAAATAAAGCAAGCTTCCTAAAAGACATAAAGGCAATAATTAATAAAAGCTTACTAGGACGATGAGGGTAGCTTTTAGCACACAACAGTTAAATGGTTATTGTATGAAAAGGTCATTTATTTGGAAAAAAAAAATCTGTTTGTTTGTTTTTTTTTTAAGTCTCCATGTAGTAAAAAGATAACTTTTAGTGTTTAACACTATTTAGAAAAAAATAATGAGTGGTTCCAGGAAAAACACACACTATACCATGTGCAAACTGTTTTGTCCTTTTGACAAATGCAAGAATAGTAACAGTTCAACCACATAATTAGGTTTATTACTTTTTATTGCAATTAACAGATTCCACTGTGTGATTCTGCCTATGGTGCCTGATATCATGTAGAGAATAAAAAAATTCCTATGCCAGCTTTTGATATTGCTTTGTGCTTAAGAAGTTCCACTAAACTCAGTGGAACTATTTCAGGCTGTTAAAAGCCAGAGGAGCTCAAGATTTTGGCACCCAAAAGTTAGGATGGTGGCATAATGTTCACTTTGTGTGACATCCAGAACTCTGGGGAAGGGAGCTCTTAGGCTGCACAGATGGTGTTGGTTGTCTAAAATGAGCCTGAAAAACTGGTATATGACTCGCGAAGAATTCGTAAGGGAAAGGAGCTGGAGGCCAGGACATCCTTTAACTCCTCTCTCTCTCCAGAATGTGTCTGACCCAGGGCTGCAGAAAATGGCACCCAGGACCTGCAGTCCAGCCTCCACCTGAAATCTGGTACATTTGCCTATCCCTCAGCAAAGTGAGCTCTAGTGTGGCTTCCACACTAGGAGCAGCTTCCAGGTTTTCTCCAGCAGCCTTAGGCACCACTGCGCAGCCTCTGAGCCCAGCAGCCCTGGGAGCACAGTATGAGGGAGCCACTGCCATGACTTACTTCAGTACTTGAGCAACTGTATTTGGTCCAAACCATTCTCCAATGGACTTCCCCTCTCCAACACCCATCTGTGCTGTTTTTATAAGGGAAAACACACACAGGAAAAGACCACAGAGAGGCTGGTCACAGTCTATGTCAAATAGCATGGCCTACTAATATCTTGACAAACATTCTAGAGCACATAGTTACTTTATTTAGCAAATTACAGCAGTTTACTGTCTATTTTAATACTATCAACTCTACTACCCAAAACTTGTACACTTTCTCAAGAGCCAGATTCTAGAGTACAGATTTATTAAGTCTTAGTGAATAATATTTCTGAATTATTATATTTTGCACCCACTTGCATACATTTTCATTTATATATAAATATATACATTGTCCTCATAATGACCTTCTAAAAATTTGGAATTAACTTATTTCAAATGAGAATGTTTCAACACCATAGGAATTTGAGTAGAAAAAAGGAAGTTGATGTGTGTTCTTACCCATCTGGTGGATGGAATAGCAGCAATCCTTTCTATCCAGAAAGCACTGTAAAATTCTATTATATTCTTCTGGTTGTTTTTTGTGTTTTTCCCATTGCCAATCTTTCAGGAAAAAAGTTATACAAATTAAAAAATAATGTTTTCATTGTACTGATCAAATTTCTAGATGGCAGAAAGCCATACAATGAGATCTTAAGAGACAATCCATCTCTAATATTTACATGTTATTTAGAGATCCTAGAAGTCACACCTTGTCATTTATTATCAAGCTTTATCATCATATGTTATCGTGTGAAAATTGAGAAACTAAAAGAACAATGCCAACTTCAAGTATATCCTGAGTGATCATTGCTGCAAATTGATAGCTATTGCTCTGCGTAAGCTTCCAAGACCATTTAAAACTATCTGTTCTGTTCAGACCTTTTTAGATTTGCAAGCATTTGTAGGATAATAAGACTCATAAAGCAAAGTCCAAACACAATGCTGTCCCTCTCCCACAGCACAATCGAAATCATGGCTTTGCCATGTGAGCTTCTGCTTCTAACATAAGGTAGTTACATCACATTTACTAACAGAGAAGCACATATACAGGGCTGATGCTATTTAGATCCATACTGCAAGCTCAAGGTCTAGTTTTTCTCAGGTAATACATTTGTTTGCCTACTTTTTCAGTTAAATCTTTGCACTACTGCTCTGTGGATTCAGCTATTCAAGTGATAAATCCACAAATCATGCTCCCATGGAAACCATTATAAAAGACCATAAGGATCACAGACCCAACCACAGCAAGGTAATTGACAGAAGAGTGACACACAGACCCTGGGATATAATCCTGTTACTACAGGACTAAGAGCAGGCACTACTGGGGTCTGCTGTGGGGTTTGGACTCAGGCTGATGATGGGTGAGTGGTCTGTGAAGTACTTTGTGTGGTGTCTATCACTCCTCACACCATCACCTTGGGCTTGCATTTTGGTGGCTATGTAACAAAAAGAGGGGAAGAACTCAGACCCATGGTGGCAAGTTCTCCCTTGGCTTCAACTTGGGTATTCTTCAAAAAGATTTATAAAATAACAACAGTGGGATTCCCTATTTGTTCTGCCTCTGTTTTTGTTTCTCTGCTTAAGGCTGACATGATTTTGCCCCATCAGACAAGAACAGTTGACTAGTAACTTTATCAGGGCATCACAGAAAGTTTCATTAATAAATTTAAGTTTTATGCTTTTATAGAAAACAACAACAAAAATTAAACAGCCTCCAAATAAAACAAAAGTTGCCTCAGCAACAGTACTCACCTCTTCCTAAATGTCTGCAGATCAGCGCCTGGGCCAGCATCATCTGCCCACACCTCAGCATGCATCCCCAGCCTGCATCAGATGACGGACCGGTGCCTCCTGGGAACGAAGTTGCTTACAGTCACCACAGGCTCTACAGGGAGCCCAGCTTCTGAAAGAACTTCTCAAACCTCTAATAACTGTTGTACAGGTTAAAGGCACTGAGCCAGCTCCTTTCTCTCCACAGTGCTGGTGTCACTTGACTGCTTGCCCCATAAATATATGAAGACCTGATTATATACAGGAACAAGCAAACACTGATTTTAATAGCTTTAATCTTTAGTTTGCATACACAGTTAAATTATGATCAAAACTTTCTAGAACTGTAAAAATAATTTCTTAGTCCCAAACATCATTACTAATCTTGCTAACCCATAACCAGGCAGCTGGAATGCTGAATACTCACCAATAGGTGAAAACTTTCTTCTATACGTAAACCAGAGACGGCCACTTATGTCCAACAATAACTTAGATTTGTCTGGAACAATTTTAAGAGGAAATTAATTATTAAAACAAACTTAAAACTGAAAAATTCAAATTATCCCTGTACAGTCAATATACAGAGTCCATGGAAGGTTCCTTTTAGCTTTTATATACAAGACTCTTAAAACATTTTTAGCAGTTCAAACACAGAGAGCTTTTTCAGACTGCTCATTAAAGTTAACTTATGAAGGATGAAATAATTATTACCCAATGAAATTTTATTAAGTGTTTGGAATGACGATATCCAGCCTGAATAAAACAACTCTGGAGAACTATGTCTTCAGGAAAGAACTGGTAAAGCAGGTTAAGAAGTTCTACATGCAGATCAACATGGAATTATACATTACCTCCAAACCCAAAAGAAAGTAATTATAAGGAAAGGTTAATAATGTTTAACTGGATTAAACCTCTGTAGTTTTTCTTGTTTGTTTAAACATGTGCACTTTCAGAATTCTCCAAAGGCTCTGAAGAATGCTTAAGAATCTTGCTGCATTTTCCCTTAGCTGTGGCTCAGACTGGTTGGCTTTTCCAAAGGATTCTCCAGCTGATCAAGGCTGCATGCAACACCCTTGGCTGTCCTGAACACCGTGCCTGCATTGGTGGCCACTGCCTTTGATATGTAACACAGGAGGATGCTGCTGTATTCTCTCCCAGGAGAAAAACTCATTTCTGAAATCTTATTTTTATATAAACACATTATTCTAACTTTTAGGTCATTTATTTATTTTCACTAAAATGCAGTATCTGCCACAGACTAACTTATTATTGTTATTTGAAATATCATTTTAGTTGCAAGTAACAGGCTGCAGACAGCATCCTTCAAAGGAAAATTACATTAGTAATGCTGAATATTTTCCAAAAGTTATTTATATATTTATTTCTGAGGCCCTGATGTTGTGAAGTGACCAGGTTCACATCTGACAGCCTTTGCTACAAGTGTGATCATATTGCATGAATTACAGTTGGAAGCACATTGACTTTGGTTCTGATTTCTGTACAAGAGGAATTCCACTGCTTACACCTGGTGTCTCACTGATGAAGAATAAATGTCCCTCATGAGACATTTAGGGAGCATAAGGAAATTAGGAGCTGTTGCTGCATGTAAATCTATGAATATTCTACAGATGTTACAGATATTTTAATTCTAAAGATACCTGTGTTTAGGTGGTGTTGCCTTCCTAAAATCCACACTGGCTCATCAGTTTCTGGAAATTCTTCTAAGCAATCTGACAAAATAGTGATCTGGTTTTCATACCTAGATAAAACTGAACAGGAATACACAAAATTCAAACTCCATTTTATCCCCTTGTTCTCTTATACACAACTTGGAGCTCTCAAACTAAACCAGTTGTAGCAAATCTTTGCAGCCTTTGGGGCTTCTGAGCAGTGCTGCCAGGTGCTTTTAATTTTCTCCCTTAAAAGCTGTTCTGACACTGAAATAGCCAATGCCTTGGTTTTTATTTAGATCCTCAGTGAGTGCTGAGAGAACACCAGGAATAACGCCTTGATTATACCTCACTGAAGCCAGTAACAATGACAGAAGTTCAAGATGACTTCAGCGAGGATGAGATTTGATTCAAGATAATAAGGAAAGGAAAAAAAAATTAGGCACCACAGCTTGATCTGAAAAGTAGAAAAAATACAAATCAGAGTGATTACGGCCTCATGCTTAATGGGAAGCATGTGAAAAGTGTTAGCAAGACTGGGCTTTACTTTCCCAACTGGAAAATTGGAGATTTTTAATCTGGAGATTTTAAAAAGTGGAGATTTTTAACACTTCAGAAAAAAAAAGATGTACTGATGTTATTATTCAATATCACATCTATTTAGTGAAAAATAACAAATGATAATTAATACTACCAAAAGAAGACAGTCCAACCATTTTCTAGATCATTAAAATGGTGCTTTCTGAAAGAGTGAAACAACAGTTCAAGTGTAAGAATTAATGTAAAATCATTTATTTTAGATAATAATCTTAAGGAATATACTTCTAAAAAACCAGACTTTAAAAATGAAAGCAAACGATTTATCCTACTTTTTAAATAAGTGCACATATATCCGGTATATATATAAAGTAAGACTCCATTTAAAGAAATATACATTCCATCCATTAAAAGAGAGCTGCACCACCCTCTGGTCGGAGCACTGGGGCCAACGCTGCCGAGACCCAATATTCCCAGTCCCCACAGGAAGTAATTAAACACCAGGACTTTGAGGTTTGCTGTCAGCTCAGCTCAGCAAAACTCGCACCGTGCTCTGCATTCTCCGTCAGAAAAACCGTCACTCACTGCACTTCGAGAGCAAATTATCTATTTTTGAGTCCAAAGACTTGAGACACTCTCGACCCCCGAAATCCAACCGGCGGCATCTGCGCCCCCTTCGCAGACACCTCTCTCGCCCCTGCTGCCGTATCACACTTCGAACCACTTGAGAAGGTACCGCCAGGGTTTCTTTTCCCTTCCCAGGGTATCCTTCCCGGCGCTCCCCTAGAGCGCTCCCTACCGAGCAGCGGCGCCTCCTGGAGCGGGGCTGGCAGACCCAGCTCCGGCCCCCCGGCTCCGGCCGCCCCGCGCGGCAGCCGAACCCCCTCGCGCCCCTGCCTCCACCCGAGCCACCCAGCCACGGCCCCAGGAGAGGCCGCGGGACCCCAAGCGCAAGGCGGCCCCTCACGGCGGATCGCACCGTGCCGCCCCCACCCGCCTCTCAGCCCACGGGCGTCTCCCGGCGCCCGCCGGCGGCCCTACTGGATCCCCCGAACCCCTGCCTGGCCTCTCAGCGCCGCTCCGCCAGCCGTGCCCGCGCCCCGCGCCCCTCACCGGCCTCCATCCTCCCGATGTCACCATCCTCCTCCCCTTTGCCCCGACACGGAGGCACAACACGGCAGCGCCGCGGGGCGCCTTGGGAGCTGCAGTCCTGCCGCCCGCCGAGAGCTCGCCGACCGGGCCCCTGTAGGACTACAAACCCCAGCAGACCTCGCGGCCCGAGCGGCGAGCGGAGCAGGCGAACAGGCGCAATTAGGTGGACTGGGCTCCTGCGCCCTTCTGATTGGTGGCTCGCGGGTTTGGCCCGCCCCGCGGGCGGGGTGGCACGGGGGCAACATGGAGGGCGCGGTGTCGGATCTGGTCGTGTGTAACCTGGCGTTTGCGGGGCACCTCGAGGAGCTGCGGGCGCTGCTGCTCCGCGACAAGGCCCAGGCCACGCGGGCCGACCAGGTCAGCCGGCTGCGGCCCCGGGCGGCCTGGGGGCGGCTTCTGCTAGCCGCTCCCGCTAGCCGCTCCCCGTAGCCGATCCCCATCCTTGCCCCGCTCACTCGCAGGCCTCTCCTCTTGCAGGATCACCGCACCGCGCTGCACTGGGCCTGCTCGGCGGGACACACAAACGTCTCAGACCTCCTTCTCGGGCTCGGCGTGCCTGTGAACGATAAGGACGATGTGAGTGCCGCGGCCCTGCCCCGGCGCGGTTGAGGGAGCCGTGGGCCACTGTGCGGGGCGTCCGGGTGCGTAGATGCTTTCGGGCCCGTTGCTGTCATGGTTTCATCTGCAGAGGGGCCCTGACAGCGACCGGGAGCAGCTCCCGGAGCCCTTGCGGGGCTCACTTCCTCCCTCTTCCCCCTCCTCCTGCCGGCTGGTGCGCCCAGCGCCCTATCTGTTACTTGGGCAAGTCCAGGCTTTGTGTGTGCGCTAGAAAGGCAGGGTGAAGGATTTCATACTTCTTATGGAAATAGGCGTGAGGACGAGATTTGAGACCTGCTTATTGTCCTGGAACTTTAGGAGAGCTGTTCTTATGAAGGAAGTTGCAAAACTAGAGGTGTTTGGATGGTTCTTGGGATTTTCACATTACCTTTATCTCAGTGTGATCTCTCAAGTATGTTGTGCCGAATCATGAGGCACCCTGAAGATTTCTCACATTGGGGAAGGCATTTATAAGGCAGATGCAGGTTCAGTGATTTCACAGTTGGAAAGGAGATAGCCTGCTCCTGTTCTAGAGGAAGTGTTGAAATATTTGCATCCATTACAAAGCATCTAAATGTCATCCATAAAGAAGGAAATGCCTCATGACTTTAGAAAGTAGGATATAGAAAAAAATACAGAAACTTTTTAACACCCTTTTTTACTACTGCTGTTTGTTCTTAAAAAGGCACGAGTGTGAATTCTGCAGGGATAAAGTGTTCTGTAAAGATACCATGCATAACTGCATGGCAGAAGTGATTTTTCTCATTTAACTGGCAGCTTTTTGCAGGTACTCAATGCAGGCATTTAAGAAGACATGAGACTTGCATCTAGCAAAAACCAATAATGTTTAGCTTTACACTGGTATGAATATGTGCAGTGTGAGTAGTTCAGGTTTTTCTGGGTTATGTATTATCATGGTTTTTTGCCTGAAACTCATGGTTTGAATAATATGGATCTTCTTCTTGCCTCTGTAGGCTGGTTGGACTCCTTTGCACATTGCTGCTTCAGCAGGCCGTGATGAAATTGTGAAAGCCCTTATTGCTAAGGGTGCTCATGTAAATGCTGTCAATCAGAATGGCTGCACACCCCTGCATTATGCAGCCTCCAAAAATAAGCAGGAGGTATGTTTACCTAAGCTACTGGAGCTGGTGGTATTCTTGGAAGAAGGATTTAGGTGTATTAAGTCCACATCCTCCTCCCCCACTCCTTTCTCTTTCAACATACTCAGATTGCAATCATGCTTTTGGAGAATGGAGCAGATCCGGATGCAACAGATCATTTTGAATCCACCCCATTACACAGAGCAGCAGCCAAAGGAAACCTAAAAATGGTACAGATCCTTGTGCAGCACAATGCAACTGTGGATATACGGGACTCAGAAGGGAATACTCCTCTGTAAGTAATTTTTAATTTTTATTTTGCTTAATATAGCATAATCTCTGTGAAATGAAACTCCATCACTTCAATGTTTGTTTTTTTTTTTAATTTTTCGTTTCCTCAAAATACTCTCTTGTTTCACATCCCTGTGCAATTAAAAAGCATTTCAGAAAGTCATACTTAGTCATACTAGTGGTCTGGACATGCATACAGTAATTAATTTTAAAATTTTAAATTTGTGTTTCAAAATTTAAAAATGTGTTACAACATACAAAATTTTAATTTGTGTTACTGCGTCTACTTAAAGAGTGTAGAGTACTTCTTGTATTAATCTGGAATATGTTGGTTGCTGCTACAGGGTAGAAAGTGAGCTAATGACATCAGTAAGAGGAAACTGGTCTTGCAGGCTTGGTCTACTCTGCCATGCCAAGCAAGAACTCATTTCAGAAACTTTTCTTCACCTCTCATTAGAGATCAATTTGAATCTGTAAGGGTCACAGCTACTTTGAAGTTGGTGTCAAAACCACAGTGGAATCCAGATTTTGCTGGGAATAAGATCAAGCAGTACGTTTTAGCTGTACATAAACTCCAGTATGATTCTGGAATGTACACCATTCTTCCTAAGACGCTGTGCCAAATGGAAAAAAGCATTTGCAGTAACTCATTCTTTTTTAGTATTGGATAATTTACTTCTCACCTTCAATTTAACAGAAATTGCCATTTTCCATTCTCACCAGGGATTATGTCCTCTTTAGCTTTGCTGACTGCAGAGCTAAATCCTAACCCAAAGAACTGTCTTAACATTGCAAGGAGATCAGCAGGAAGAGTGTTCTTGAGTTGCATAATGATAGCAGAGGAACTGGACAGCAAGCTTTGGAATCTGTCTAGGTAGTTAGCTGCTTGTGGATTTGTTGTTCTCAGATGTATCTCCCCCCAGTATTCACACTGTGATTTTGACATAGTGTAATTATTGCTCATTAAAAGCTTGGACAGTTTAACAGTAGCTGTGGGTTTCTTGTTCTCACTGCAGTCATTTAGCCTGCGATGAAGAGAGAGTGGAGGAGGCAAAGCTGCTGGTGTCACATGGTGCAAGTATTCACATTGAGAATAAAGAAGAGCTGACCCCACTGAAAGTGGCAAAGGGTGGCCTGGGAGCCATCCTTAAAAGAATGGTGGAAGGCTAGAGGGGGCTTCCCACTTGAGTCTCTCTGGTGTTGCACTTCTATTTAAGACTGCAAACTTCATATTTTGATAGTTCAACTAGGATGTCATTTATGGTATCAGCATGGTAATGAAATGTTTTTATTGAAGCTGTCCTTCTAATGCAGTGCCAAAAAACCTCTTTGTACTTCCTGTTAATTAAATAGTTCGCTGATTTTAAAGTATTTTTTAATATCTTGCAGTTTTCTTTCTGTTTACTGTGAAGTGTATAAATATGGTATTCCTTCTACTTCAGGTGCCAGTTTAGAATTATTTCTTTCAAAAAACAGAACCAAAAATGTTTTAACCATTTAAAGCAAATTTTTATTTTCTTCTAGAGTCTTTTTTTTTTTTCTTAGCCTTTGTGATTTGTGTTTTGTGGGTACTGATTGTCTTTTTTCCGATGATTCTAAGCTACACTGTATTTCCCTTTGTAGAATGCAGTTTGCTTAGTTACTTAGATAACTGTATCCATATTTATTACTCTTGGTACATTGAGATCTGTGTGTTTAAAGCTTTTCTGTTGTTACTGGTTGTTATCTCTGAGTCTTTAAATACATGTATTTAATGAAGTTGTACTGGGACTGCTTGCAGAATGCAGGCACAGTTTCAGGGTTACCTCTGCAAATACACTGTTTTATAATGGATGGCTCTAGATACTCCTCTGGGATGTACTCCAGTATTTTTTCTTCTTGCTCCTTTTGAATGTTCCTTTTTCTGTTCTCTTTGACTCTCGTATGCAGCACTGACACTTGCAGTTTACCATCTTATTTTATAACAGAAGTCTGGTTTAATCTTTATTTACTCATAGCAAATCCTGATATTAAGTTATTACAAGGCAGAGTCTGAAAAGTGACCTCCTGTCTTGATGTTGATAAGATCATTTTTGACAGCAGTGGATAGATTTCCCCATGAACAAAGGATGAAATTCTGTGAAATAAAGAACTTTCCTAAACAACAGTCTTTGGTATTATAAAACTTTATTAAACTTAAATGTAAGAAAACCAGTACTTTCTAAATAGCTTGTATATTTGGGACATGAACAATGAGATGAAACCCTGCCATCTGCTACACAGTATGGAAATGCAACATATTTGATCTTCAGCCTCAAGGAAAGGGTGAAATGAAAGCTGACAGTTTCTACAGTTTGGCTTGTAGGGATTAAGGTAATGCAATTTATTTTAATAAGCAAGACAGAAACGTACAACCAAACAAATACCTTCACCAAGGACTTTAAATGTATCTTAGTACACAAAATGCAGCTTAAATTTCACTGAGGGGACTCATTAGGAACAGGAGAGATAAGTTGTCTCTACAATAAATTCGGGCCATGCAGACCTTGACTGAAGGAGGCACCTGAGTAAATGTTTTTTATTATTGCACAGGCACTGCTGAAAATTTGATTGGGGAGCAGCTGAAGGTAAGAGTTCTGTGTTCATTCTTCATCTCTGTATAGCAAAAAACTGCTGCTCTGTAGCTTTGTAAATCTACTTCCTTAGGAGATGGTGACTTGAATGTTGGTATAATATTGGGTGTCCGTATTAATAATCCCTGTTCCCTATGGGAAGATAAATGGGCCATGCAGCAAAGACTGTTGGAACATCTAAAGCAAATTCTGAAAAATGTTTCTGCATCCTGCATAGCTCTGCAGGGTTTTAGAGCTACACACCTGTGGATCAGTAGCTAATTTGACTTGTGCTTTGCCAAGAGTATCAGTGGGAAGCTAGGAACAGTGTCCAATCCTTTTTAATAAACTTTAGATAGACTCTGTAATGAGAAAAAACATCTGCCAGAAGGCTTACAGAAAACACCGCACTATGGTAAGAAACTCCAAATACATGTTATTTTCCTTACCTCCTTACTCCCAGCAGCCTGTTTTACTTCTTATTTTGCATTTTTACTACCATTATTCACTGGCAGTTAGAAGTATGAGAGGAACCATTAGTCAAGAATATGGTCAATAGTTCCTTTCTTTTATATAAAAACTTTAACATAACGAGCAATTTCTACTTTTTGAACAAATACAAAACCTGTGGTGTTCTAGGAAGACTGTACTATCTATAGAAGTATCTGACAACTTCACCAGCATAAGCTCCTATCTTACTGTAGCAAGTTGTAAGGAAAACAAGCAGATAAATGTGTGTGAGATGAAGGAAAGATTAGAAGAAATATAACCACATAGTACAGTCCACTCTTCAATCACAACAGTGCTGTTGCAGAGATGTGGAAGTTGGAAAGGTATAGCAGTAAGAGCAGTGTGACAACGTGTACATGCAGGAAGTGGCTTTAGAAGAACTAATACAGCTGTAATGGTGACATGAAGACATTCAGGTTTTCCTATGAAGGGCAAGAGTAAAACAATGCTTAGGAATGTCAGAAATTATTTAAAATTATTGCTGCTGTCAGCCAAGCCTTTGGACCAATAATTGATTTGAATTACATCATCAGGAAACACTTTCAGTAAGAAATAGGACCCAAAGAACATCAGGTAGTACTTACTGTTCCCTTGCTTCTGAGTGTATTTAATGTCATCATCCTGCAAGTTTACATAAATTGGCTGTCAGTATCAGGTTTTCTCAGTAAGCTGCTTAACTTGGATGGCAGGATGTGAGTTAGGAACTTGGCCTGGCACGGTTGTCACAAGTCAGTAAGACCTGCCTGATTAAGGATACTTCTGTAAAGATCCCAGTTTGAGATTTACCCTGGATATTTTGGGGAGAAAGGATTCACTGCTACAGCGTGGCAGTGTTGGTATTAGCAAGGGTGTGACCCTCAGAGTCTGGCACAAACAGTTGTCAGCTAAGATAGTATTAGAAGAACACCATTAATGTTCTTTTACTCTGGAATGAAGCTAAATATTTTGATAGGACACACCTATCAAAGAAAAATATTTGAAAGTCAGAAAACTGAGGAAAGAGCAATAAATACAGTTATGCTTGAAGATCCAAAATAAATCTCTAATTTATCTTTTTTCTTCCCTTTTTTTTTTTTTTTTTTTTTTTAAATTCACAATCTTGATAAACATGCTGAGAGCTGTAGGAACTGAACCTGAAAATTTTAGCCCATAAATCTTAAAGATAAATGTTGCATATAACTAATGTTTTAGTCCAGGAACAGTCACCAAAGGATTTATGAATATTAGATCCTACAAAAGACTTAAGTACCAAATCCTCCAGATCCCTGAGCCAGATATGTTTTCCTGCAGTGCCTGAGACTGAAACCAGTGTCTGCCTGTGTCAGCAGGGCTGTGGGTCTGTATTTGCCTAAGCCCCATGGTCCTTGAGCTTTTATGAAAGTACTATATTTGCCTTTTTGAAAAACTGAGTTTGTGTAACCTTAGAAATAAAGCCCAGGGAGAAGGGTTGTCTAGTGACCCAGGTGTGTATGGTTCAATTCCTTTTCTTGTAAGAGGGTGCTCATTACTCAATTGCTGGCTGCTGGTGCACCAGCAATTGAGTAATGTTTGCACCACTTACCTTCTTTCTTGACTCTTTCTACTCTAAAAGATAGATTGTTACACTGGGATAAGGGACTAGAAGAAAAGTAGCATGAGTTGCTTAACGGGTAGGACTAGCGTGGCAAGAGATTTAAATCATCTCAGGCAGCAATCAAAACTCATGAGCTGTATAGAAGGCAGTATCACTCCTAAGTTTTGAAAGCAGCTATATCTGTGTGTCATGAGGAATGTGTTGCTGTGCATGCTTATTGGAACAAGTCCTGCAAAGAATTTAGGTCTCCAGCTTCTATTATGTGGAACATTCATTTGTATCTGAGCTGGGTTCCCAAATACCAGTTCAATTAAACAGAAAACCAGAATTGCTGAAACAGCTCTGGAATGCTGGAGCTCTTGGGAACTTTAGACCAAGAAAGTCACTGTTAACAGAATGTTTTCAATGTCAGGCAGCAAAGAGATAACATTTTCCAGGATTTTTGTTTGTTTGGTTTTGGTTTTTTTTACCTTAAGTGGAATTCAGATGCACAAGATTTTCTTGACACAGGTCTTAACATCTGTTTCAGCACCCTGATGACATTAATGTAACTTCTTTTTACTTCTGAGGTGCAAAATGACTTCTTTGAAACACTGCAATGTACTGGCCATGATTATTGTTCTGGTGCACATGAAGCAGGTTGGCTAACACTGTTTCTGGAGAAAGCTGCTGTGGTTCTGAACTGTGTGGACACACAGTGTTATTGATAGTAATGTAGACTGGTAAGTAGGTAGTAGGTAGACTGGAAAGCTCACACTTTGACAAATGCTTCAGCCCATTTCCTAATTGGTTTTGCAAAATAGGTTGGATAAATGTAGATGATACTCTTTTTATACTTAAATTTTTGTACAGTATAATGAGCTAATAAAATAAATTTGGTTTGCTTTAAAGGCCAAATCTTCTGCTATTCAAAAAGTGCCTGTGTAACAGACTCTTTGATCCACCCCAGTGGCTCACAATACAAATGCCTTGAATATAAGTTTTAGTCATGCTTCTATGTTAATTCAATTACAGCAATTTTTGTATAAAGTGATCCAGAGGTGATAAAGAAAATTCTATTATAAACTCTAGTCTGTTTCTTCTTTTCCTGCTTCTTGCTTTTCATAATTTTCAGGAGTTGCAGGAGCTGCTGTTTCATCAACACTTGGGTATTCATTTGTTGCATTGCTCGATGGAACTGTGGTTGCAGGAATGTTTTCTTCATTGGATACCTGAACATAGTCTGCATTGGATTGTTTCTGAACCATTTCTCTGCAGAAAGACAGGATTGGGATTGTGATCTCACATGTTGAAATCCTAGGTACACTAGAGTCTTTCAAAATACTGAATCTTTGTATTTGCTATCTGAACAGTAACCCCAATGTTATTATGACTGTTCCAAGATTGTGTGAAAACAACACCACTGATACTGAGACAGAAGGAGTGACAGCATGTTAGCTAGAAAGACATTTGCATTGCTGGTTTAAGTGATCCCATTAGAATAGAATTGATTTTAGTGTGTTTAAATGTTATGCCAGGAAAGTGGAAAAGGAAACTGAGCACTGGCAGTGTCTGTGGAGTGATAACAAAACTCACTGCCTGGTGTGAGCTTTCTGGGAACTTCCACGCAGATCTGGTGTCCCACTGAAGTGCATGAAAAATAGAATTCAGTCAGAAAAGAATTAGGAAAAGACTGAAATCCAGAAAAGTAATATATATTTAGTATTTTAGAAAATATGGAAATCTAGAAAAGTATTTTTAGTAACAGGTATTAATTCCATTTATCTTATCAAAATGGTAATAAACCAACTCCCAAAACTGAAGCACTTTCACATGGTAAAAAATATCAGATGCTAGTGGATTAATTCAATGCAGTAAGATTTATTAGGATCCAAGTACAAAACTTAGTTAATTACTTAATTACTATATTAATTAGGTTTTATAGTACTGTATTAGTTATTAATAATATAATTAATATATTTATTAATATAATTATTAATTAGATATTTAATTACTAATTAGCTGTTAATGCTACATCAATTAAAAGCAGAAATCAGGTGCATGAGTGGCTGATCACTGCTCTGGATTAACAGAATTCCATATTAGGAAGTCTTAAACCTGTGCTACAGGGAAGTCAGTTTTTTCTGGCCTCAACTGCATGTAGCTATTTAGCATTTAACATCAATGGGCTGAATACAGTCTTTATAGTGTATGAGATTATCCCTCTTCTGAAGATTTGGCAATTTAAGGGAAAAATGAGCAACCAAAGCACAGAGAAGAAAACATCTCCAGGAAAGAATCAAAGTGGACATTCTGGGCTGCATTCTGTTGTCTAAACCTTGTGTTTCCTGCAATCTGAGATGCCTGGAAGTATCCCAAGTGTATGTCCTTTAATTTCAGATAACACTAACCCTCTTGTTGAAATCCCAGTAAATTTCCTGAGATAACCCTTAGCTGCTTTCTTTTTTTTTTTTACTTCCTCCAACTGCTTTTAACAGATCCCATTAACTTTAAATCTAAAGAGGTGTTTTTATAACTTGCCACTTCAGTTTGTGTTGTTTAAAAATACTTACTTCACTGTTTTAGATACTGCTAAGTGGTAGCTATCTGTTAAAATAGGAAAGAGAGCAACAGGTAAAAAGTCCCCTAAAAGTAGATGTTTACTCTGGAAGTTTTCTCAAAACTTGCGTTATGCATATCCTTTAGTTCTGCATTGTCAGTAGTGCTTTACAAAATAATTGTCTTAAAATGAAGCAAACAGAAATTCTTACTGCATCTCATTATTTAGTGATTTCTTATTTTTTGCCTTCTTGGTTAAGACCCAGACGATAATGCAAATTATAGCAGCTGCCAGAATTGCTCCAATCAGTGCTCCAGCAACAACACCACCATCTGAATCTGCAAAGAAAAATATGGATGCTAAATTCTGAACAGATTACAGGCCGCAAGAGCTTCTCAGGCTGGCCCTGAGAAAGTAGTCTGGGAAAGACATGAGAAAGAATTAAAACAATCCTCAGGGACACAAAACAACCTTGCAGGTGTTGTTTTGTGTTCCTTGTTTTCCTTGCAGGAGAAAGTCAGGGGGGTGGTGAACCCCACTGACCAATGATGGTAATGTAGCAGTTTACTAACCAATAAGAGTTTCCTTTCTGTACTTTCCACGTATCTGTCTATAAAGCAGGCCTGCAAGCAATAAACTGAAGGATCCTCTTGTTCTGACTCCCTCGAGAGTCTGTGTTGTTCATTCAAGCCGTTCCAAATCGGAACGACAGAAAAAGAAAAAAAAATATTACTTAACCTTTTTAAAACACAATATTATAGCAAAATCCCATGGAAATTTAGTGCAGGAACCTTTAGCAGAAAGAGGGGATTAAATTCAAAGAATTCTTTCTAGGAGGGTGGTAAGAGATGCTCCAGGAAAGTGAGAGCTCTGTGCTTGGGTGGTCTTTGCTACCTCCTTTGTCATTGGGTAGCTCTCTATCCCAACAAACTCTCTGTTTATGCCTGGCTAAAGGAATCATTGGGCTGTAATACTGAATAATAGCTAAAAGCCTTTGCTTTTCAATCATCGCAAACACATACTGAAATTCAGGTTGCCTTTATTTTTGTCTTTCAGCTAGTGGTCACACCTACAGTGCACCAGTCCTTGTACTACCACGTTTTACTGATGGTTGTTATTTCTGGGGTGGGGAGACCTCCGTGGGACTATTGTCTGGAAGAAACAGCTCAAACTCCTTGTCTGTCCTCAGTAAAGGCTCTGCAGTCAGAACCAGGTCCAGCTCCATATTTCCTGCTCCTTGCAGGAAATATGAGTGGGGATATTAAATCCATTTTCTAGGTCATTGTAAAGTCTGGGCAGGCCTGGATGAAAAATCCAGAGCTCTCCAAATCCTGTTCTGTTCTTATTTAAAAAATAAAAATAAAAAAATCTAAGCTTCAAAGTTGTTAAAGAATTTTCCTGCATGCTATGTACATCCTCCATCAAAGATGTGATTACTTTCATGCATTGCACTTACATTTTGTTGTTAGGTCAAGCTCACAGGTGCTGTTCCCCAGGAGGTTGCTTGCTATGCACCGATAGTAGCCAGTTTCAAAAGTGGTGAGGTTGCCGATGTAAAGGATGCCAGAGTTTGGATCTGCGACAAGTGGAGAGCAGGTACATATTACTGTTTATATTCTGTAGAGGCAAAACATTTCTCTGTAGTGAGTAACAGAGCTATTCAGATATTAGAAAAAAGGTCCACCAATTACTGATTTGTGTGGTTTTTTTATATTCTTTAAATATAAAACATATTCCTTCCTTGAAAATTGCTTCAGTGGATTCTGTGGGGGTGTATTAGAAGCCCCTACTCTGCCAACCAGTCTGGCTGATGTTTTACCCACATTAATACTGTGGTTGTCTGTGTAACTTCATGAATGAAAGTGTAACAAGTCCAGAAGATTTTTGAGAGGGAAGGATGTGCTAGTACTTGAATGACAGATTGATTCAATTTAAATTCACTCAAAATTTCAAGGGAAGAGATGTAGAGGCATAAATATTTCTCTCATTTTAACAATTTAAAGACATGGAGAGGACTTCAATTTCTTTTTATTAAGTAGAAAAAGCATCCTGTGTTTTTGACAGCTGTCAGTTGATTTGAATAAGTAAAAATATGATTCTGTGACACTGACTATTGGAAAAGGAGGATAAATTTTAATTAACCATTTGAAATGCTGGAATTTCAGTTCCTGAATATGGTGTGTTAGTCCTGTAGTTACATACTAAGTTGTTCTGTCACAGGCTTGAGGGTGTTCTCATTGACTTTGTACCAGCGGTAGTTGGGGCGAGGCAATCCCTCTTCACAGTTGCATAGGAGGTAGATTAGATGTCCTTTTTCAGGTGTTCCTTCTACTCTGCAGAAAGGTTTTGATGGTTTTACTGTAAAATAAGAAAGGACAAATCGGGAGTGCATACCCGGGGCTGCAAACATTAACCTCAAGTTCTAGTACCATACTGCTCTAAGCAAAGACCTGAAGCCCATCTACAGGTTTCCTTCCAAGAACAGTCTCATTTATCAAACTGACCAAAGCCTCTCCCATTAAAAAATTTAGTAATATTAAATATATGTACATGGCCTAGGGTACAGTTTTATTATCTTCCATTTGCATATTAACTATTATTAAGGAGGTGTTGAGACTATGACTATCAATTATTTTCATTGTAATGGGCCACTCATTAGTCACCATACACCATTCTGCCATATAGCAACATCAGTCTCTTTAGAGACATGACGGGAGCATTTCTGCTCCTGCAGAGGGAGAGGATCAAGGCCCTATTCTTTCAGTATATTAACAGTTGTGAAGGAAATAATAAGCTATAGTTCTGTTAAAAAAATGTATCTGTTTTTACATAATGTCCTCACTTGGCACAAAAGGGAAGTTCTGTCTTTACTTTCACCCATTGTTTTTCATTTCCTACCTCTGTGTATGCTTTTCTGGTTCTTTAGAGTGCTGTCAAGGGAAACTACCAGCAATGAACGCAGCTCAAACCATCAACTTTTCTTGCATTCTTTTACTCAACTGCTCCAAGATTTACTAATTATTTTGGGAATTTTAGATGAGAATTATCAATAGTACTTTGTTTTTTTCAGGAAATGAGTTTACATATATCCTTTTCTTATCCCTGGAAGATAGGCAAGTGATGTTGGAATCACATTTCTGTATGTCTGTGATTTGTCACTCTGATCAGCTATGAATTCTCAAGATAAAAGGAGTTATTAGTCAGGGTTAGTACAGTCTTCTATCTTATTAGGAAATAAAATATTTAATTCCACTGCTTTTCATCCTTTCTGTTCTGCCTGTTCATGGTTGAACTATTGCTTTCTTTCATGCAGAACAAACTTTGTACTACTTTTATCTAACACATACTAAGTTTCTAGCGGTTTTGGGAATTGATGTGAGCCAGGACTCTTACTCTGTGGTGCTGCCTCTCCCTAGATTTATGCAAGTCATCATGATCAACATTAGGTAAAATTAGCAAAGTTTTGGACTGTGCTGGGGTTGTATGTAATGGTTTCAGTGAGAAGTTGTCACTCCCAGCTAAAATGGTGTTTTATTTTAACCAAAACTAGTATCACTTTGTTTTCTGGTATGAAAGATGGAGTGAAGCTGGGTAGAGAAAACTGAAATTTGACTGCAGTTCAGGCAAAGGCAGCTGTGGAGTGCAACAGGTCAGCTGCAGCTGTAAGCTAGAGGGCACGCAGGCTCTGCCTGCCTCCAGGGCCCTTGGAAGCACTCTGCAGCAGTGACTAAGGGAGCTTCCCTCTGCATCATGGGCCTTGTTTACCACAGCCTGTTATTCCCTCTGGCCCAACTTGTTTTGAGCTGTGAATTCAGTGTTTCATAATACAGAAAGAAAAAGACAATACAGCAATAGAGACAGAAGGCACTTACCCAGCACACTGACAATCACTGATTTTTGACTCTGTCCAGCATCACCCTGAGGGCTGAAAACTTCACAGGTGTAGGAGCCAGTGTCTGAGGGCTGCATGTTGGAGATTGTTATTGATGCATTCCCTGGACTTGTTGAAGCTGTTATCCTGTTCTTAAATGCTCCATAGGAGTAAGACTGGCCTCCTGAATAATAATAGATCTGTGACAAAGAAACAATTGTTAGTTTAGTAACAAAAGATCCTTCTGCTTTGTTTGGTACTCAGAATATATTTGATTTCTGATTAAAGCCAAGCAATGTCACCCCCTTTCTTGCCTCCTCCCTCAAGAATGCAGAAATGAAAGCGTGGTGCATTTGAATATACACTTCTAAAGTTTCTTAAAAGACAACCTTTTCAGAATGGTATTTTTAATTGTGTAATTGTCAGTAGTTAAATCTTCGTTGGATACTCCAAGGAGACTGATGCAATTGCAAAAAGCAGAGGTGAGACTATTGACCATCACATGACAATTCTGTGAAAAAAAGCTAAGTCATGCACAGTGAATAATCATATTAATTGCAGCACTGATAATTTGTGATAGCATTAATAAGTGGCTCAGTAGAAGATTATGACAAGGATGGACCTTTCATTGGAAAAAGTGAGTAGCTGCAGAGCTTTCCAAATACAGAATCTGGCAAACAGAGGACTGAAATGAATTCACAAGACAAAGGTCTAAGCAAACAAGGTACCTGATCTGTTGGCAGTAAATTTGAAAGCCATAAGGATGCAATACAAGAACAGAGCAGAATCATCACATATGCAATTAGAGCAGTAATGCTGTTTTTGTTTGTGTCATCAGCACTGGAGACATCGTCATGGACTGTCTTGGTTTTTTGAATTTATACCAGGGAGGAAGTAAAGAATACCAGCTGGCTTCAGTGCTTGGGGGTTTTCTATTTGGGATCAAGAAGTTCCTCTTTTACTAAATAGTAAAAAAATGTTTTGCCAAATGATATACATAGTAAGGATAAATGTTTCTAAGGAATGCAACATTTCCTCACAAATGAAAATTGCTGATTTAACATTGACTGATTTCACTGACTTCAGTAGTGTCAATTGATCTTAGCAATATTGTGGAGTAGAAATGGCCTCATAAGCCCAAACTTGCTGTCTGCTGATGGGAAGGAAAGGTAGAATTGTTCACTGTGGAGCCTTGGATGGCAGTCTGAGCCTTGAGCCCTGTGTCTTTTTAGGAACTGCAGTATCTCATCTACTCTGGGGAAATATAATATCAAGGAGTACCTGCCTCTGTCCAATCTAACTCTGCTCTGAAACCAAGATCTGAAAGAACAAAGATGTGAAAAACTATGATTCATTTTTCTGAGGTGCTAATGATAGTGTTGTATGAAAGTGACAGTATTTGGGATAGGTCGTATGTTCCCCCAGAGTCTACATGCACACACTAGGCAAAGTGAACAGTTCCAGAACACTCAGTCATTTCTCTAAACTGGTGAGAGGTGTCCATATAGAATTACAGGTTGTGACCCAAATAGATATAAATCCTACTGTCAATAGATATTGCTCCTACTGGTAATATTCCAGAATCATCAGTGTAAATGTATTTTCTGAAGTTGAAGTAACAGCATGTTTTTTAATGGAAATAGTGAGAAAATGCTTGTAGGAAAAGGTTTCACAGACTCCTCTTCACAGGCCATTCTCACTTGACTAGTAGAAAAATATCCTTTCGCTCAAAGTTCCCTGCCTTTTAGGGATACTGCAGAAGTATAGTTTGCTTTACTTTGCAGATCAACTGATTGCATTTTGAATTTAGAATATTAATTCTGTTTATCCTCCCTGATATGGTGTTGACTGAAGTCTTTAAGAAATGTTATCTAAAAGCCTTTATTAGCTTAAGGCAAGGTACTCTCCAAAACTGTCAGAGCACAGCTGGTTTATGCAAAGATATGGCTTTGAAATGAAGGTCAGAATCCAGCTTGCACAGCACCAGCAGCTCCAGGACTGCAGCTTGTCCCCATCTCAAGAGCAATTTTGCATATTGCTCAGCCAGACTTTATCTTTCCCTGCCCCAGCATTACAAACACCAGGTACAATTGATACAGAGCTCTGAACACCAAAGCATTCCCAAGGTGGGGAACAGTGGTGGTACAGTGGGGAAGCATAAGAGTTACAGGGTTAGCTCAATGACAGACCTAGTTAGAAAGTCTGCTGAAGCTGGATACTCCTCCCAGTTTCCATGTTTCCATCCCAGTGCCTGGAATACCATCAGTTTTAAAACTGATTTTATGCTTTGGATAAAATGTCTAGAGATGGAATTCTATTGCCAAGCCAGAGTCTGGATGGACACACTGTACTCTCTGGGAAAGGTAAGTGTTCAAAATAGGGTGTTTGGTTTAAGCAAATCACTCATCAAAAAAGTTGTCTACCTGGAATTACAAAAACACACTAGCCACATTTACCTGAGTTTGAGCAATAGCAGAGTACTGTTTATCACTGTTTCTTGCAAGAGTCTGAACTTACAAGAGCTGTGACTTGTGACTTCAGCCTCTTCTGAGGCTGATGTCCCTGAATATCTCTCAACAGTGATGGGCTGGATTTTCATCTCCTCTCCATCAACTGCACTGTTGGAGTAGGGCAGTGAAAGGGGTTCCATCAGCTCTTTACACTAATGTGAAATTAAGCTCTACAATGATTTAAATTAAATAATGTGAGTCTTGCTGCAGCATGAGAGGAGTGGCAGGCCTATCATACCCTGTTAAAGGCTTGATTGTTGGAAAAAAGGACTAAATTCTACTCAATCTACCTCAGAGTGATCTGGGATTATGTGAGAGTAAAGAGTAGTAGAAGGGGTCCACTGAATGCTCATTTAGATACAGCACATCTTCCTGGGAATGAGACTGGCACTGCAAGTCATAAATGCAGTCAGGGCATGCCAGTAAAACTGTAGAGGAGTAAGTGCTCCTTGGTATATTTGACCTGGAGTCAGGGTGAATTACATGCTTAAATCCTCACACGGTGCACTGAAAAACTAATCCTTTGTGTTCTCTCTTTCTGAGTCAATGAATGCAGAGAAAATATTTTGTATATGCTGTTAAATCTGAGACAGGTGTCAACACAGCAGAGACGATTTCTTCTCTTCATAGATTCAAACAGAGTTTTACTGGGTCAGTTTTTGTCAGCTGTGAACATAAAGGCAGTGAAACATTCTCAGGCAATATGTTTGGTTCCTCTGCAGGCTCCTGTCTGTTCTCTGTTCTCTCCTGTTGGATGCTTAGCTCCCTGGTGCTGGAGTTCATTGCCTGGAGGAAGGTGGTAAACACCAAAAAGGCTGAATAATGTTCTGATTAATTGCTGAGTGTATATCTTGTCCCCGAGGTATGATTGGATTGTGTACACAGGAATTTCATTTAAGAGGAATATGTTTCAGTTAATTGGCTGTGAATTCATAGTCAGTTTTTAAAAATATATTCAAAATGGGTATTTTAAACCCTAGTTCAAAGTGGTTTTATGCTGTCCTTGAGAAGCTAGTTTGTGGCTTTCAGAAAACTGAAATGAAAATCTTTGCAAAAGTGTTTCTGTTTCAATTCAAAAGTAAAAAAAAAAATTTGTGTTCTGTTGAAGATATGGAACACTCCTTGGTTTTGGGCAACTGCCAGCTAATGTTTCCTCCTACAGACACACATGTCATTGACTTTTCTTTCCATATTACCTGAAATGTGTGTAGGGGAAAACTGCATGTTTAGTCAATGGTAGACTTTTTCTGGAAACCTTTTTAATCTTAGTTTAATGCTTGGTTTAAACAAATCACTCATCAAAAAAGATGTCTACCTGGAATTACAAAAACATACTAGCCAATATATGACCAATATATTTTAAGTGCACCATCCTAAATGCAAAAAAATACAAAAGAAATCTGCTGTACTTTCCTTCAAACATTAAGTTTTTCATGTCCTCAAGCAAATCATGAGCAGTTCTAGTAAAGTTGATGATTTACCAGAGCAGAAACAATATTGAGGGTGCATTAATGGTTGTTGCTCCTCCTTGTCAGCTAGTTTGTTCAGCAAGTTATATAATGGTGCCTTTTCACAATTCATGGAAGCAGCTGCCTGAGTGACTAATCAAACAACTGACAGAGAGGAGAGGAGATTATCACTTCTAAAACTGTTGTCCCTAATAACTTAATAATCTGAGATACTAGTTTCTACTAAACAAAAAAGTTGCCTAGTAGACATCTCCCTGACCTTAGAAAGGGTTGCAGTTTAATTGGTTTTCCAACATGTAAGCCAGGCAGTGCCTAGAGCTGCTGTCTCCAGCCAGCCATCCTTCCAGGCCTGCTGAGGCAGTGCTGCGGTTACCCTTCATGTCCACAGGTAGTTTCTTCTAGAGTGATGGTGTGGAAAATATTTGCTTGCAGAGAAAGCAGTCAGCAGAGCTGATGCTGAGTTGAGGACTTTCAAAGGCTGCCAGATGTTTGGCAGAGTGTGAGGAACCCACCTACAGGTTTTTGTTGCACAACTTCTGTAGAAAGGTCTTCCTTAGGGTGTGAAGGGGGTGTGTGAAGAGGCAGGAAATTAGAAGAAACATGCCTCCCTCTGCTTCTCCTTTTCTTTTGACAGGACAAATATATACTAGAATTTGTGTAAATATATGTCCTTCAGATGGCTTTGTTCAGCTACCTGAACAAGATAGCTGGTAAAGAGGTACAACAACCATTAATGCACCCTCAATATTGTTTCTGCTCTCGCAAATCATAAACTTCACTAGAGCTACTCACGATTTGCTTGATGACATGAAAAGCTTATTGTTTGAAGGAAAGTACAGCAGATTTCTTTTTGATTTTTGTTTGTTTGGTTGGTTAGTTTTGGGTTGGTTTTTTTTGCATTCAGGATGGTGCACTTAAAATATATTTGTCACACTAGATTTAAAAGGTTTCCAGAAAATATCTGCCATTCAGGTCAAAACCCCTTCATCCCCATCTTCTGGAGTCACTGCATCACAATACTGTACATGCCTAGTACTTATGGATATCAAAGTTATAAGACGAGATGTTCTTGAAGTGCATTACAAAGTGTCCTGCTTAATGTCCACAGAATCCTGACTTCCTCACTTGGGGGCAGTTTCAGTTTCCCCCACCAGCACATGTAAAGCTCTAGCATCCTGCTGGATGATGTTTTTCTGATGGAGTCAACATGTGACTCACAGTCTTTGCCTGGAGAGCTGGAAAGCTCCAGCATCCAGAGGGCCTTGTCATTTGGTTGGTTTGACATTTTCTGTTTGACATTTTTTCAAGCTACTAGAAAATTGAGGATATTAACAACTTTACTGGATTGAGATCATGATCTCTTTTTGAATTCTGAGGACAGACAGAATTTATAAAATAACAACCAGGGGAAAAAATGTTCATCACTTCCTTAAGCATTTTACCATCTAATTATAGAACAAATGCTGCACACTCAGTGTTAATGAAGGCCCAAAGCTCAGATTATGAACTCAGCTAGCTAAGAAAGCAAATGTTCACACGTATTGGTTTCTTTGACATGTGTCACATGACTGAGTCTGGGCCCAAATCCCATATTTCATCCACAGCTTCTTTTCACACATTTTTGTCAAAACTCTGTTCTACCAGAAGGTAGTAGGGATATTATAGGGATATCCCTTACTGGGCTTTTTCCCTTGCTGGGAATGGAGGATATTAACAATGACAAGAAGTGTCTTGTCACAATAGTGCATTGGTAGAAGAAAGGAAGGGAGTCAGAAGGAATCCTTTAGAGGATTACTCATTCAGCAGCTTTAACTGATGCAAATATACTGAAGGAGCAGCTCTTTCATGTTCTCACAGTATCATTTCTGTGGCTGAACTATTAGTGAATAATTCCTACAGTGCATCAAGAAAAAATGTGTTTTCTTAGTCCATTTGGTGTAATTGCTCTTCAGCAGTTATTATTAGACCTCAGTTTACATTGGGCTGTACCCTGTATTTCATGGTGAGATAGGAATCCTGCAGCAGTCAGAGTTTGGAATGGATTATGACTGGAACACTGAGCTGACAACTGCGAGGAAGCTGGTTCATCTCAGTGTCCTCAGTATTCATCACATCTCAAAATGTTTTTATATTCTAGAAAGGAGACCCAGGATGTTTGTTTTTTTCCCTATGTAAATATGTAGCCCCAAGTTTGGGCTATCCAGTCTTGCTCACATTCAGCCCAGAGGTTCCTTGTGGATACACACACCCTTCAAATAACCTTTAGGTAGAATATTCCTGAAGGGGCCAGTTCAGCCACCTAGAATAGGTGGGGGGGAAAAAACCCAACACAACAGTTACATCCAAAATAATTTTGACAGAGAAAAAAGCAGTAAAAAATAGGGTGAGTTAAAACTTCTGAATGATGCATCCAATTAAACTTATTTCAGTCATGTGCCAGTTTTGAGATTTCAATACAGAATATGAATACAGGTTTCACAGTAGCACAAATCTAGTAGAAGCTATTTAGCTCTGTTTCCCCCCTTAAGATTATGGGGATTGTTTTCTTACCTTGTATCTCCAGCTACATCTTCCCCGTGCATCTGTCACATACACCATCTTTTGACAAAGACTGACTGACTTTTCATCCATACTCAGAATACCGTGACATGGGGAATGCTGTATTTGAGTAAAAATGTGCTGATCTGAGAGTTAAATGAGACTTTAAATGTTCCCCCAAAATCAAAGAGCCACTTCTCCACACAGTTCCCCACCTACCATCCACGCTGATCACAAGAGTGGGGTTCCTCATGTTCAATTTTTATGCAGAAAGTATCTCAGGCCTTGTCAACCACAAGATGTAACAGAAACTTATTCCTTAATTCTACCTAAAATTAGTCAAACTAAGATTGAAATCTAATGTTTGCTCCCAACATCCCAGTTACAACCTGATTATTTTCTACTTGTCTGCACTTCCCTTTGTCATAACCACAGCCAGTCTACCACAGATGCGCTGACATCCAGAGTCACATGGCAACAGTATCTCCATTCCTCTCATTGGAGGTGTTGCCTCTGCTTTCCATGAAGCTGTTACTTGCAGTTCCTGCTCAGTCATCTAAGTGCTAGATAAAATTTGGTTGTAAAAAATCACCCCTAGGCAAAAAAAAAAAAAAAAAAAAAAGCTTTCAGATGAGAGAGGCCCTTTCCAGGAAGTTTTCCTGTACTGCCTCAGGAGGTACTTCACACAGGCTCATCTTTCTCATGGGCTGGAATGGGCTGCTCTGCTCCTAAGCTGGTGTCCACTGCAGCACTTACAGCCTCTGCAACACAGGATCTCAGGTGTCTTGAGACTGAAAGTGTGTGAAGTTGTCCCCTGAACTGCTCAGGGTACATGGAGGGGAAATTGTTCTTTCAGAAGCTTTCCTGGAGCCCCCCAAATTACAGGGCTGGCTGGCCTCTGGCTCTCACCTGGGGTAGCCCAGTGCCAATGGCTGTGTCTTGCTTTGTGCTGGGCAGCAGAGTTGTGCTGGTATTGGGACTACTGATAATCTGAATTTGGGGTGTCAGGGTGGAAAGAGCTGATGCATCTGTGCTCAGGTCATTCTTCTTGATTCTTTCCTACTTTGGCCTTTCCCTCCTTGTCCCTTATTGCTGACCAATGTTCCACAAGTTCAGGTTTTTTTTAGAAGATTCTCATAAGAAGTCTATCAATAATACTGTTTTGCCTAAAAGTAACAGGTATCCATGACCTTTACTCATATGGTGAATTTAAAATTTCAATCAAGAATCCTGCCCTGGGCACATCTTGCTTAGCCAGGTAGTGTCCCTGATCATTTCACTGACTTTAGCTGTGGGTGGCCTGGGCTGGAGGCTCAAGGTGTGGCCCAGGTTAGGTTAGTTGTATTTAGTAGTTGGGGAGTTGTATTTATCTTTGCAAGGCTGCAGCCTCGCCCATGAAGAGTCAACAGAGGCTTCAGCTTTCAAACATTTACTTAGGTGCTTTACACTGGGGCCACCTGAGTGACTCAGAGCATAAAATGAAGCACAGATGTAGGTATTAGCAGGAGCTGAGACTTTACCTTTTGAACCAGGCCAGGCTGTGATGTACCCTGGCTGAGCAGAGTTGAGAATGTTAGCCTCAGTTTGTCTAGATGTAAAATAGACATCACTCAGTGTTGGAAAGTTCTCAAGATTCTTGGCTGGGAGTTATTATTTAAAACTTAAATTCAGCATTAAAGGACACGTTGCTAAGGGCTAAATGGCAAAAATAAAAAGTTGAAAATATGTATGGCATCCAATTTTCCATGATTTTATACAAAGTTTATATTCACCTACTATGTAAAGCTGTGGTGTCTTCAAAACAGTGCTGTGAACAGAGCTAGCTCTGTTTGCTTCCTCCCTTTTTATTGTGCTCCCTGTCTAGCTCTGTTTGCTTCCTCCCTTTTTATTGTGCTGCCTGTGAGCAGCCTGGCTGTGGTATCTCCTCCTTGCCCATGGTGTAACTGCCAAGGTCAGAGCTGTTGAGCACCTGTGGCAGCCCTAGAGAGGGTGGGCAAACCAGAACAGGGCATGAAAACACCAGAACAAGCAGCAAAAGACAAAACCAACCTCACAAAGGCTGTGCTGGGAGGCAGATCTGCATCAGTAGCAGGGCTGCAAAGTAATGAAAAGTACAGCCTCCCCTTGATGCAAGGTAAAATCTGGTGCTGAGTACTTACAGACATTAAATTAACACTGGCACTAGTAAGGTTCCTGGCCTTACTGATAACACTCCAGCCAGATCTGTACCTGAACTTACGGATCTCAAAACACTGAAAAATCTGTACTGTAAGTGGCAGTGTAAAATAAAGAGGTACCTATGGCCTCTGCTTTTTATATATTATGTATTAAAATCTAGTAATTTAACCCTCCTATTCATTAATGCTTATAGCCAAAAGTTTCTTAATGGTATAAATTTGCCTTAATTATATATAATATTTATAAATGTGTATGATGTTTACAGCTTGCTCTGTTATTTGTTTCCACTAGAGAGAAAGGGCCATGTTCTCAATTGTTTAAATAAACAGTATTTATTAAAATCAGTATTTTTTCCACACATATTTGTCACAGAGAATATCTCCTCTGCTTAATCTTATTACTTTGAGGATAGTGCCCATGTGAATAACATGATCATCATAGTAAGATGTCAGAAATATTTTAAAATTTAGAAGGTAGGAGATGCATTTTCTGTAACTTTTTTACAAAAATTATAAGTCTTCCGTCTTCAAAATATTTGTCAGAATTTTTCAATATTCAAAAATGGAATTTGAAAATGGATTTATAAGGAAGTGTTTGGTATTTTATTACGGATCTGTTAGAAGAATCTAAATATCTCATAAAATTAAATAATTTTATTCCAGTTAAAATTCAAGCTATTGTTCTGGTATTCAGTAAGATATGATGCCAATCTTTCCAATATAGTTGGGTTTGTCCTCTTACCAGCACAATAAATATATTTTTGAATTACATATTGGTGTTGTTTTATCTAAACAAAGAAAGTCAAAGCTGGCAGCCTCCTCCATTTTCATGCATATGTCTCCTACTTGGAGCAACATATAAAACTTAATTCAGCTATGTTCCAAGCCACAAGGGCAAAGCCAGGTTTGTAGAGAGATTATCTTTTTGTTTAAATTTGTGGGAGAAAGAAATGTGGGCTTTCAGGTTCCCAGTCCTTTCTGAAACTCTTCTGAGTTGTCAGCCTGAAATGGAAATACCAGCCTCATTCAGATGGAGGGTGAAAATCCAACTTTATGTTCAGCTGTGTTGTGTGATTTCTTAAACCATATTTTCTGCAAGCAATCACTTTCTTCCCAGTGTTTGCATTAACATCATTAATTTTATTGTGAATAGGTTCAAAATGGTAAGAAGTTGCCAGGTGGTGGTAAAAGGATACAGGGTCAAGTAATACAGGACTGAATGTGTTTCTGGGAGCATCTTAAAAAAAGCAGTGCCCCAGTCCCGCACCCTCCATGGATACCAGCAGGTTCCGGGGAGCAAAGGGATCACTGAGCCTCACTGAGCATGGCAGCCCAGGAGAACTAGAGCTGCAGTGAGAAGAGATTGTGCCTTGGTGTTCAAGGAGGATGGGATTAGCACTAACCCATGCCCTTTCCAGACTGAACTGACTTTATGTAATGAAAATCATTCATCACAAATGCAGCTGTTACAAATGTGTGAAAGTGAATTTGCTGTGAAATTAGTTTCAGATGGGGGAATCCAGCTGCAATTTTTCCCAGTAATGTTTCTCATGGACCTTATGGGCACAGCTTTCCCACTGCTTGCAGTGAGAGCTGCAGAAGCTGGGAGGGAGCACTGGAGGGATTGATCTGTAAGGTTTCCCTGACATCAGTCAGTTCTTGTTGAGCGTATTCTGAACCACCCACAGTATTTTATGATTGTAATTTTCAGGGGGTATTTTTCTCATCATTTGCCACAGTTTACAAATGTTTTTCCCCTTCTGGATCTCTTGAAACTGTGTGATTCTCCCTCTAAAATACTTATCTCTATATACTACAATCTGCTTATTTCTTTTGATTGTGACCAGAAAAATGTATGGCATTTAGTGTGTTGCAATATGGAAAATTTGATGCAAGTAGAACAGAAAGACTCTAACCAAACCTGGAGAAGGTGAGCGTGATCCTATGTCAGTGCTGTACTTCCCAATTGAACAAGTGATTAAAATTTAAAATGTAACCTACTGGATCAAAATTATAATATATTGTACAATATACAACTTAGGAAACCTGTAGCTACCACCCTTTCAGGAATAATTCTTCATTTAATAAAATAGTTTTAACTTGAGGAAAGCAAACAATGAGTAACTACTATTCAACTACAATCAGGCACGGTGTGCCTACATCAGTCTGGTATTCAGCTAGTCAGAACTTGGGATGGGCCCAGAATTTGTACTTAGCACTGATGCAGGCTTTATCTGGGGCTGCCTGTGAGTGAGCAGTCCTGTCTTGAGGTTAAATTAAATCCTGTCTTAGGTTAAATTGCCATTTCTTAGATATTGACTATTGCTGTTCAATGCCAAATACATTACAACCTGCATATTCTGCAAATTACAGGCTAATTCTGCTGAAATTAATAAACCAGATGGAAGGTACAACTGTATCAGCAATATTATTAGGAAACTTGCAAATGGGACAAAAATAGCCTGAGTGGGGACTGTGACACTCCTCTAAGTAAAATCTTTTTACTTCAACTCTCAGCTGTAACACCAGGCAGGAGGATTGAACTTTCAGAAAAAAATAAATGCTGGCAACAGGATAAAAACAATGGGAAATTATTGTTCCACAAGCAGTGGCCTGATACCAGGCCATGGAAAAGGAATCCCAGTCATCTTCAAGGATTCAGCAACACTTCTAATCTCTAATCTGGATTACCTCTTACAAAGGAATGTGTTGCTGACTGCTCACCACCTGTAGGACTGAGATGATGGGAGCTCATACCTTGTGTGTTATTCTGGGAATGAAATTCATGGGTTCATTTCCCCACCAAAACATAAGATCAGCACATAGTTCTTGAAGTTTGGGCAGTAGTGTGAGTACATATAGATACATCCCATCCCCGACTCCTTCCAAGCAGACCAGGCTGCTCTGCAAGGTCTTTACAGCCACATGAGAGGCTCAGGCTGTGGTTGGACCAAGTCATTGCCTGGTATTGGTGTCCTTCCCAGTCCCATCCATGCTGACGCTCCAGCCTACCACACAGTCTCATTACACACCCAGAGTAAGATATTGTGTGGCTTTGCAGCCTCTTGGGGTCTCAGAAAGGGCAGGGACCATTTGCCCTTGACCTGTAATTGTTCTGTTTCCACAGTGATGATCATGGGATGCTGGGAAATATCAATGCAAGTTTTCTGTGGCAGATTTCCTGCTGTGACAACTTTCTGCAGAGTGCTGCCAACACTCTTGCTGCTCACTTTGTGCTCACAGTTCACTGTCATGTACAGCACCTCTCACTGAGCTGCCAAAAAGCAACTGCAGTGCCTGAGTCAAGGAGCTCTCATTTGACCCTTAAATGGGGAACAACACATTGTCATAGGCAAGGGCGTCTCATCAGGAAAGCAGCTTTCACAATGGCAGGAAATATTGACCAGAAAAGAGAAAAGGAAGCTGGTCCAGGAGCTTCAGCACTTGTATGATTTTTGGACGCCTGGTCTTTGCTTCACACTTCCTGTGTGACTTGGATCAAGTTGTTTGAGCATCTGAATCACTTTTGTACTTTCTCATCAGTTTGTAAAGGAATTCAGGCATGTCCATGGGAACTAGGAACCTAGATAATTTGTTTTTCTGCTCCTAAATTTCACTGCACCCCAGTCCTTAACCTCTAGGGCAGGAACCCAAACATTACCTGGTCTGCAGTAAGGATAACCCTATCATACATAACAAGACTCTTTGATAACTTAAGGATATGTCAAATATAATTTCATAGTAATAATAAATAGTCTTACGGTATGCAGCTGGCTCTCTTTTGCACTGTAAAAACTCCACTGAATAAAGAAATTTCCCATCGGTCCAGAACTGGTGTATGTGCAGAGGAGGGTTGCATTTCCACCTGTCATGATGTTCACTGTCTTCTCAGGGATGGTCACCACGACCCCGCTGGTGTGGCCTGTGGGCAGTAAGTGCGGTGAGGAGAGATCAGCTGGGGCTGGCCCTGGGAGCCATGCAGGAATGCCTTACTTGCTGTGTTACTGAAGAAATTTGTGGGATGTATCTGGCTGTTCTCCTTTTCAGTACAGTTTCCCTTGGCTTTGTGTGGAAATTTCAGAGATAACAAGCTGGGACTGGGTAAAAGCTAGCAAGCAAACAAATCCCCAGAATACTCACGCCCTTACAACAAATAATATTCTTAAAAAGCAGAGTTCCTAAACCCATACTTGTTCTCATTGGCCAATACTCATCTTCTCACTAAGAGTCTGTGGTTAAACTGAACCTTTCTTCTGCACTCAATGCTCTCCTGTGCTTGCACTCTCATTGACAGCTGTGTCTACCCCTCTCTTACACCTTTCTTGCCTTTTTTGGGTTTTTTTTGCAGTTATTTCTTTAGATATCTATCTCCTTCACTGTGGAGCAGTATTCTCACTTAATACACCCTTATATTCTGACTAGGACTTGGTGGAACTGTTGTATCCCTCAGGTTGGAGCCCAGCAGCTTTTCTCTGCTCTTCTTTTGCTAATTTCTTTTGTTTAGGTTTCTAGGGGTTTACTTCCAGAAGCTGTTTTTTTTCCCCCAATGCTATTACATTGGAAAAATCAAACTAAACTTTTTGGAAGGGCTTTTACTGTGTGGGTTGTACTGTTTTGAGTTGCTGTGCTAAAGCAGAAAGGGAGAAAACTCAACTTGTGAGCCCTTCCCCATAGTGTTCTGATCAGTCTTGACTAGACAATCATAATAATGAAAGGAATCAAGCACCACCTTACAATATTTATCTGTTTCTTTCCTCTGTGAATTACTAGCCATGATGACACATGACAGTAAAGAAAGAGCTGTCAGAAAAATAAGTCTGAATTTCAGGGTTTTGGTAGGTCACTGAGTCCAGTCTGAAAGCTAAAGATTGAGACTGAGAATGTATTTCTTTTGAATGGGATGGAAAACATAAAACATTTTGGTTCTTTCTATGCAAAACAGGCAAGGTGATAATTTCATGTTATAATAATTTTCATGTGGGTTTATTGTATATAATAATGATTGAAACAAAGATGTAAAATATTTTTCTCAATGCAGGATCTGTGTGTCTTATGTTGGGGTGCTGCTTTTGAGAATTTAAGCAGAATCTGCAGTAAAACTAAAGAGTGTTTTGCTGAAATTAACAGCCCCGTGTGAGAAAACTGTTTATAAAAAGAAATTATCTATTTTATAATTTTTAGCTATGTAAATATTGCAAATTCATGACTTCGTACAGTATGCAAACCTATCTGAACTGTTTTCCTTGTTTGATGGCTTCAACAGTAAAAGCTCACTACAAGGAAGAAAGGAATAAAATCTTTCTGTGTTGATGATGGCTAGGATGAAAATTACTGGGTTTAAAGTACAACAAGATTTATATTATATGTGAAGACATATAATATAGTGTCATGGGAATGGCTGAAGACTGACCTAAATGTGTCAAACCTGCCTTGGGGAAAGAGGGGATCCCAGGACTGGCTGCCAGTCCTACTTGTCTTGTGGGTTCACAGCAGTTTAATCCTTACTGAGATCGAATATAAAAGCTGTGCCATATTATTTTAGGTATCTCAGTTCACTGTTCTCAGCTTTAAGAATTAGTGTTGGCCAGAGGATGATTGTTTCTTGCCACAGTTTATGTGTATTTATCTTCTGCTCTTTGCAGGATTAAAGGCACTGTCTTTCAACACAATATTATTACACTGAAAAGATCCATTTTCCAGTCATCTGCTTCAGATACTTACTTTATCATTCTCTGGTTTTAGAGTCAGGAGTGCCACAGAGTCTGACTGTTTATAAACTTTTCTTGAATAAATTAATTTTAGCAGAAATTACTCCACAAAGCCTTCTAGTTTCCATAAAACTTTATTTTGAAGAAATACATTTAATTGAAATAATCTTCACTCAAGTAATAAGGCTGTTTAAAGTCAGTACTAATTGCAACATGGATCTTTTGACTGACAGCAGAGTGAACTGGCCCCACAGAGCCTGTTTGCTCACCGCGAATGTTAATGGCAGTTTCACTTTGTACTTATGTCTTCTAACCCCTAATCCCATTTCATACATACAGGTCTTTTGGTTTAAATTTTAAAAAGTACACAAATAAGAAATAACTGAATGAAACAGCTAGTGTGAACAGGACTATTACTTGTTAAAAATGGCTGATCCATGTCTTTACTCATCGACATTATAGTGTGACTATTTCCTTCCCACAGAGAAAGTCATTGCAGTTAATTAGGAATCTCCCACTTTCACTGAAATCTTTTGCAGTTTTCAACACTCATGAAATAAATCCAGGTTTGCTGATCTTTTCTGAGCTATGGAGGAAGCCCAGTCCTCCAACAGGCTTCCTCCCATCAACACTGAGCCACAACAGAAATCCCCTGTCAGTAGTGCCCACCAATATGGGCACATTGCTAGTCTCAAATCCTTTCAAATTAGAGGACATTGCTTTGAAAAGTATATATGGTACCAATTCTGAGTTACTTTTCATATCTAAGGTAAAAATCTGTTGGGTTTATATGTATGTGAGAGTTAGAACACTGAAACTCCAGGAGCAGCTACTTAAAATATTTCTATGGCACCAAACCAGATAATTCCTATTCCAGATAATCTGGAAAAGAAGATGTGGAAACTAACTTTCATTTTCTGTAGTGGATACAAGGGCTGTTCATGTCCATAGAGCATTAAAATGACTGCTTCTGTATATATTAAAAGTAAATTAGCACAATGAAATGCCCTTGAAATAATAATATATAGTTTTCACTATACCATAAAACTCCTGGATTCCACAAAGTATTATGTCCTAATTTAATTTCAGGGAAATCCAAAGATTATTTGCATGCTTTAAGTTAAGCACCCCCCCAAGTTTTTGGTGGCTGAGGGACTGAGGCATCATTTTCCAGTACTATTATCAGGGGGAGACAAAAGCCAAATATGGTAAAACCTGACCTTGAAACACTTGAACACTTAACACTCCCTACAAGAGCTCTTTGCCTCTAACTGACATCAGAGCAAAGCATTAATTGGTCAAAGCCAAAATTCTGTTCTTGAGCAAAAAGCTCTTACCAGGTAGAGGTAAGTTTGTGGATTTCCATAGAATGGTCTGGCAGTATAGCCATGATTTTTATTCCATCCTGAAATAATTCATCTAGAATGTTCTCCTAGTTTCCTAGTCAGGTTCACCTGCTTTTTTACCTCAGCAGGTTTCTTTGTTCCACCACTATTTCAATCAGTTTGTTATTCTTACCTGCAAGGATGGCCAGAATTGGAAATATCTTCAACATTGTTGCACACACCTTCTTGATGCTGGGAAAGAGACCAGATGCTGCTTCTGGCTTTGACTGAAACTCAACTGTTTTATTTTTTGAAGTTGGGTTTTTTGTTTTCCTTATCAGTTGTGTATCAATACGTCAGTGAGCTGTTTCATTCTCCTTTATCACATGTGTGCCTTTGTCCTACTAGTGGTGTGACTGTTCACTTAAAACTATTTTGTGGGGTTTGAGCAACCAAGAGTTTTGTTAATAATAAACCTTTGAATCAGAGAAGTCCACATTCTCCCACTTTTGCCAGGGCCCTGCAGTATTTGCCTACCAAAGTATTTCCACTGAGTACAAGAAAAGTATTTGTGGAGCTATTTAGCAGTCAATCCGATTACTAGTGTTGGGGTCAGGCCTAATATAAATAATCTTTATTTCCTGTTAATTCTGTAATTTCCTTTTACAAATGGGCATGTGTAGATAATACATTGTGAGTACATTTTCAATTCAAAACATGTATCTTATACAGTTTGCTCGGCTTCCTGCAGGAGTCAGATTTGCTTTTTGTGCTTTGTGTTTGACTGAGGTTTGATTCAGAGTCCTGAGCTCTGAATCTGTTTGATTCAGAGTCCTGAGCTGCAATGGGAGTAGCTGGCTATGGTACACAGCCATTGGGAGTGAGTGCCTGAAGACAGAGCAGAGGGCATCATTGTCTTATACATGTGTGCCTGTACCTGAACTAACTAACTAACTAACTAACTAACTAACTAACTAACACAGGTAACATGATCAGGGACTTTTTCTATGCTTGTTGAAAACATGGGATTAATTTATGCCTGATCATCCCATCTTTCCAATGGCAGGCAAGGGCAGCCATCTCTTTCACGGCAGGAGCCATGCTGCAGCATGGGAAGCCCTTTTGGAAGGTGGGGTTCAGCATCTGGCCATGTGAGGTTGGAGGGGAAAGGTATGACCAGGCTCTCCCTCATCTTTCATGTGATGTGGTGGCAGATTCTTCAGCAAAGAAGTCTGATGCTGGTTGCATCAGTTGCTATTGGCATCAGGTTTATGGACTGTTTTATTCTGTCAGATATTTCTGTGCATAACAGATCCCTGAACAATCTCTGGGCAGATGGCAGGGTTTGGTGATATTTTATATGAGCCATCTCCAAAAGTTTTGGAGATGTCTTCTTCTTAGTTCTGACTGAATTGAAGTTTGCACTTCACACAACATTCCCACAGAGTGGGTAGTGCCTGTCTTTAAACTATGGGAATGGCAAGTCTTGAAACTGTTAAATGTCTTGTCCAAGAATCACAGGGAACCCAGAGTCCAAAAAGGGATATATACATTGAAAGACTGAAATTAAAATTCAGATTTCTTTCAAAAGTTGAAAAGTATTTAGATTAACCTTCACTGAGAAAGCATGGAAGGGTCCTAAGCACTCATAAGAAGTTCTCACTGGCTTTCCCCAAAGCCTAAAATGGGAGCTGTTGCTGATTTTTAGTCATTTAATATGAATGAGTGCAAATGATCTGAACATTAGACAACCTACAGACACATTTCAGTGGTTGCCTATGGCAGCTCCATAATACCCAGGATACTGGTAGGTCAAAGAGCCCCGATCCTTTGCATAAGATAGCAATTTTCAAGAAGATGCAGAAAACCTGCTGAGTAAGTCAACACCTGCATGATCCTTCATCTTTACCACAGTATCAGTGTCCTCTAATTCCCTCTCATTTATCAACACCCAAGTCCTTTCTCTGGCATTTAAAGTTCCCTCAGCTAGTATGTATTTTTGCTTTGTCACATTCACTTTTTGCCAATTTAGAAAATGACAAAACTACATTCCTGGAGGGTGAAATGCTCAGTTTGACCAGAGAACTGGGGCCAAGAATACAAATTCTGTATCAACATGTGCCCCTTTAAGTTTGGGATGAAGGGCGACGATTACCAGTTACAGAATGGGTATAGCTCATAGCAAAAAGTTACAGCCATCATTCTGTTTTACAGAGAATTCTGAACAGCAGGAGTGTTTATATTTGACTATTACCCACCTGGGGCTCATGTTACTCAAACCAGAGGTTCCCCAGCACTAATCTTGCAGGCCTTCCAGAGTTACTCTCCTGTGAAGATAATAGATGGTATCTGTCAGCTGCTGACTTTGCTTCTAACTCGTTGGTCCTGGAGACCAGCACTGCCTGTTCAGGAGAGCTTAACATAGAAAACAAAATCTGCTTTAGTTTGATGTTTTAAGTTACAGTGGGACAACAAAGAAGCTCTTACTTGTACTGCTCAGCTAAGAGGCGTGAACAGCCCAGAGTGGAGCAGCACAGCAGTCACTTTGCCATGGGTGGAAAAAAGACTCATATCTTGAGATAAAAGGGAAGGGGCCACTACCAGGAGCTATGTGTTAACAGACCTTGTGACTCAAGTCTGTATGCACTGAAATGTATTCAGATATGTTCCCTTTCAAGCAGCTCCCATTATTCACTCTCTAAATAGAAGTGTCAGTCATTAAAAAATGAAGGCCAGAGGCAAGCCCCAAGCAAGGCGGCAGCATCATCCAGACAAAGCACTGCCAGGATATTTAGAAGTTGCTTCTGTTGGCCTGAAACCTAATTTAAAAACTTCATGTAGAATTCCATGTTTTTCTTGACAAAGCTCAGCAGTGTTCCAACTGCTCTGTCTTCCTGAAATAAGCTAGATCTGTAATTGTGTGACGACACTAAATCCAGTCTAACCCAATGATTTATAAAGCTCCCTAGTTCAGTATCACAGCTGATGGCTGAGGACAAAGAGAAGTGTGTAATTAAAGATTCCAACAAGTTCAATGAAAGAGTTACTTAAGCCTTTAAATCCATCATTAGGTTGATTTTCAAATGTACAGTACAGTTTGCTTGCTTATTGCACAGCCTTGTTTGTGGTTTAAAAAATATTTATAAGCTTTTGTGGAGTGTTTGCAGCCTAAAAGTTAATTACTGAAATTACTGTTATTTTTAATCTTGTAGGGAGTAAGGTAACAAAAATATAAACTCTTCTGAGGAGAGCACCAAGGCTTGCCACTTCAAAGTAATTTGTTCAGAAATACACCTAATCCCCTGTATTCAGTCCCCAGAATGAGCACAGTTTATTATCAAAAAGCATAATTCTATTTCCTTGAAAAGGGTCTAGAATGGTCTTTTTTTTTAATATTGTCCCTTTTCTCACTCCAGAAAGAAGGCCTATTTTCCTTTTAGATATTCAAAAGCCAGAGTTTCCTAGAGCAAAATCCTCATCCAACAAGCCTTCCTCTTTCTGGCAGGGGGAAAAAGAAACACAAGCACTGAAATGAGATGAAGCAACTGCTCTCGTCCTGCCATGGAGGATGCTCCTGGGGTGCATCTGCCTGCCTATGCACTGCACTGGCCTCCACACATGTGGGCAGGGTGGGGAGGAGACCCAGCCTCTTTGACTGACACAGACCATGTAGAAAATTTTCTTATCTTGTATCACTTTAGGAAACTGATGCCTGCTGCAGTCAAAAGGATTTGTTTGTGTTCAACACCTTTCAATAAACTGTGACACCTCTACCCACAGCAGTGTGTATTTGGTCACCAAGTTCCATGTGAAATTGATGTGAATGTAAGCATTTGGACAAATCTGTGGATCTGGCTCAGGCTTTTTGGGTTTACAGGAACACTCCTCTGGTATTTCCTACCTTGTGATCTGAGAAAAATGAAAAGCAGAGAAACAGCTGCTCACAGTGCTGCCCCAGACCTCCTGGGGATGCTGGTGTAGCATCCACATACCTGGGGATTAGATTGCTTTGGATTGTGCTGGACCAGGATGATGGAAGTGCTGGAAGGAGTTTTGTTGCAGAAGCAGGGGATGGTTCTGCAGCAGTTGTAGTGTTAATACACATGGTAAATTTAAACACCTTGTGTGCAGGTGAGCTGAGCTCCACGAGTGCCCTGATGGATGCAGGATAAAGAACGACTTTCTAACATAAAGTGCCAACATCAGAGAATCATTTTTGCTCTGTAGCTCAAGTGTCAAAGCCAAAGCAAGCTCTCTCCTGCATGGCAAATCACAGTAAATGGTTCTGCCTTTGCATCATTGTTGTTCCCTTGGATTTGCATTGGCTGCATAACCTTTTCCCTTTATATGATTATCTCTGCTTATGTCTTTTTTTCTTTTGACCTTTCTCTCTTTCATGTAGTTTCACAATTGAAGCTAATCAAACAAAAACAAAAAAACAAAACCAAAAGCAAAACAACAACCAAACAAAAACAACAAAAAAGGAGAATAAGGAAAATTCACTCTGAGGATCTGGGGATTAAATTGTCTATCAACCTTATCAGAGGGAAAGGTCTTTTTTCTAATCATTGTTTGCAGTTTCGTAGATGTACAATTTTCGAAACTATTAAGTGGTTTTGTTATTTCAGTTTGGCAGCATTTGTTGTCCTTGTCTAAAATGAAAAATACTTTCAGCTTAAAAGTACACAGAACTGCATAATTTTATGGTGTCTGCTTGCCTTAACAGATATGATAATGTAATTTTAGCATTACTCTGCCATATTAAAACCTGGCATAAAATTAATGCAGTTGGGTTTAACTCTAGGCTTTCTTCCTGCTCCTGCTGTCTCTGAAATGGAGGGTTCAGGTGCCTTGATGTTAAAAGGGTGTGTTTCATGCTTTCAAACACAACAGTTCATGGTGTCAAATGACTACAAGGTGATCTCATTTTTTATTTTAAAAAATAGCCTGTTTTTTAATTCTCACTGTTTCAAGGAAATTCTTACACTCAGTGCTGACCTCAGCTGCTCCCTACTCCATGTATTGCTAAAAATCTCTTTCCTTTTGACATGCTCCAGTTAGGAGAGAGACTAAAGCAGCCTCTGGGTCTGAGCGTTGCTCTGCCCTTTTATTTTAATTCACATAACTGGTCCCCGGATGGAGCTGAGAATCTGTTTCTGAATCCAGGCTCTGCAACTCAGCTGTCCTCTGAAGGAGCCTGAATTTAGTGGGACTGTTGTGACTATTTTTCTTGGAGAGAATAATATTTGTATGTGTCATTAATTATTAATTAATGGTTGTATAGCTGTTTTGCCCCAGCTGTTGTTTTCCCGGCAGAAATGCTACGGCTGCAGCTGGAGCCTGGCTCTGCCTGCTGGCAGCCAGCTTCCCAGACTGCTCTGGCACTGGCTTCTTGAGGTGGTATATGATGGGGCAGTTTCCTTGGGAAACTCGGGGTTCCCAGAAGCTGGGCAATGCTTTGGAAATGCTGCAGTGTGTTAAGGTGAACAAGCTAACGTGAAGTGAACCAAGAGCAGCTGCTTGCTTTGTGCCTGGCTTCATGAGACTTTTCCTTTTTATTCCCAGGAGCTTCCCAGGAAAAGGTTACTTTTTACTTGGTTTTAATTCTCAGGAAAAATTATAAGATGCTTCCTTTCCTGCTTTGCTAATAATCTCATTAGGCTTGTCTTAATTATTTTCATTATACTGAGTATGGCAACATGATGTTGTGATGAAGTTGTGGAGCAGAGGATCAGCAATCCTGAATGCAAAATTGTAGGACAGCAGCTGAGATAAACCTAAGCACTTGTTTTGTCCTGCCTCTGACTTGCTTGTGACAGGCAACCAAAGTTATTCATCACCTGATTGGGACTCAGATCCTGTAGCCCCACTTTGTTACACACTGCTGTTCAAATTCTTTGGAAGCACTTGTTATCCTTCAGTGATCAAGTGGGCACTGAATTTGCAAAGTGTAGGGAAGTAATGCAAAATGAAACTCTCATGGTGGCCTTGTACATCGTGGGAGCAGCTGGGAAAGCAATAGCTCAGATGACTTCAGATGAAGTAATCTTAAAAACATATTAATCTTAATAGTGCATAGGGTGTAACCTTTGAAAATCAACAATCTAATCCAGTTGTAGAGAGCAGTTTGATTCAAACGAGCTAACAAAAGCCGTGGGGCAGTCCAGCCTGGCACATATACATCCCTGTCACTCCTTCCCCCGCGGCACCAGGGTTTTGCAGCTGTGCAAACCCGTCTCGGTGGTGAAGCCCTGGCCCACGGGCGGCGGTGGTGGCACATTGCACACAGCCGTGTCCCGCAGCCCAGCTCCGCGTGTGCCTGGTTGTGTCCTGTACGGCTGCCGCGTGTGGCTGTGTCCTTGCTCCCGTGTTATGGCTGGATGTGCCCGTGCCAGACAGGAGGTGCTGCAGAGCCCGGGCGGTGCCTCTCATGAAGCCCCGTGCCAGGGGAACACCCCGTGCTGCAGCAGCCTCCCCTCGTCCGGCCCGGCTCCTCATGCCCGTGCATCTGCAGAACATTCCACTTGCTGCATCAGTCTTGGTATAAACTACCCTGTAATTCCCACTCTCACAAGGAAAAAGAAAAAAGCCACAGGCTTGTACAGGCTTTCCCAAAGAATGAAATGGCTTTGTAAAACTATCAGAAATGCAGTTGGGCTCTTTCTCTGCTCTTTTCTTTCCCAAGCACTGAGTACTGATTCTGTGCCAGAGATGATGTAAAACTCCTACTGGGTGGCCTTTTCTATTATGTTCAATAAGTGATAACGCTCTTGGAGCCTATGAAATGCTGAAAAGCTTCCAATTTTATAAGCAGACAGCCCCCAGAAAGAAAGAACGGCCTAAAACCCAGTTCAGGGACTTACCCATCAGCACCACCAATGTGATTGGTATTTAATTAGCATCAGCTTTTCATTCTGCTCCTTTTCATTCTGTGTCATGTATCCAGCTGGGACTGTTCTGTTTGGCATCCATCACGGTCAATGTCTATTAAAGCTGGTTTGGGCTGACTGTTATTTTGGGAGGCAGGTCACACCCCAGATGACAACTGACCCGTAGCAGATAGATTAGAGTGGTTGTACCTTGCTAACAGTAATTACATGTAATTGGAGTGTCTTCCTGGGACAGGAAGCCCCTGACCTTACAAAAGATTGCTTGCAGCTTGGATTTGAGTCCTGTGGTGTCAGTGAGATTCCTGCAGCACTGAAGCCATCCACGTGCACGCTGCTGTGGGAGCAGGGCTGAGACTTGGTGAGGAGGATGGCACCACTGAGCATATGTGCTGTAGAAAGTTGCTGTTTAGCCTTTGTGTTTAATCATTAAAATATGTCACAGATCGGAGACACTGACCTAAGGTGCACCAGGACTGTCAAATTTATCATGACCTGTCCAATAGTTAATGGTTTCCCCTACATTTCTACCTCTGGGCACGGTAATGGTGAATAATGACAGGAAAGGTCAGTTTCATTTGCTCTTTCATTAAGGAAAGGCTGCTTCTATCCTGTGGATTGCAAGGGGGGAAAAAAAATCTTAAAATAGTTCAAAGTATAAACTAAAAGAACAAAAATCAGAAAAAAACACAATGACTTACATAATTTTTATTTTTTAAAAAGTACAACCCTACTGAAGCACACAGTGACCTTGAATATGTAATCATTATAAAGGATTAAAAACTATTAACAGCTTCTTGCAGTTTGGACTTTTAAGCCAGACAGGGCAATGCCTTTTCCTGATATTTCTACTTCAACATTGTAATAGTAATAGTAATAGTAGTAGTAATAATAATCTAGTTGACAGTTGCTAAGTTCTAGAAATAAATTTATTTGAACAATACATTCTCTCTTGCAGTTCAAATGCCATTCATAGGGTGCTTGCATTTCTTGCAAATGTTTTAGGACATGAACTGAACAAATAGATAATCAAATTGTATGGGAGTTGAATAAAAGGGCTGGATCTTGACAATTAAAAAGGACTTTTTTAGTTGTGACTGAGCACAAATCCATGTGACAGTTTTAAAATACCTTTTATGTATTACCCCTTATGTAGCAGCTTAATTTATACTTGCAAAGAACATCACCAAATCTTTCCTGTTTCCTTAGAAAATGCTATTTTTATGATCTTATTCCTGTAAGCTGCACTCATCTTGTTCAGTAGTCCCTCAAATCAAATATAGCAAAAGCAATATTTCCTCTAAATAAGTATCAGCATAATGCAGTTAGGTGTCTTTTTTCATGTTTTAATAATATAGAAGTCTGGCAGAGTTCTGGTTTATTCCATGCATGTTAAGTAAACAGCCTGTTTTGATAGCCTGTTTTTGCAATACAAAAGCTTTATGTACATTAGTGGCTTTATACCTCCTTGCACCCTTTTGAGATGACAATGTACTCCAGTGAGTGTTTCAACCTTGCTTGGATTGATGGAACCAGGCAGGAAAGGAAGGGGTACCTGTTCTATGGGGTCAGGGAAAAACATTCTGATATTTCATAATGAGAAATCATTTTCAAACTAAGGTTCCCTTTTCCTTTTTAAAGAATTATTCTTAAGAATTGTCCTTTCTGCTTTGACTGCTTGTTAAGGCACTAGATAACAAATGCATTTTCTTCATTGAAATTATGCCTATATAAGCAGTTTTGAAACCTATTTGAGTAGTGTTTTCAAGTGTTTACTTATAGTACTTAAAAATAACTTGGAAAATGTGGACTTTTAGCTCAGAAAAGAAATTCCAGAGCTGACCATGTGCAGTGCTGATTGTGACAAGTAGTCTTATGGACCTGAAATACTTGTGTACTGTCTCTTGTATTGGAGCACAGCATGGTTTCATATTGCTAAACAGCATCTCTGGTTAGATTTGCTATTTTGCATGACAGATCCTTAAACAAATACAGCCTCTGCTTACCCCAGAGGTTGAAGGGTTGGTTGGAATGGCCTGGCTCTCCAGGATGCTGGTACCTTGCTTGTACAAGCCTTCTCATAATGAAATGCAACAGGCTGTGCTGGTGGTAAAACAGCAGCTGTGGGGAAGGTTGTGCCAGTGTAGGTAATTTTATCCTTCACTTTTATTCACTGGAGTTTGCTCAGTAATCTAGTTACAAAGTTCTCATTATGCAGAGAAAAATCTACTCCTGTTTTTGTATCTTGTGAACTAGCTTTGTTATACTAGCTGTGTTACCTTTCCTTGCATGGTACTGTGCAGCAGTGTAGTCTTTACTAGGGACATCCTGTCAGAACCAAAGAGACATCCATTTCTTAAATGTGATTTGGACTGCAAGAGGGGCAGCAAACTCACTAATGTTTCAAGGAAACCTCTATATAAGAGAAGACTTACTCTTTGCTTGCTTCAAAGGAATGCCAGGATGTGTTCCCAACAGGAGAGACTGTATTATTTCCTGTTACAACATAGTTCAATTTTAAAGCCAGTTAACAGCAAACATGTATCTCTCAGGGCTTCCTGCTGACAAGAAGGGAGCCCGCAGGGCATTCAGAGGGCAGAGATGGAACAGTGTGTGGAAGGGACATCAGGCAGTATCACTTAATCATCAATAGCACGTTTTGGTCTGAAAATGGTAAAGTTTGCTAGTTGTCTCTCTTTGATAAGATGCTTTCTGCTGTGTGTTGTCTTCTGCTGTAAGCTCGGTTACTACATTGGTTGGAAGTCAAATAACAGATTTCTCAGGATGCTTTTTGCATGTATCTAGTCTAAAGCCTCAGTTCAGCACAGCAAACCTGGAGTGACAGTGGTGGTATGAGTAACTGCATGGTATTTCCTTTTCTGTGCTGGTTTCAGACTGGCCAGAAATAAATGTATTGCACCAGAGCAGTACAAAAAAAATCCATGCTGGTTTATCTCATGCATATAGAAACCCTTCCATTTGCTTTTCCACAGGAGTAGCCTGTGTTTCTCTCTTCCACAGGGGAAACCTCACCTTTAGTAACTATCTCGTCAGTAGAGAGGAGTCTGGACCTCATCCTGTACCTGGTGCAGACTCAAACCCTTCGTGTTGCTTGAGCCATGGATGGCTGTGTGCACTTTGACATCCCACTTCATCACTGGGATGGATGTGATCCTACAAAAACTGTTGGCTTTGCTGCTGTAAGCAATTAGTAACATCTTTCCCATGATTTGGGCTGTGGCAGCGGCCTCAGGGGAGACAAAGAGTTACATTGTCCCACCCCAAACCCCTTGTGAAGGGCGGCCTAGGTGCTCTGATTGGGTTTGAGTCCCTGTGGGTTTCTCCCTTGCTGTGTTTCTAATGCTGAACTCCACCCTCAAAGGTGGGGACCCTTGAGAGTTCTGTCCCTCAAAAACCCCTGCTGTGCATCTGTTCGGAGCTGTTCTGGACCTGAGTTTGTTCCCATGCTGAATAAATGGTTTCATGAACGGGAGCCCGTCTTATTGGTGTTTGATGCTGGTCCCCAGAATCCTGCTGCTTCCCTGGACAAGATCCTGAGGTTGCTGGCCGCAACATGGGCTACATGATTTGTAAGTCTCTCTGAAAGTTCCCTGAGACATGAGCCAATTTCTCTTTTAAAACTCTTATTACATGAAAAGAAAAAAGTCATCTTGAACTGCTGAATAAGATGGTAGCAAAAATATAGTTTTTGCTGCCAACTAATACAGATTTATACCTTACAGCAGAAAGGACACAGAGCCTCAGTTTTTGGTTAAAACAGGTTTTTTTTCATCAGTAAAAATTGAGGTCCAAATAAAATAAAGCCAGGTTCTTAGCTGGTTTAAACTGGATGACCTCCATGCAGTGTCACTTGACCTGCACTGAATTTTACTTGCTGGATTTTGGCTATTACATGACTTACCATCTCTAACCAAGTAAGATATACAGCAGGACTGCAAAAGATGTGTCTAAAGAGATATGTTGCTATTCTGCTTCTATCGAGTCCTAGATGCCTAGTTCCTGCAGGTAGAAGTAGGACCCTGCTCATACACACATTTATCAAAATATCACACATTTTTTTTCTCCTTTGGAGTCTGCAGTTATGTTTATGGTTTGCTGGTGGAATATTTGTCCTAGTGGAGTAGGGGTTTTATCTGTTTCTTTATTCTGGCAAGCTGTAAACCAAAATTTTAACACCCAGTAAACAAAACTGAGAAGCAGTTTGTTTTCAGTAGAATATTTTTGTGATAAGACAGTGGGAAGTAAATGGGGAAGTAAGTGCTCCAAAGCACCATGTTCTTCCCTTGATGCTTTTAGTAATTTTAGCACTGCAGTCATGTAGCTGGGGAAGAAATTTTGGGGTTGCAAAAATTTGAATGAAAACCCCCAAGGAGATAGTTGGTGATTTTGTCATGCTTCCACATTTAGTTCCTCTAAGAGAGCATTAATAACACTGATATATATATTTCAGCTATCTTTTGGCAGCCTTTTGAAAGTCACAGCTAAAAATACTGAAAATATTCTAGGCTTAATGGGATTTGAGTTAAGAAAAATGACAGCATAGAAAGACAGTGTAATGGGTAGTGCTATGGCTGTACTTGCAGAGGTCCCAACATAGGTGAGATATCAAAAGGATTGTTCATCTGAGCTAGAGATGCACCTCATCTAAAGGGGAGTCCCACATTGTACTCTGAAAAATTGTGTGGGTTTTGAAGGACTTTTCACTGTATTGGGAATATGAAAGAACAAACCTTTTGGTCACTGGTTTACCTTAGCTGGATGCCAGGTGCTCACCAAGCTGCTCTATCACCACCTTCCTCACCAGGACAAGATGGAGTAGAGGAAAAGAAGATGGAAAAAACCCATGGGTCAATATATAGGCAGTTTAATAAAGTAAATTAGGGATAAAGCAAAGAGGATGCACATGGAAGTAAAAAGAAAAACAAACAAACAAACAAAAAACCAAAACAAAACCTCCAAAACACCAAACCAAAAGATTTACTCTCTACTGCCAACAGCAGGTGACGTCCAGCCACTTTCCAGGAAGTAGGGCTTCAGTACACAGAGCAGTTGCTCTGGAAGACAAAAGTCATAATGAAGGGGCAGGCAGCAATCAGCATCTCTCAGACTCAGATCACCTCCTGATGCTTTAAGCTTAATAGCCCAAGTCTTAGATTTGAATCAGCAGTTCATTTTAGGATATGAACCATGAAAGCCTAAATAGAAATCATCAAGTAAATCCAATTTTTTTCCCACCTCTGCCTACTGTTTTAGTGTTTTACTTGATTTCTGCCAGTTGTTCTCCTGAAAATATTAAGACTGAAATGTGAGAAAAGCATGGAAGGCACAGGCTGTGATAATAAAACACATTTCTTCACTGATTTTACACACTGCTGTAAAGTCCCCATGTGACTGTATTTACTCACTCTGAAGTCACATTTTTGTCTAGGATTGAACAGGAGTGGCTAGAAAAATACCCTGCACTAAGCTCTTGTTCCTGCCTCCACTTGATGCAGAAGCGTTGACTGCAGCCAGAAATTCAAACTCTTAGTGATGTCAAAGTGTGACAAAGTGTGCTTCAGCCTTCTCTGTTGTAGAAGATGAAAACTGGGGGAGCTGCCGTGTTTGCGGCTGGTCGAGACAGTAGGGACAGCCAACAGCTGCGTGTTGCTCTCAATGCCTGGGCGCTGCATCCTTTCAGGGATGCACTGCTTTTCTCTTAATGTGGCACTGGCACGTTGTAAACTACCCCTGGGGAATTAGGGAGGCAGGCACATTCCCTAGGTCTCCTGGAGCCTCCTGATTTTTCCTCCCCATCTAAGATTTATCTAATGTATCCATTACTGTGTCTTCCTGGAAGCAGTGCCCTGGTGCTACGGGGCTGCGGAGGCACTGAGGAGGGCAGCGTCACAAGTCTAGATTGAGTTACCGAGGTAAACAGCAGGGAGTAGAAATCCCAAAACCTGGAATTGCTGGAAATAATATCTTTAAATCCTAGCTTGGAGCTTAAACTGTTGCTGTTTTGGGTCAGAACATGGGCTGAGCGGGTTCACTCTTGGTTACCTGCCTGAGTTGAACACTGGAATAACGCTCGTTCCCCAGCATCCCTCTTCACTCCCTCCTGTCCCCCGGCACAGACCGAGGGGAAAGGGACAGGTTTTATTTCAGAAGGAGTCAGCTCTGCCTGCTCCGGCTGCGGGGCTGCTCCGAGCCCGGGGGGTGCCTCACACAGAGCGCTGGGGCTGAGGTGGCCTTCCTGCCTATACCTCGTCTCCGAATACCTAATAAATTATATCTGCTCTTCTAACAACTTACACCTCTCCTAACATCTTGCCTTTCCAATGTGGGTCCTGCCCTGGCTGAGACGTGGGTGGCACTTATTTCTTTGTCTTAATATGCAATAACAGTATTCGGCAAGACCGAAAGAATCCCCAACCCAGGCTGCCTCCAACTTCACCGTGCCCCTCACAGGTCCCGGTGACCTGCCCCACCTGACACCCCAGGGTCCTGCCTGACCGCGCCCCTGCTCCCACCCTGGTTTTCTGCGTGGCTGCTCCGCGGGATGGGAACGGCCCCGCCCGGGATAGCCCCGCCCCGGGATGGATAGCCCCGCCCCGGGATGGATAGCCCCGCCCCGGGATGGATAGCCCCGCCCCGGGATGGATAGCCCCGCCCCGGGATGGATAGCCCCGCCCCGGGATGGATAGCCCCGCCCCGCGACAACCCGCTCCCACCCCACGCCGCTCAGGCCAGGTAAGGGCTGCGGGGTTTGCCGTGCTGGGCACAGCACCGGTGTGTGGAGGGGACGGGAGCTGGGCTCGGTACGAGCGCTCCGTGTCCGTGTGCCGGGTTCAGCCCCCGTACGGGACACATCGGTGCCTGCCGGACCTCGCTCGCCGGCCAGGCGACGATTGGAGCGGGCGGAGGTGCCGCGCCCCTCCTGCCCCCGCCCCGGGCTAGCCGCGCCGCGGGTGCCCGCGGGTAGCCGGAGGGGTCCGGGATTTCCCCTCCAGGCAGGGTCTGGCCTCAGGGGCACCGTGCGTTGGGCACGCGTGGCCCGGCAGCGGTGGGAGTGTGGAGTCAGGCGGCTGCACGGAGCTGCTCCCAGGCAAGACACGGGAACAGCCTCGGCGCCCGTGGCGGGGGCGACAGTGCCGGCTGGGGACGCGGGTTACAGTGTGCTCCGCGGCACCACGCGGGGTCAGGACAGCGCCTAGCACAGCGACAGTGCAGGGGCCGACGGCAGGCTGTGCCTTTCACAGCCCTGCAGGTGACGGCTCGGGGCTGGTTCCGCAGACGAGGTTGCGGGGGCTCTGTCTTGATGTGGGGCATCGTTCCCGTGGGTCTGGCCGGACTTTGGGCTGTTCAAATCAAAGTGTATCTTACCTTGCATTGATAAACTGCGTTATCAAAGCCTTTTGCAATTAGTAACAGAGTGGTTTTGTCCCATCTATTAAAATTAAGTTTGTGATGCAGCTGCTGGTTTCAGGGGAGAGCTCATAGAATAGTTTGGGTTGGAAGATCATCTCATTCCAACCCCCCTGCCGTGGGCAGGGATGCCTTACTCTAGACCAGGCTGCTCAAAGCCCCATCCAACCTGGCCTTGGACACTTCCACCTTGTACACTTCCAGGGATGGGGTTTCCACAACTTTCTCTGTAGAGAAAAATCTGACAAAAAAAAAAAAAAAACAAAAACCTTTTAAAAAAGGAAAGTTCTAGAAAATAAGGGGTACTTTGGATGATTTATAGTGTACTTTTTGTTATTGCTTCCCCACTTTGTATTCTAAATTATTCGTAAAAATGTGGAACATGATATGTCACCTTCCTGTGACTTCTGCTGTTTTGTCTATATTTTTCTAGTCTCCCCTCTCCATCTTGGTTTTATTTACTTCAATGTTCGTGCTTCATTGTTGTAAATGTTTTGCATGGCAATAAAAACATTTATTAGTTTCTGTTCCCTTTGCAGCCACCTCTCCAATGCAATCAATGCTGTTGTATAACCCGTGGTAACCTATGGCCTATGACCTATTTGGTTTTTATGTCTTAGGTTGCTTTGGCAGTGAATAATTTTCACATAAAATAGTTTGCAGTGGAGCTTATTCTGTCCAGTGACGTTATAGACCATTCTAGGCCCCTGCATCTCTGCCCCCAGGGCAAACCACACAGCATGGTCAGACAGTGGAGATCTACTGACCTGTCCCTGTGAAACTTCTGTGTGGGTGTCAGCAGACAGGAGTTAGTTGGTTCTGAGGGAGGTCCTTTACCTCCCTCCCTGTTCCACCTTTGGCAGAATATCTGAGAAACTCCATGGAGTGACCCAAGTTTATGCTCTCCTGCACAATTCTGTAATTGAAGAACAAACTTGTTTTTTCCTCCTGAACTCATAAATTGTGTCACTTTAATGGGCCTCCATCCCTGGGAAAGGGGCAGCCCTTGCCACAGTATGGCACAACATGTGACAAAGTGTTCATTGTACATCAGGTTCACTTTGATTGCATTTAAATCAATATTGTTATCTGCATTCAGAGATGTAGGAAGGGAAGGGAAGGGAAGGGAAGGGAAGGGAAGGGAGAGAAAATGAGAAAAGAATGAAAATGAAAAGAGAAAAAGGGGGGGGGGGGGGGGGGGAGAAAAAAGAGAATG